>NW_026020194.1:1480864-1838364 GCF_900185275.1 Solanum verrucosum
TACTGTCCAGCAACATCAATTCCAGCCGGCCCACATTTTAAACCCTGACCCGGCCCTTTTCTAATTCACAAAGAAAATCAAAAGTGATTTCCAGCAGCTTCCAAACGTCTCAGCAACAATTCACGGCGTCCTCTCATCTGCTCCAAATGACATCAGCAACAGCGAGCAAACGACGTCGAATACACGGCGAATTCACAGAAAAGCAGCGAGGAACACAGTACACTGCTCCTCTTTGTCGTCCCCTTCACGTTCCCTCAGAACAGTGCAGTCGCAACAGCTGCTGTAACAGCGCAGGGTCGTCCTTGAGGACGTGGGATCGAGACACGTAGCACCTCAAGGACGACAAAATTGATCAAGACCGTCGATTCACCCTTTCCTCTTTCGGAATTGGGCGAAATTGCAAGAAAGGCTGTCTCCCTAAAATGGTGAAAGAATTGGGAGTTTTGAATTCGAAAATGGGCCTCGGAATTCGGATTCGTCGGTCCTTCCCCCCAATTCGTGAACCCTAATCTCCTTCTATATATTCTTTTTTTTTCTTTTCAGTGGGGAAAGATTTTTTGTTGGATGATTTTTTAGTGAAAATACAAGAAAGAGCTGGAACACAAATACTTAAAATACACACCAAATACAGTTTGAAAGCAGAGGATATATTTTTGGTGTTCGGGTTCAATTTTCTGCTCGAATCTCTTGATCACCATTCGTGTTCGAGTTCTTAAGGTAGGAAGATCGGCTCCTCGCTCGTCCCATCCCAATCGCTGCCCCCGAAAAGGTAAACTCTTCCTTGACCTTAACTCGTTTTGTTGGATGTTTTGTTTTATGAACTAAAACTTTCCATGGATTCTTTACCCTTCTTTGCTCAAGTACCTCTCTTTTTTCTTAGTTCACTTTGTTGTTTAATGTTTAGTTGTCTTAGTTTGGGTTGATCTATTTTAGTTGTTTGTAGCATGGAACATGTCTCTGTATATGTCTTATGCTAAAAAATATTTTTGATTAAGAGTTTTGGTTTTCCACTTTGATTTTAGTATCCCAGTTTGCTTCCTTGTTGCGCGTCTTTTCTTGTTCAGTCGGTATTTGTTAAGATGGTTAGAATGATGTCTTATTTTGTGTGTTCGATCTTGTTGTCTATCCTCTCTGTGCTACAAGTTTAATAGTTAGCATTTTCGAGTCTTCTTCATGAACTTGTGGGAAAGTTTTTTTTTTAACTTGTTTAAGTTTATTTCTCATTTTTTAGCATCTTTAATGCTTTCAAATATATAAACGGGTCTGCTCTTAACTCTTTACGTCGCTTTGATGTGTCTTTTTCTTTTCTTCATCTCCTCCGAGTTTTTGAAAGTCTAGCATGTTGCTGCCTAGCTTACCTTGCTTTACTCGTGTTCGTGTCTCCGTTTCGTGTAAATTCTAGTAAAAAAAAAATGCTGGCCATTTACAGTTTAAGTGTAAGTTCTTTAGTATGCTTCCCTTATCTTTATAGCATTTTGGTTTACAGGAGATCTGTATTAGTCTCTTCAAATATATCTTAACCTGCTTTAACATCAAATATTAAGATCATGTTGTTAGATTTGAGTTTAAATTATGTCGGTTGGTGTGGTGTTTAAGTACTGATTCGGTGTAAGACAAAATGTGGTTCATTTCTGTGGTTAGTCTGTTCATGTGGGACTTCATTGTCTCGGCTAGTTCAAGCAGTTGAATGCTAATTGCATCTTGTTGGTTTAGCTACTCCCTTTTTTCCAAAATTTGAGTTAATTTAATATAGTTTATTTGAATTATTCTGTGACAATGATTTATAAACTAGTTGGATATATTCTGTATATAATATTTCACCAAGGCTTGTTTGCTTTGCACCAAGATTCTTTTCTTTTTCTTTTCTTTTGTGTTATGACAGTGTTTTCTCCAAGTTTATATTCTAATGTCATTTGAAAAAATGTGTTAGTTTACATTGGATTGAATGGAAAATAAAAGCACGATGTCTCTTTTCCTTTTTAAATTAGTTGAGGTGTTGAGCATTTTAGGGTGATCATTCTTGATTTGTTTATTCCAGTTAACTCTTTTATTTATCATTCGGATTTCTCTTGGGACTTTGGAATAATTAGACGTCTTAGTGCACTTATTAATCTCCTCTAAGTTCCTTCAGTTATCGTTACTAGTCCAAATGCTTTACCCCTTTTTACTTGTTTAATTGTGCTTGGATTCTTAAGGTCTGTAAGATCGGCCCCTTTGAATACTTACTAATTCGTTGTTGTTTTTTTGCATGTGAAAAATGCCCGAGTTCACCATGAACTCCTTTTCCTACCTTTGCATTTTCTCATTGGGCCATGGAGGCCCCAATTGCCTTTTGTCCGAGTCGGTAAACCATTAAAATTGACGAACAAGTCCCGGAAGAATATGCAACAGATTGGAGAGTCGAAAAATAGGGCCAAAGGCCCACTCTTTATTCCAAATTGTATTTTGTTATTTTGGGCCTAAGCCCTTGTCATTTTATCTTGTTAGAAGTCTAGGACAAGTGAAAGAATTGGGCCAAAGGCCCACCGATAAAAATATATATTTCTTTTTTATGTTAGTTTAGGACAGGTACATGGTGATTCAAAAGGGCCAAAGGCCCAAAATGAAATGGGCTCAAATACTGGCCCAGGCGGACAGGAAAACCAGATTTGGGCCCAAATCTCTTTCCCTCCTTTCTTCGTTGTGTTTGTTTATTTGTTATTATCCGCTATTAATCTTGAGGTTCTAAAAATTTCTAATCCCCAAAAGATCTCATTCTGAATTAATCGCTTAACTAAATTATTCATCTTTTACTTGGCTTAATAAATGAATAAATAAGTTTACAAAATATTTCGCTTAGATAATATTTCAACATATTCTTTTTCTCCCTTAAAATGGTCCTAACTAACAAGATAGTTCAATTTCGCAAGTCAAGCCAAGTTAAAATTATTTTAGCCAAATAATTAATCGTCGGATAACCGCGTATTAGCGGGCAATTCGGGTGCTTTCAAATCCTTCCCGAAATGCAAATATGAAGCTCGAACGCCCTTAATAGTTTTCAATATATTTACTGTTTTAGTCTTTTGAAAACAATAGTTTTCTTGATTTTTCTTAAAAATTAAGTGGCGACTCTAAACCAGTCCAAATAATATTTTCCTAATAATACAGCGTCTTTGGCGCTCTGAGAGGCACGGGGAGCCAGACCACAAAGCTCAGAAGGGGCCTGCTGGCGCTCTGCTAGGCGCGCCACCCCAAGGGCTGGACTTCAGAGTCCCTTTTGGGGGGCGCTGGCAAGCGCGATGTGCCACCCCTTTTCCCCGAAAACTCGACTTTTCCTCCTCCTTTGTCCAACTCTAAACCACCCTAACTTCAAGGGTTTCAACTCCAAACACTAAGAATCATAAAATCCCTCAACATACAAGAGATTCATCTCAAAACACAACCAAATCATGTACTAAACCAACAAGAACTTCAACAACACAACCAACAACTCTTCACGGAAATAAAATGAGTTTGGTGTGTGGAGAATGATCCAACCCAACACTATGAACTCACATACCTAGTAGGGATCACCCTCGACAATATCCACGACGATCTTTGACGAAACCTTGCTTGATCTTCTATTTCTCCTCTTCTTCTCCTTTTCACTCACAAACCCTCACTCTCACTCTTTTAAGAAAAGAAGAACTGATCAAAAAATCAGTCTAACACACTAATATAACCAAAAGAATTGGTTAGGGAAAAGACCAAAATACCCTTAAAATTTTCGGACAAATTTCCCTGCCAACTGCCTAACTTCCAAAGAACATAACTCACTCATACAAACTCTGAATCAAGCAAACTCAGCGGTGTTGGAAATATCATTCCACGAGCTTCGCAAACATAACTGGAACTACACCTAATTCATCCTGAGATAGGAGTTATGACTGTTCAAAGTTGGCCAAAAACTCATTTTTTTTTCCATACTAACAAATTTCCAGATTTTTGAATTCTTTCCAAGAATGACTATTTCCACTTCTAAGCCTCTTCATAAATATTTCAAATTGCCGGATGTTACAGTAATCAATTTTTGCAAGGCTTTGTAATTTACATGTCTCAAACAACCATGCCATAAATTATTTGACTCCAATAAGTAAACATAAGCAGAATTCTTATTAATACTATCAACAACCATTACATTCAATTTGAAGAGGCCCTCAGTGAGGTAGCCCTTTCCTGAGAACATCTCATTCTTACTTATTACAGTTTTGTCACTAACTAGGAGACACTTAAACTCATTCTTAACGAGCAGTGCAGCAGAAACTAAATTCTTCCTAATAGTAGGAACGTGCAGAACGTTGTTCAGAGTCAACACCTTGTCGGTTATCATTTTCAACATTACTTTTCCAGTTCCTACAATCCTTGATGTTGCTGTGTTCCCCATGAACAAATCTCCATCCAACTCAGCAGGAGTGTACGTTGCAAAGGCTTCTTTCGCAGAGCAAATATGTCGAGTAGCACCTGAGTCGAGAAACCACCCATTGGAATTTCCAACTAAGTTGCACTCCGAGATCAATACACAGAGGTCATCTGCATCTTTCATCTCTTCCACAATGTTTGCTTGACTTTTGCCTTTGTCTTTGTCCATTCTTGGGGCACGACAGTCAGAAGACTTGTGACCAGCCTTACCACAGTTGTAACAGTTGCCCTTGAATTTGTTCTTGTCCTGCTCTGACTTTTGTCCGTTGGACTTCTTTCTTTTCATGCCTTTGGTAGGAGCTTCTTCAACAATATTAACGCCAATTATTGTCGAACTCTTACGAGACTTCTTTTTGGTGGTCTTGTTATCTTCCTCAATCTTGAGCCGAATCACCATATCTTCAAGCTTCATTTCCTTATGTTTGTGCTTTAGATAATTCTTGAAGTCGTTCCACGAAAGAGGTAACTTCTTGATCATTGCAGCCACATGAAAAGGTTCATTTACTACCATATCCTCAGCAATCAAATCATGGAAAATAAGTTGAAGTTCCTGCACTTGTGATCCAACAGTTTTACTATCAGACATTTTATAGTCTAAAAATTTGCGACCACAAACTTTTTTAATCATGCATCTTCTGTCTTATATTTCTTCTCAAGTGCATCCCACAATTCTTTCGAAGTTGTCATTGCACTATAGACATTATATAAGTCATCATCTAAAGCACTCAAAATGTAGCCCTTACATAGGAAGTCTGCTTGTTTCCATGCTTCAATAATCATGAATTTTTCTCTGTCTGGCATTTCAGCAGCAGGCACCGGAGTTACTTCATTGGTAAATTTTGGAAGACCAAGAGTGGTAAGCCAGGAAAATACCCGTTGCTGCTATCCTTTGAAATTCATACCAGAGAATTTTCCCGATTTCTCTACTGGTGGTACATCAATTCGGGTTAGTGCAGCAACAGCCACCATGACATTATCATTTTCCATTTCAAAATCACAATCGGTAATAAACAGAAATCGAAACAAATGGCTCAGTAAGCAATAACTTAAATTGGAAACTTTAACAAGAGTACAAAACCACAAAGGTTTTTGTCTCCATCAGAAACACAAATTAAAAAAATCCTTAAGATTGTTGCACAATCTGTGTTTAAAAACAGTACTACTGATTATAACAAATTTTGCAGAAACACGAATTTATCAAAGTTTATTGAACCAGTGAAGAAGAACAGAAATTAATTCACAAAACTAAAATCTGTAAAACGTACCAAAATCTGGAAAAATAGAATGGAAAGAAGATCAAGCCCATTGAATGCACAGTGTCCCCTTAAGAAAATTATTCCTCTCTAATATCCGAGGTTTGATGTGAAATATGTCCTCCCAGGATAGATTGATATCAATCACCAGTGTATTGATACCCAAAATGCTGGTGTCAGCGAACCACTCAACGGCAGAAAAGTACAGGAAAAAAATTTGTGCGGATAAAGAAGAAGAAATCAGAAATTTTGTAAGAAAAAATCTAAAGAATCAGTGGTATAAAGGTTGCAACCTTTCAGAAATCACACGACCATTCAAGAAAGTTTGCAACCTTTCAAACGGTCATGGTTGTTCTTGAAAGCTGCTACCTTTCAAAAAAGTCATCTCCAACGACGAGAAATGCAAATTAAAACAAGAAAGTGTTTTAAATAAAACGGGTCACGCGGATCTGAGTCCGATCAGAATGTTTCAGTTAATTAACTAATTAATTGAAATATTTTGGCCATTTTATTTAATTTAATTAATTAAATAAATAAATAATTAAATAATTAAAACAAACTTTTTCCAAAAAAAAAATCTCTTGATCGATAATTTTCCAAAGCCGAAGCCGAGCCGAGCGAGCGACGGCGTGAGGGGAGTCCCTCTTTCCAACCCTTTTAACAACTACTAGAATTGTTTCTCTATTTAAACCCTTATATTTTTCTTTTCACCACCAATGAGGGAGAAATACCTTTTTACTAAAGCATAAGAGAGGAACTTGAAAAGTTCTCTTATGCTTTAGTAAAAACACATTTCTCCCTCATTGGTGGTGAAAAAAAAATAGAAAGTTTTAAATATAGAAACACTTCTATTAGTTGTTAAACGGGTTGGAAAGAGGGACCCCCCTTGCCCCGTCGTCGTCGTCGCTCACTCGGCTCGGCTTCGACTTTGGAAAATGATCAAGAGATTATTATTTTTGAAAAAAATTTGTTTTAATTATATAATTATTTATTTATTTAATTATTTAAATTAAATTAAATGGCCAAAACGTTTCAATTAATTAGTTAATTAACCGAAACATTCCGATCCGACTCGGATCCGTGCGACCCGTTTTATTTAAAACACTTTCCCATTTTATTTTAATTTCCCGCCGTTGGAGATGACTGTTCTGAAAGGTTGCAACTTTCAAGAACAGTCATGACCGTTTGAAAGGTTGCAAACTTTCTGGAATGGTTGTGTGGTTTCTGAAAGGTTGCAACATTTCGGAACCAGTGCTGCTTGGCTATAAATACCACTGATTCTTCAAAATTTTTACTTACAAAAATTTCTGATTTCTTCTTCTTCTGCACAAATTTTCTTCTTGTAATTTACTGTCGTTGAGTGGCTCGCTGACATCGGCGTTTTGGGTATCAATACACTAGTGATTAAGATCATTTTATCCTGGGAGGACATATTCCAAATCAAACCTCGAATATTAAAGGGGAATAATTTCCTTAAGGGGACACTGTGCATTCAGTGGGCTTGATCTTCTTTCCATTCTGTTTTTCCAGACTCTAGTACGTTTTACAGATTTTAGTTTTGTGAATTAATTTATATTATTCTATTCTTCACTGGTTCAATAAACTTTGGTAACTTCGTGTTTCTACAAAGTTTGTTGTAATCAGTAGTACTGTTTTTAAACACAGATTGTGCAATAGTTAACACTAATCATGCTCATGTTTGATTAAATAATGAAGGGACGATCCGTTCCAAAATAGATTAGAAACGTATCTAACAAATTTAGACACACGACACAAGCTTTTGATGCAACAACAACAGACGCAGTTGATAACTCTATGAGGTCCATTTAAGTTCTTGAAGGCTTGTGTTCTTACAAAGACAAATACACCTTTTCAATTGTAGTTTTATATATTAACTACATTGTTTCATGTCAATGAGGATGTATTATCCTCTAAACAAAACAACCTAGTGTTCTCCCATTGGTCAAGTACAAAGCTCTCTTTTCCCGTGCTCACCAACCGCATTAGTGTGGTAGCTTTACAATTGTTTACCATTTAACCATAGGGACATGCTCAACTCTGGGGACCAGGTGCCATAGTGTTTGTGAATATCATCAAAAAAACTAGGTTACAACATTTTTTCTGTTTTTGATGATGGCAAACAAACACCCAACTTCTTCACAGGCAATCACCAGTTTTAGCTAGTATTAGCATGTCCCCCACTTGTTCCGCATGTCACCAGTACTTCTCCACAACATTCCCCCTGTCAGCAGTACTTCCCCACAACCTATACTTTCTCCCCCTATTGACATCATAAAAAGGTAAAAGCAGTAAACATAAGCAAGATGTCAAGGAAGCATATATTGAATTCAGAGTCGTGTGGCGACACAGAACATAAGCATGTAAGTAATCAGGGAGGAAACAAAGCAACAAACAGAGCAAGATATCATAAAAACCGGGTAGATACTCACCAAACTGTCTGTTAAAAAAGGAACTAACACAATGCCATTGCATACTGAGATAGAAGGGAAATAACAAGGGGAAAGGAAATTAAAGGACGGAGGGGGGATAAGCAAAGGATTTCAGGATTATGTTCATGTGATTATTGGCATCCTCATGAGCCTGCATCACCTGTTTGATTAAAGTTTTCACTTCCTCGCCCAAGTTAGCATTCAACTCAAGTACATTTGCAATCTGCTCTTTATGATCATCCAATTCCCCTGTACCTGAGAATTTTCCTTTTGAAGTAACGTCTTAAGTCGAGTGATCTCCATTTCTCTCTTGAGTAGCTCATGTTGCTCAAGAAGGTCTGAGATTTGAGACTTGGACTTGACTTTTCCCTCTACACACTCACACTCGATGAGAGTGGATATTGAGAAGGCTTGCTTGATAGTTCCTGCAACTCCCCTTCCAAGGGCAGATTGAAATAATTGAAGACACAATTCAGCAAATACCTATAACCCATGTCATGGCGCCCATCCTTTGCTGTCATGACTCTGTTCATGTGCTCTAGCATGACACATGGAAGGTTGATAGCTTTGTATTTGTCAAGTGTCTCCATGAGGAACAGATTGGCAGAGGAGGCAACAATCCTTTTCTCAGTGTGCGGCAAGAGCACTTTGTTGACAAACTCAAAGTACAACTAATGCTAACCTTTAAGATACTTCTTGGGAACTACAGCGAACTTAAGACCCTCCATTTTACGTGCATTTCTGATGGTACGCATCCTTCCACTGATTTGATCCTACGCATGGAACTTCTAGGTTAATGCTCAAAAATTCTTCACCCAAGTGAATATCCACATCACAAACTTGAGTGTCAATGTTGTCATCTTTATGAATCTCAATGCGATAGTAGAACTCACGAACTTCATGCTCATGTAGGAAGGGAACATGCCACTCGAACAAGTGTTCACATTCCTACAGAGCCACACAATCAACCGGGTATCACATGCTCATGTAGTGTATGTATATGTTTTACAAATTGGTCAAGAAGTTGGCATGATGGTGTATTGTACACTCTCTCTTATCAGATATTCATAAAACTTTAGTTAAATAAAACAATGTTACAAGCTCTCTCATTAAAATAAGGCTTAAGTCATATGCGGCCCCTTAAAGTTGTCCGCATATTTCATTTAGACACCTTAATTTAGACTTGTACCTATTGAACACTTTAATCTTGACAAATATATACCTATTAGACACAAAATGACAATCAATAGAAAGACATAAAATGTGTGTATCTCAAACGCATATACATGGCAAATGGACCAATGAAATGATGACATGAGACGATTAAATTGAATCTTTTTAAAACTCTTTTAAAATAATCTAAAAGGTATTTTAAGAAAACAAGAAATTATTTTTGAATTATCCTATCACCTACCCCACCTCCCACCCTCATTCTTCTTCTCTGTTGAACCTTATTTCCCATCGCCTCTACCCTCATTCTTCTTCTTCTCCATTGATGTTTCCCTGATACAATTAAGCTAAGGACAACATTGAAAAGTAATAAAACAGAAATGAAAGAGTAAGAAGCTAAGAAAAGAAAAGAAAAGAAAAGAAAAGGAAAAGAGTAAGAAACAAGCTATGCTCTATTTAGCTAAACAATTCTCTGCATAAACTTCAACAAAGACAAATACAACACTTAAATATCCCAAGCATTTCTTGTGGACAGTACAAAACATAAGTGCCCAGCAATTGGACCTAAAGTATCCAATCCTCAAACATATCGGGCAATTTTGATAATAATAGAAACAACTTTAAAAACCTGTTGGGCTAAAATGAACAATATTAAACTACTCTTCTTAAATAAAACCTAACCAACTTAACGGCTAGGTGCAGCCCTTCCAACGCACAGTACACTCTGCCTAAGCTTCTGAATCCATTCTTGCATCATTCCCTTTCCACTGGATCGTTGCATCTTAACAGTCAGTAAATCATCACCTCCATCCCTTTCTTATTTTCCATCGAATCGCATCCCTTATAATAGCATCGAAAATACACCATTGTTTCCCAGCTAACCCTTTATTCACCTTTCATTTTAGTAGCATTAAAACATTCCACACATTGTCTTCATCTTCTTTCCACTACTAATCAATTATCACAATTATAAGAAAAATAACAAATTTTTTTGTCGCAAAAAGTTAATTAATTCATATTATTTCCATTAGAATCAATTGAGCTTCACCGGAATATTAGAGACTTTAATTAGATCTACATAAGAAACTAAAAAAAAAGAAGGAAAAAGCAGAAAAAGAATTGAAGAGGGTAAGAAAAAGAGAGAGAGAGAGAGGTGGAGGGGTGAGATGTGGGCAAAGAAACTGATGAAATAATTGCAAACTTGCAGTGAGGGAACCATCGGAACGGGGGAGAAGATGCTTCCTGTTTTTCTTTTTTTTTAGAGAGAAATTAATTATTATTATTATTATTATTATTATTATTATTTATTTATATATGTGTATAAGTTGAAAAATAAATAAATTATTACTCCCTCCATCCCATTTTATGTGGCACTTTCGGATTTCGAAATTGAAACAAGTCTATCTTTGACCGTAAATTCTTCATAGATTTTTTAAATATTTTGAATTTTCAATTATTGTGACTTATAGTACTTTTTACGTAGTTTATAAATATATAAATTTTATTTCAAAAAAATTGAAGATTCCATGCGCAAATTTCCGGTCAAACTTAAAATGTTTGACTCTCGATAAACGAAAAGTGTCACATAAATTGGGACAGAGGGAGTAACTGTTTTATGCGCTTAAGTGGGGTGAAACACACTTATTTTGCCATGTCAGCATTTTGTGTCTAATAGGAATCACTTTTGAACATATAAAGTGTTTAATAAGTATAAGACTAACTTGAGGTGGCTAAATGAGATATGCACATAACTTTGAGGGGTCACATATGACTTAAGCCTTAAAATAAAAATAGAAAATCTTTTCAATACGACAAAAAAATATTTCCAATTATATTAGATCATATATAAAACACACACATAGTTATGAGACTATATTATCTTAATTAATTTCACATATTTCTTATTTGATGGCAAATGCACTATCCATTTTTATGAAGTTTATTTAGTAAAGGGAAAATGGTCTGATATACCTCTCAACTTTATCATATAGATCTAATACACACTTTGTTACAAAAGTGGCTCACATATACCATTATTGTAAAAAAAAAATAGCTTACATATACTCATATTATTACAAAAAGTAACTCACATATGCCCCTACCGTTACAAAAATGAAAAAAAAATAATTTTTAAAATTTGTAGTTTATTAAAAAAATATATGTATTTGATTTTTTTCACACATAAATTATTTTGACTTCTTTGATTATTATTATTATTATTATTATTATTATTATTATTATTATTATTATTATTGTCTTTAAATCTTATATTATTTTTTCTTTCATTCTTTACACTCTGTTTGGATCATTGTTACCCATTGTATTGTATTGTATCGTTACTATACCTTCAATGTTTGTTTTGATTGTTACTTAAAATGTATTGTATTGTATTGTTAAATTCCGTTGTTACGTAACAATGAAAACATCCATTTTATGGAACAACCAATTTGGTGTGTTTCCATTGTTACTTAATTTCTTTTTCCAATTATATCTTTACATAATATTTCATAATACTATTTTACCCTCTACCTTATATTATTTAATTCTAGTCAAGCCTCTTACCCTAGAATAATTAAGGATATTTTAGTAAATTTATAAATTGCAATACAATACGATACAGTCAAACCAAACAATAGAAATGTTATTAAACAGCAACAAACAATACAGTCTAGCCAAACATTGTATCTACCATACAATACAGTACAATAGAGTACAATACAATACATTATGAAACAATGGGTAACAATGATCCAAACAGAGTGTTAGTGAAAAAAATAAGAGAAAGAAAAAGAAAGAAGTGTGTGAATGGAAAAAGATTAAAAAGTTTTTAAAAAAACTTAAAATTAAAATTATTCTTTTTTGCGGCTATATTGTAATTTAGTTTTTATATTTGTAAAAAATATATTTGGGATATCTATATAATAAATTTTACAAGAAAATAAGTGAAAAAAATAAATTTGATCATCAAAATATATATATTCAAATTACTCGATGAATAAAAATTGTCCAAAGAAAAAAAATGTGAGAAAGATCAAATATACCCCTACATGGATTATCTTTTTTTAATTAAAAAATAAGAAAAATAATTATTGATTTTTTTCCAATTTCGTTAGAGAAAAAGGGTATATGCAAGTCATTTTTATAACAACAGTGGTATATATGAGTTATTTTCATAATGAGGTATATCAGCTCTAAATAGCCCAATTTAGAGAAAAAGGGTATATGCAAGTCATTTTTATAACAACAGTGGTATATATGAGTTATTTTCATAATGAGGTATATCAGCTCTAAATAGCCCAATTGAGGGATATATTAGATTCTTTTCCCTTTAATAAATAAAATAAACTGGTAAATTTTCTATTTTATAACACAATTTTTAAATATGAAGAAGTTATGTAAGAATGATTAAGAATAAACGTGCAACACGCATTCTCAGAGACTAGTTAGGTATATAATATTATATATCAAGTATTTAACCATTTTTGTAAAAATAAAATATGAAAGTTTTGTATGTTATTGTATACCAGAATCCAGATGTATATTGTAGTATGACGAATTAAATTTTGGGTTGAATATTTGTAATACAAGTTTAAGTAATTGTACTTTTCTGAAATTTTGCCAAAAAATATTTGTACTCGTTAGAGGAAAATATTTTTATAAGAATAAATTGTTAAATCTGTAAAGATGGTAACTATATAAGTACGGTTTGTTACAAACACTGCACAGCAACCTATATAAATTGAGATCACATTAATTAGGGTTTATTTTCATCTAGAAATTTTCATGATGGAGAGAGCCACTATTGACATATTGCCTGAATGTCTCATTGAAAAAATTGTTTCTTACCTTAGTTTTGAAGATGCAGCCAAGATGAGTATTCTCTCGAAAACATGGCTACGATCGTGGTTTACGCATCCCAACATTGAATTCACATATCCTTATAGTGGAAGAAATTTGGAACTAATGGATACGATCATGAACCGATATAGGGATGAAAAAATTCCAATCGATAAGTTTGAATTATCATACTCTTTTTATTCTCAAGGTTCTCAGCCTATTGATAAGTGGTTTTATATTGCACTTCAGAATGGTGTAAAGTATGTCTTCTTTAAAGGTCTTGACTATTCATGGTCTATTTTCACAATTTTGACAGCAAAATCTTTAACAGAATTGGTTCTGGAGTGTTGTACTCTTATGCCTATTTCGTTTTCTAGTGGTGTGACGAATTGCAATTCTTTGAGAAAGCTTTCTCTAACCCGTGTCAAATTAGACGAAGACATGCTACAAACTCTACTTAATTGTTGTCCCTTGATTGTCAGTTTCATCTTTGATCAATGTTGGGGGTTGGAAAAGATTGAATTGTTGAATCTTGAAAATATCAAGTCAATTTCCATTAAGACAAGGAGGCGAGACCAACTTGTTAAAATTCAAGCACCAACTCTTGAACACTTGACTTATGACGGTTGTTTATCGGGAAAATTGGATATTGTTGAATATCAGAATCTAAAATCTTTAGATATATCACATATCAAAATATGTGATGGATTTCTGCATAACATTATTTCTGCATTGAAGGACTTGAAGATTCAATTTTGTAAGGGTGAAGAGGAGATTGATTCTTCGAACTTGGAGTCACTTGAGTATACGGGATATAAAATTCCTAAACTTAAAGTTGCAAGACAATTGAAGCACTTGATTTTCAATCATTACTGCTCAGGCAGTTTAAAAGCTGCATGGTTCTATAACTTGAGGAAGTTTCTATCAAATTCGACCTCTTGTCCTCAAGTTTCCCTTTGGTTTTCCCAATGCAATGAGATCAACTTGACAGATTTGCAACTGCACCACGGAGTTGCTACCCCCAAAGTCGATGTTTTGAATGTGGATTGTACATGGAGGAATGGGGAGTGCCCAACGTTTCTAGATGCTTTGCTATGGAGTTGTCATCCGAGGAGACTCAACATACTATCAACAAGTGCAACATTTAAATGCTTCATTAATCGTTTGATATATATGAAGAATATATATCTGAAGAATTTGTGTCAGTACTCTCCTTGGCATGGTCAATTAGAATTAAAAGGAGCACAAGTCTACATATTTGATGATAATACAAGTGAGAGTTGGCATTCTGTAGAACTCAATAGAGAAGAGCTCTCACCCGACATGCCATTTTACGGTGAATATTCTTTTTTATTAGATTGGTGAGGTAGTTTATTATATTGCAAATTCAATGCCCTTAGTATTGCACTTTGTTTTTTTCTTTATTTCTCATGCTGAGCTAAATTGAGCTCCTTCGGAACTCTGTTTTACTTCTTCTGAGAACTCCTGAAACAAGTTACTTTTAGTTCTGTATTGTAAGAATAGACTTAATCTGTCCCCATCTTTTGAAAATGTTAGCAATATGACTCCCACCTTAAAAAGTTCGGGTTGGTTTTCTGAATACAACTTTTCAAGCTATTAAGCTAAGTTGTCTTATGCAAGGTGCTAGAATAGTTTTTTAACAGTTCGTCTTGGTTTTGAGGTTGAGATACAGTGCTCGTAAAGAGATGTCATTCATTCATTTCTTTCCATGGTTGAAGTTTTCCATAGTAATCCTTCGCATTGCTAGTAAACCTCTTTCAGCACATGCTGTGTGTGACATTGAGAATATATCAAAAAATCTTGATCACAAAGTAAGTCCTAAGCATCTGAAAATTTGTTATTGGAAAGTGAGTTTAACTTCACAGCGACTGAATGTAAATTACGAGTAACTATTAATGTACTTGATAGAATGACTAGAATAGTTTCTTTCTTTCTAATACCGATTATTGAGTTTAAAAAACTGAAACTCAGTGATTGTGGGACAGTCTTGTACGACTTTAAGGTGTGTTTGGTACGGAGGAAATATTCTTTCTAATCTTCTCATGTTTGGTTGGTCAAAATATATTTACTAGAAAATAAACTCTGAGGAAAATGATTTTCAGGATGTAAGCAGGGAAACAAGTTCTATAACTAACCTTAAGTTCATTGTTTCCTTTCCATCCACCCAATCAGGCAGCATACTGTTCTTTTGCTGTCGTAAAATTTGATTTTGGTGTGAAACATGTGGCATTCACAATAACTGTGAAAAGAAATGGTATACACATAATTTTCCAGTCTGAGGTGCCATTGGAAGACCAGAATTCTTCGATAAGATGTTAGTTTATAAACAAAAAGTTACATCAGATGATAGCCGCTCTCTGTAGTTATTGTGTTTATTGTATTGAATGTTAAAATGTGTTTAAACTGACATTCTGCTGGAATAATGTGAAAGTAGCAGCAGTTTGACGTGCTCAAGCACATATTATAGTCATGCCTTTTCTCAACTCACTTATTCTAAATCCAGAATTCGCCTCACCCTAGACTCTACACTAGACAACATTACTTGTTACCAATCATGTTTTTTTTGAGTGTTTGATACTTGATTTGGGGCCCGAATAATCCAGATTAGGGTGGGGAAGTCTACTTTAGAAGGTAAAGGTGACTACATTCTCAGAACTCAAACTCGAGATCTCTGGCAAAAGATGAAGAAATACTTACCACTCTACCACAATCTTTTAGTACTATTTATTCTTAAAACTAAGTTTTTGTTTATGTCCATAGCAGCATAGAGTATCATTTGTCACTCCCCACCATAGCCATATTACTAAACCAGCATACTAGTAGGAACTCTGTTTTACTTCTTCAGCAGTGCCTTCGCCATTTTTCATTGTTCAATGATCCGATTAATAGTGGAATTAGGAATGAGTATGTCAGTTATATCATCGCAATGAGGTAACATTGATTTCTTTACAATGAATTTTCTTAGCATTCTAGACTGAGGGGTGTCTCGGAAAAACAAACCCCTCTCCCTACACCTTGTCAAACATTGCGTTTCACTTCTTACTACTAGAATTGCAAATTATGATGAATTTAATTGGTTAATATTTGTGCAAATGACTAAGAGTTGAGTACAAATTACAAAGAGCTTTCCTCCTTTTAGCACTGGATCAAACATTCAGTTATAATTTATGAATCAAAGAAAACAAAGGGCCTAACAACTAAGATTAAAGATGATTCGCTTTGACAGATAAGGGCATTGGGTCCCTTATCGCGCTTGCCTTTTTTGGGCATGATAGTAGTCGTCTCTAAATCTTTCATCGACACACATTTCCAGCATGAGCTAGTTGTGTACCCCAGCATATCAAATTTGCTTTCTCAAGTTTAACATGTTAAGGCCTCCAACCAGACATTAAGAGCTTTAGGCCCCCAAACTTGTTAAGACGGCCATGGCCGCACATTGATGAAATGCAGAGAGCTTTACTTCATTTAGACTCTTCCATCATGAGGATTAGAGGTTCATTTAGTCGGTTAGCTTGCGCCTATTAGGATATACTATTAGCCATGTGTTTAGTAATAGTATTATTATTTATGGAATAATTGTTTATTTACAGAATACATTAATAAATACTTTAACTTGGCAGTTGGCACTCACTGGCAGTTGAAGACCCAACTTTCTTTATACCATCTAGACATCTCAACTCGTCTCTAATAATCCGACGCTGACATAGAAAAATGTTTTATCTTTCAAATAAATTTGAGGAAGTTTCTATCAATTTCGACCTCTTACCCTGAAGTTTCCCTTATTTGTTGCCAATGCAATGAGATCAACTTGACAGATTTGCAACTGCACCATGGAGTTGTTTTAAATGTGAATTGTACATGGAGGAATGGGGAGTGCCCAACGTTTCTGGATGATTTGCTATGGAGTTGTCATCCTAGGAAACTCAACATACGATCAACAAGTGCAACATTTAAATGCTTCATTTATCGCTTGATAAATATGAAGAATTCGAGTCACTCTAGCCAGCCTTAGCATTGTCAATTACAATTAAAAAGAGCACAAGTCTACATATTTGATGTTAATAGAAGTCAGAATTGGCATCGTGTAGAACTCAATAGAGAAGAGCGGCCTCACATGCCATATTTTTTATTATTAGATTGGTGATGTAGTTTATTTTATTGCAAATTGAATGCCCTTATGCATAACAGTATCGAATTGCACATTATTTTTACTTCATTTCATCAATGTGCTGAGTGAGTTAGGATGTATTATTAACGGTGTGTTTAGTAATAGTGAAGTCATCCTTCTCAAAATGGTAACAATAATGAGGTCACAAAATGTCTGATTGTGATCTTGCTGCTGTCTGTGATCTGTTGCATTTCCAAATAGGGTCGAATCTTTAATACGTCACAACATGTAATTTAGATGTCGATGCTATTGTTGCAAAATATTTCATGTCTTCAAGTTTTTTTCAACAAAAACCTCCACCTAATTTTTACAATTGAATAAATATCAAGAAGTTATCGTTGAAGGAAAGGTGTTAATGTTTTACTCCTTTCTTTTCTTGATAGCACTAATAAATAAATCTTTTGTTGGTCTTTGCATAAAAATTGATAACATCCTTGCTCTAACGTGCAAAGGCGCAGTTTCACCTCTTTTTACCTTTCACATGGAAATAATAATGAAGGTCCAATTCTTCCTTGGGGAAAAAGAATGTCAATCGTGGCTTAAGTTGGGTGATGGGGGCAAAGGAGTCAAGTGTCTAGCAGAAACAATCTTTATATTTCTACGAGAGGTAAAGTTAATAATAGTATGGTAACACTGGACATAATATTATTGTTGTTTAAATGGGGGTGTTTTATATAGTATTCAACGAACAATGAAGTTATCCTCCTCAAAAAAGTAAGAATAATGAGGTTACAAAATATCTGAATGTGATCTTGCTGCTGTTTAAAAGTGATATGTTGCATTTACAAATAGTGTTGAATCTTTAATACACCTAACTGTATTTTTAAAAATATTGGAATTTTTTGCAATATTTATACACCGTTAGAGGAAAATATTTTTATAAGAATAAATTGGTAATTATCTAAAGATGTTAACTTAATTTAGAAGTGCAGCTTCTTTCAAACACTGCACTAGGGTTTATTTTTATAAGAATATTAGGGGTTTATTTTCATATAGAAATTTGTACCATGATGAAGAAAGCCACAGCTGACATATTGCCTGAATGTCTCATTGGAAAAATTGTGTCTTACCTAAGTTTTAAAGAAGCAGCCAAGAGGAGCATTCTCTCGAAAACATGGCTAAGATCGTGGTTCATGCATCCCAACATTGACTTCAAATATCTTTATAATGGACGCAATTTGGAATTGGAAATAGTGGATACGATCATGGACCGATATAGGGACGGAAAAATTCCGATTGATAAGTTTGAATTATCATACTCTGATTTTTCTCTAATTTCCCAACCTATTGATAAGTGACTTGACATTACGCTTCAGAATGGCGTAAAGTATCTCTTCTTTGAAGTTCATAACTTTTCATTGCCTATTTTCATAATCTTGGCAGCAAAATCTTTAACAGAATTGGTTGTGGACTGGTGTACTCTTATGCCTGTTTCGTTTTCTAGCGATGTGACGAATTGCAATTCTTTGAGAAAGCTTTCTCTAACCCATGTCAAATTAGATGAAAACATGCTACAAACTCTACTTAATTGTTGTCCCTCGATTGTTAGTTTCATCTTTGATTATTGTTGGGGGTTCAAAGAGATTGAGTTGTTGAATCTTCAAAAGATCAAGTCAGTTTCCATTAAGTCAAGAGAACAAAACGAACTTGTTAAAATCCAAGCACCAACTCTTGAACACCTGACTTATGACGGTTATTTATGGGGAAAATTGGATACTGTTGAATGTCAGAATCTAAAATCTTTAGATATATCATGTGTGAGAATATCTGATGAATTTCTTCAGAACCTTATTTCTGGATCTCAATCCCTGAAGGACTTGAAGATTCGAAATTGTGAGGATATAGAGGAGATTGATTCTTCAAATTTGGAGTCACTTGAGTATATGGGATATAAAATTCCTAAACTAAAAATTGCAAGACAATTGAAGCACTTGAAAATCAATCTTCAGTGCTTTAGCAGTTTAAAAGCTGCATGGTTCTGTAACTTGAGAAAGTTACTATCAAATTCGATCTCTTGCCCTGAAATTTCCCTTGATTTTTCCCAATGCAATGAGATCAACTTGACAGATTTGAGACTGCACCAAGAAGTTGCTACCCCCAAAGTCGACGTTTTAAATGTCAATTGTACATGGAGTAATGGGGAGTATGCCAATTCTACTTCTACATGGACGAATGGACAGTGCCGAACGTTTCTGGATGCTTTGCTATGGAGTTGTCATCCTAGGAGACTCAACATACAATCAACAAGTGCAACATTTAAATGCTTCATTAATAGTTTGATATGTATGAAGAATATGAGTAAGTACTCTCATTGGCATCGTCAATTACGATTAAAAGGAGCACAAGTCTACATATTTGATGATAATACAAGTCAGAGTTGGCATCCGGTAGAACTCAATAGAGAAGAGCTCTCAATAAGGTCCAATTGTAAGTGGAAGATGGTGAACTATTATTTTTTATTAGATTGGTGAGGTAGTTTATTCTATTGCAAATTGAATGCCCTTATTCAGAACAGTATAGAATTGCACTTTATTTCTCATGATGAGCCAAATTGAGCTCCTGAACCAGATTCCACCTTCGGAACTGTTCTTTTGCTGTGGTAAAATTTCATTTTGTTAACATTAGGAATTGTTGGTGTGAAACATGTGGCATTCACAATAACTGTGAAAAGATGTGGCATTCCAGTCTGAGGTGCCATTGGAGGACCAGAATTCTTTGATAAGATGTTAGTTTATAAACAAAAAGTTACATAGCCACTCTCTGTAGTTATTGTATTGAATGTTAAAAATGTGTGGCATCATTGGTTGGTATGGTAAACTTAAACTCGAAATAAAAGTGTTTAAACTGACAGTCTGCTTGAATAATGTGAAAATAGCTAGCATCAGTTCAACATGCTCAAGTACATATAATAGTCATGCCTTTCCTCAACTCACTTATTCTAAATCCTGAATTCGCCTCACCCTGGACTCTACACTGGACAACATTACTTTTTGAGTGTTTGATACTTGATTTGGGGCCCGAATAATCCGGATTAGGGTGGGAAGTCTACTTTAGAGGGTAAAGGTGACTGCATTCTTACAACTTGAACTCGAGATCTCTAGCTAAAGATGAAGGAGTACTCACCACTCTAGATACCACAATCTTTTAGTGCTTAAAACTAAGTGTTCCTTAGCAGCATAGAGTATCATTTGTCACTCCCCACCATATTCATATTACTGAACTAGCTGGTGCATACTAGTAGGAACTCTGTTTTACTTCTTCAGCGGTGCCTTCTCCATTTTTCATTGCTCAATGATCTGACTACTACTGGAATTACGAAAGAGTATGCCAGTTATATCATCGCAATGAGGTAACATTGATTTCTTTACAATGAATTTTCTTAACATTCTAGACTGAGGGGTGTCTCGGAAAAACAAACCCCTTTCCCTACACCTTGTCAAACAATGCTTTTCACTTCTTACTACTGGAATTGCAAATTATGGTGAATTTAATTGGTTAATATTTGTGCAAATGACTAATAGTTGAGTACAAATTATAAAGAGCTTTCCTCCTTTTAGCGCGGATCAAACATTCAGTTATAATTTATGAATCAAAGAAAACAAAGGGCATAACAACTAAGATTAAAGATCATTCGCTTTGACAGATGAGGGCATTGGGTCCCGTATCGCGCTTGCCTTTTTGGGGCATGATAGTAGTCGTCTCTAAATCTTTCATCGACAAGTTGTAACACATTTCCAGCATGAGCTAGTTGTTTACCCCAGCATATCAAATTTGCTTTCTCAAGTTTAACATGTTAAAGCCTCCAACCAGACACTATTAAGAACTTTAGGCCCCCAAACTTGTTAAGACGACCTTGGCAGCACATTGATGAAATGCAGAGAGCTTTACTTCATTTAGACTCTTCCATCATGAGGATTAGAGTAATATGTATGTTACCTTGGTCAATCTGTTATGGACACAAAAACATAGTTTTTAGCATAAATTGTACGTGGTAATTGGTAAATACTCATTGTTTACCTAGAGGTCTCGAGTTCACATCCTGAGAATGCAGTCGCCTTTACCCTCTATCTGACATAGCACATAGCGCGGGAAAGAAGCTAATTAATGAATTCTTACAACTTGTGTTCTTTCAGAAGAAGTAAAACAGAGTTCCTACTTCTTTAAGTATACTTTGTACTAAAAATAATTATTACAACTCTTTAAAAGAGAGATGGAATCTGGTTCAGGAGCTCAATTTCGTGTAGCTTGAGAAATAAAGAAAAATAAAGTGCATATTCATATAAATAAGGGCATTCGATTTGCAATAGAATAAACTGCATCACCAATCTAGTAAAAAGAAATAATCCACCTCCTCGCTAACAATCCTTGTTGATAGCTCTCCTATTTTGAGTTGTACAGGACGCCAACTCTGACTTTTATCATCATCAAAATCAAACATGTAGACTTGTGCTTCTTTGAATTGACTATGCCAAGGAGAGTACTGACTCAAATTCTTCAAATATATCAAACGATTAATGAAGCATTTAAATGTTGCGCTTGTTGATTGTACGTTGAGTCTTCTTGGATGACAACTCCATAACAAAGCATCCAGAAACGTTGCGCACTCCCCATTCGTCCATCTACAACTCACATTTAAAACGTCAACTTTGGGGGTAGCAACTCCGTGGTGCAGTTGCAAATCTGTCAAGTTGATCTCATTGCATTGGGAAAACCAAAGGGAAACTTGAGGACAAGAGGCCGAATTTGATAGAAACTTCCTCAAGTTATAGAACCATGCAGCTTTTAAACTGCCTGAGCAGTAATGATCCATTTTCAACTTCTTCAATTGTCTTGCAATTTTAAGTTTAGGAATTTCATATCCCATATACTCAATTGACTCCAAGTTGGAAGAATCAATCTCCACTTCACCCTTACAATATTGAATCTTCAAGTCCTTCAACAATTGAGATTTAGAAATAAGCTTCTGCAGAAATCCAGACATTTCCATATATGATATATCTAAAGATTTTAGATTCTCACATTGAATAATATCCAAATTTTCCGACAAATAACCATGATAAGACAAGTGTTCAAGAGTTGGTGCTCGGATTTTAACAACTTGCTTTGGTTCTGTCCTTGTCTTAATGGTAACTGACTTAATCTTTCGAAGATTCAACAACTCAATCTCTTCCAACCCTATACAATACTCAAAGATGAAATTGGCAATCAAGGGACAACAATTAAGTAGAGTTTGAAGCATGTATTCATCTAATTTGACACGGGTTAGAGAAAGCTTTCTCAAAGAAGTGCAATACGGGATACCACTAGAAAACAAAATAACAGGCATAAGTTTAGAACACACCACAACCAATTCTCGTAAAGATTTTGCTTCCAAGATTATAAAAATAGACAATGCAAAGTTAGGAACTCTATAGAATATAGACTTTACATCATTCTCAAGTGCAATAAAAAGCCACTTATCAATAGGCTGGGGAACTTCAGGATTATAAGAGTATGATAATTCAAACTTATCTATCGGAATTTTTTCGTCCCTATATCGGTTCATGATTGTATCCACTACCGAATTTCCTCCAGGATATTTGAATTCAATGTTGGGATGTATCAACCACGATCGTAGCCATGTTTTCGAGAGAATGCTCATTTTGGCTGCATCTTTAAAACTAAGGTAAGAGACAATTTTTTCAATAAGGCATTCAGGCAATATGTCAGCGGTGACTTTCTTCATCATGAATTCATACAAAAACCCTAATATATGTTAATACAATTTATAGGTTGCATAAGTAAGGAGTCTTAAAATATATGGTATTTCAGTAAGGAATACTAAAATATATGGAAAGAGAAAAATATATGATAAATATCAATGTGATTTTGACTTTTGATATTAATGGTAAAACTTTATTTACTAGTATACGTTCCCGCGCGATGCGCAGTTAATTGATAAATGTAATTGTAAATATTAATTTATTGATAATTTAAAAATTAACTTATTTTTAAATAATATTATCAAATAAATGCTTCACATTAAATATGTGTACATAATAACTTTAACAATATATTAAAATAAAAAATAAAAATAAAAAATAAAGATTCAAATCCAGCGAATTAAACACCAATCATCCTGCAAATAAAAACTTTAAATCATTAAAAGTTATAAGCAATAAAAAAGGAAAAAAAAATCAACAAAAACTAATGATTTGCAATAATTATTGATAAGAAATTTTAATGCTTAAAAAGTTGCTATATCTATATATCAAATCTCACTGATAGTGTTAATTCTAAGTATGAAGTTGATTATAGTGACTTTGTCTCAACAACTACAAAGTCACGTCCAAAGAAGAAGGAAAAAAATTATGCATAAATAGAAATAGAAAACAAATAAATTGTTTTACACTTTTCATAATAAGAGTTCCCTAATAGTCTTTATCTACATATACTATATTTAGATTTTGAAGTAATTATCTTTATGTAAATATTTCATTAACGTATTCATTAATATAAAAATTATAAAGGTACTTCTTTTAAAACTAATAAACATAAACAAATATTAATTAATAAGCATAAACAAATATCAATTGTTAATAATAACTAAAAGTGTATGAATCTTTTTTAGTATTTTGTATATTTAGTTCGTGATTTATATTTTTTTATTAGTTAAAAGATCAACTGATAAAACAAAGTATTTACATACTTATGATAATATGGTTAAAGGTGAGGTATGTATCGAAAAAAATCTTAAAACATATTTTAATTTGACATAATTATTTATTTCATGATTTTTTTTATTTTATTTTAATTTGAAATAAATACTGAAAATAAAAATGTTATTAACACATTTTTTTTTTATTGATTATAGAACTGTGTAGTAATTTATGGATAATGGGGAGTTATAAAACTATTTTTTTTTCTTTTCATTAACGTATTCATTTATTTAAAATTTTCAAAGAGACTCCTTTTAAAACTAATAAGCATAAAGACATTTTAATTTAATAAGCATAAACAAAAGGCTTATGCAATTTATGTACTATAAAATTTATAAATCCTCGCGTAAATAAAACTCAAATTAGACTAAATAGCTATCCATCACTATGATTAAAGAATTGTGGAAATATAAATTTTAAAAAAATATTTAAAATATAATTAATACAGAAAAATAAAATAACTATAGAAGAAACTTTAAAATATGAGGAAAAAAACTGTAAAGAAAAAATAAATTTCATGATCTATTTCGATGTAATTAACATTTTGAATTATTTTTTTTATGTTTTAAATAGTTAATATATTTTTTTAAAGTTAGTTACCAATATTTTAGGAACTATTACTATCCATCCATAACTCAAAATTAAATGATACTAATATTTAAATTTAAATAAATTTTAAGTGATCCCACTAATTGTAAAATATTTAACCGCCACTACATTTATTTTTATTGTTTATTTTTTTTATAAATACAATATTATATTATTTTTTAAATAATATTGTTATGTTAATAACTTCCTAATTGTTTGACCCTATGCAACTGCAATTTATAATTTTTTATGTTTTGCTTTATTTGAGGACATTGACCTCGAAAAGGCCTATGACAAAGTACCGAGGAATGTCCTCTGGAGGTGCTTGGAGGCTAAAGGTGTCCCGATGATTTATATTAGGGCGATAAAGGACATGTACGGTGGAGCCAAGACTCGGGTTAGGACGGTTGGAGGAGACTCGGAACATTTCCCAGTTGAGATGGGGCTGCATCAGGGATCAGTCCTTAGCCCTTTTCTATTTGTTGTGGTGATGGATGAGTTGACGCGGTCTATTCAGGAGAAGGTACCATGGTGTATGTTATTTGCGGATGACATAGTACTGATTGATGAGACGCGGGACAGAGTTAACGCGAGGCTGGAGGTGTGGAGACAAACGCTGGAGTCCAAAGGGTTCAGGTTGAGTAGGACCAAAACTGAATATTTGGGATGCAAATTCAGTGATGCGGTGGATGAGGCAGATGGGGAAGTGAGACTTGACACACAGATTATTCCTAAGAAAGAAAGTTTTAAGTATCTTGGGACTGTAATCCAAGGAAGTGGTGACATAGACGGTGATGTCACACATCGCATTGGGGCGGCTTGGATGAAATGGAGGCTTGCCTCTGGAGTCTTGTGTGATAAGAAAGTTCCACCAAAACTTAAAGGTAAGTTCTACAGAGTGGTAGTTAGACCGGCCTTGTTGTATGGAGTGGAGTGTTGGCCAGTCAGGAACTCACATGTTCAGAAACTGCATGTTGCGGAGATGAGGATGTTGAGATGGATGTGTGGGCACACTAGGAGCGATAAGATTAGGAATGAGGTTATCCGAGAGAAGGTGGGAGTGGCCTCTGTGGTGGACAAGCTGAGGGGAGTGAGACTGAGATGGTTTGGGCATGTGAAGAGACGGTGCACAGACGCCCCAGTGAGGAGGTGCGAGGGGCTGGTTGTAGAGGGTACGCGGAGGGGTAGAGGTAGGCCTAAGAAGTATTGGGGAGAGGTGATTAGACAGGACTTAGCTCAGCTTCGCATTACCGAGGACATGACTCTAGATAGGAAGGAGTGGAGGTCGCGTATTAAGGTTGAAGGTTAGTAGGGCTAGCGTGTTGTCTTTCCGTGCGAGGGTTTCGGTGGGTAGCGTTTGTAGTAGTCCTAGCCTTGATCTTGTAGTTCTTGTCTGTGATCATATAGCCATTTGTCGTTTACTGAGTTTCACCTCTCACATTATTTTCTTGATGTTATTGTCTCCTTTGTTGATTATGCACTTTTCTCTTATTGGATACTATGTCATATATAATGTTTCCTCTTATTTTATTTGGGTTGTCGTACTTGAGCTGAGGGTCCTCCGGAAACAGCCTCTCTACCTCCACGAGGTAGTGGTAAGGTCTGCGTACACTCTACCCTCCCCAGACCCCACTTAGTGGGATTTCACTGGGTATGTTGTTGTTGTTGTTGTTGCTTTATTTGAGGAAATTGAGAACGTGTGCATTTTTTGCTTTTTTATTGATAACAGTTAGAATTATTTATTTTATTTATTAAAAATGGTTGATCCACAACCATTCTGATTTTCTTTTTTCATTCAAATAATTTTTTTTAAAATTTTGTTATTTAATTTTTTTATATTTCATGATTTTTTTTTATTGATTTTAGGACTGTGTAGTAGTGGATGAGTAATGGGGAGTTATAAAACTGTCTTTTTTTATTAACGTATTCTATTTAAATAAAATTTACAAGGGATTTCTTTTAAAATTAATAAGCACAAACAAATATTAATTTAATAAGCATAAACACATATCGGTCAATATAATTAGTTATTTTAGCCACATATTTTAATTAGTTTATTACTATTTTTTTGTTTCTTTCTGATTTTATCTTCTTCTTTTTTATTTTTTATTTAAAATTAAAAAAATATACTTATCCTTTACATAGATTTTTATATTTAAAATAATTTTAATTTTTAGTTATAAAAAATTGTAAATTATTTTTCCTTTTCTGACCTTATCTTTTTACTAAAAAAAATAAAAATAAAAATTATCCTTGCTCTTTATATGTGTTATTATATACTGTATTCCACTAATCTTTTTTTTTATAAAAAAATATATGCATTCGTGAAATAATAAGATTCTCTTTTTTTAATTTTTTTTAATAGATTGAGATTTTATATGTGTTTTTCTTGTATTATCTCATCCTACTTTATCTATAGAATGACGTGATTATCTTAAATTAAATTCAAAAGTTAAAGGTACAAAAAAAAATTGTGGTCTTTTGTCAATTCTTAAGTCGTTCGTTTCAATATATATTAATTTCAGGGATCACGTATGCATTGATTTATCTACTCAATAAACAAATATGATGAATTTAAAAAAATCAAAAGGAATAACTAATGAAAACAATATAACATATCAACTTAGTATTTCGTTTATAAAAAATATATCAACACAAAATCAAAACACTTATAAAATTAAAATATATTGAGCACATAAATTTTACAATTCAACATTACTGCAAAACAAAGAAGAAATAGTTAGAAAAAAATTCTTACAAAACAAAATTTCTCCAATGATTAATTTGTCAAGATTTATATTTTTTGAATTAAAAATTAATAATTACTCTAACTTCACAATTTAAAATTTGAATTATAAGGGGCACTAAAATCACCCTTTAAATTTATCCATTGACTAACGTATCAATATTTATATTTTTTGAATTTAAAAATTAGTAATTACTTTAACTATATAATTTAAAATTCGAAATTATAAGGGAAGTTATGTTTTATTTTATTTTTTTAATTGTTTTTTTCCTTCAGATTTTCTTTAAAATTCTTTTTTCAGATTTTATATTAACTTTTGCAATTCATTTATAAATAATTCAAAATATTTATATTAAAAAGATAATAATTTCTCACAAAAAAAGGAAACACACATGTTATTAAAATTTGAATTTTAAAAAACTGAAAAAAGTTATAATAATTGTAAAAATATGATAGTTAAACATTTTTTTATTTTCAAATTTATTTTAAATTATAAAATCTTCTAAAATTACAATTTTAAGATAGAACAAAAGTAGAATTAACTATAAATATAACTTTTTCGCTTTCCTTTAATGGTTTCTGAGTTCCTGCAATCAAATATATAAAAATAAATTCTAAAAGGGAGCATTTTTTGTTAATAGAAACTCCATTAGTCATATTACTCATATAATTAGTGATAAAAACCTTTAAAAACTATAAATTTAATTGCGGATCACTATCATAAATTTATAAAAGTTATTAATTTATTTTGATGGCCCATTAGTTCTCCAATAACACAATATAGATTTTATCTCTTATTATAATTATCAAGTCTCTTTTTCTTTCAAAGCAAACATCATCATTAATTGATCTATCCTTTGTTTGATATTATGGATTTTTTAAAATATAAAATTTAAATTTCATAGCCATTGAATTGAAATAGTAAGACAACGGATTTCAACAACATCCTGAAGCCAGAATTGACATCAAATTATATACATATACAAGCGAAATAAATGGGTTAAAAAAATTTAGACTAATAAATAAAATTCATAAAAAGACATAAATCCTATTTATCAATTATATTTAATTCATATAACTAAAAATAAATTTTCAAAAAGCAATTAAGAATTAAGAAAAATTGATCATAAAATTCTATACATAAATTCATATATACAGACACATAAAGGGAGAAATCTTACTAATTAAATTTGCCAGGAGATGACATTGCTGGGAAAAACACATGCATATAGATATATTAGAGTGAGAAATTGTAAAAATTAAATTTATTGCCGTAAAGGAAACAAATTTTAATCGTGTATTTAACGAAGTGAAGTGATAGATCCATTGGTTGCTAATGATTGATAATAGCAAGAGTTTTTGAATGAAAGAAAAATCATTTGGTATGAACTGATATACTACCATTAAGGATAATGCTAAACGTTTTATATTCAGTTGTTGCTATTTGTAGGATGTGGATAATGACTAAGAAAATATTTCTTATTTATTATTATAATTTTATTGATTCTGTTTTTTTTTGTTATAATTTTAGTGCTTTTTCTTCGTCATGCTGAAAATTTATCTCTTCTATTTTTAAAAAACAAAGTAAATTACGTAAAGTTGTAGTGATTTCAAACATGAAAACAGTAGTTAGTTTGCATTTTATTAGGAACAAATATATTTAATTTTTTTTATTATTATTATTATTATTTAAAAAGAGACAACTTCAAAAGTTTTTAACGTACATGAATCCTAAAAACTGTTTTAATTTTTTAAATTGTTATTTTTTTAATTTAATATATCTATAAATTAAATTGTTGTATTTATTATTTAATATATCTAGAAATTATGTGGTGCTGGCATGTGACACTATTTCCTCTCCTATTATATATAGATAGATTATATTTAATTTTGCTCCTTAATTATTTGTGATGGTGAGTTATGTTAGTCTTCGAGTATACTTTTTATAATCTTACAAAAATTACTTTATTTTTAAAAGTTTTTTACGTAATAATAAAACGCAACACGCATGTAATTAAAATAAACTTACACTTGACTAGTTCTTTTATAAATATTTTCCTTTGGTGTAGAAATATTTTTCACACCACTATAAATATAGTGTTTATTTCTATAAAGAAAAAATGTTTAATGTGTTTCATGCCAATATTGTAAAATATAAATCACAGATAGTTCTTTTGGCATGTGTAGACCAAGTCTAGGGCTTCACGCCTAGCTAGGTAACTAGAAATTTTTCTTACCAATATTAATCAGTAATAAACTACGAAGAATATTAATAATTTAAGTGTGCAAGAAATAATTCATATCCAGATTAAGAGGAGTCTTCTGATATTCAACCAACAAAAAAGCCAATCATTATTTAGTATCTTAGTAGTGTCAATGGGTTGTATCTAATCCTTATGAGTTCATCTTTCCTCCATTGTCGATTTTAATAGTGTTTGTAGAGAGATCGGGTAAAAATTTGCTTTAAACGATTAAAAAATGAAATTAAGGTAGAATGTCCACTTCTACGTGTTTGACTGCAGTTATGGTAGATACAAAATAAATACAACCATAATTTTGCATCATAGTAGTCTCAATGGTGTATCTAACCTTCTGACTCAATATTTCCTCCATTATCGATTTTAATAGTGTTTGTGAAGAGATCAAGGTAAAACTTTGCATTTGATGATTATTATAGAAAACAATAAGAAATCTAGGTAAAAGCTTCCTTCTACACGTATGCCATCCTTTCTTTTCCTTTGATAAAAGTCTACAACGTACATCTTTCTTTTTTGTGATGCAATCAATTTTAATTCTGTTAAAGTGAGTCAGAGTCTCATATTAACTAGGCTAAGGTGTCACATGTTTATGAACCCTTTAAAAAAAAAGGAAATCGATGTTGTTGACCTTTTGTTTAACTGGTTCTTTGTCTAATTGAAAGGTGAGATAATCGATGAAGAATATTAGATGGTGTTAATTCTATTCTCCTTTCTTTTTCTTGATAGGACTATTAAATCTTTTCACATAAAAGTTCACGTCTTATGCAACATTTCATCAAACACAATATTCTTTAACTGAATGATCCATGAATCATAGCTCATCACGAAATACGAAAAGCTAAAATAAAAATACCTGTTGCTTCATTCATACTCTTACTCAAACAGGCAACAAGAAAGTGTTTAAACCAGTACAAAATTTGACAGCAGAGAGAAAAGGTTCCCTATCAATAATCAGAATCGGATTGCAACCGTCTGAGAATGCGTCTATACTTTGTGGGGCCGTCGTACCAAGTAGTAGTATTAAGAATCTCACTTTCCAACCAATATGGATCTACTTCTTTCTCACTCAGGCTTTTGAAGTAGCTTTCCCACCGTGCTATTGTGCGCCCAAGACGAATACTCTTTTGCCTTAGAAAGATAAACTTGAGAATATCCTTTGCAAACACTGTGATCTCCTCGCTTTCAATTATGTAGATATACTGAAATCAAAGTAAAAATACAGCGATTTTTCAGTTTGTTAAGCAGTCCAGAGGAAGCAAACTATACCAACTTGTTTCACCTGCTATTACTATAACAATCAGACAGTACTAGTGGTTGCTTTGAAAACCTTTCAAGACATTTTCTTTATTTGAAATCTACCACTCCCATCAGAAGAGAGTTCAGGCGAAAGATCTAACAAAGGCTAAACATAGAGTACATGATTATCATAATCTGTTTCTCTTTATTTAGTCGGTCACTCATTGGTCCATGACTTACCAGAAATGGTCTAGACAAAAGGTATTCAGTTAAGTTATAAATAATTTTGACCCCAAGGCCTAGCTCAAGTGGCAAAAGGTGGAGGATTTGTGGCTTAGGTCGCAGGTTCAAGCCCCACACCATGCAAAGCGAAGCCCGGTATTTAAGTGGAGAAGGGTAGAGGGGCCGGCCCATTATCCACCGAGTTTAGAATGCTGTGATTGGTTCAAAGGGCGGGTCACAGACGAATTTCTCGGTTATCAAAAAAAAAAGTTATAAATAATTTTGGAGAAGCGGGCAGCATAACAAATCGCCAGTTAAGTAAACCTGCAACATATATTTCAGCCAGCTGCAAGGATTGCCTTATAGGGTAATACAGATTAAGGGATATAAACAGTGAGCTCCAGAAGTACACACATATCTGCAGACAAAATTTGGAGGGGTGGGGAGAGAGAGAGAGAAAGGAGAAGTACCAAACATATGAAGCCCATAGTTGCCAAGACTACTTGTCCTAGCTCATCCAAGATCCCTGGAATGCCTTCATCCTCTGCTCCACCAAAAGCGTCATCGCCACCTCCACCGCCACCACCTGGACGATCTCCACCACCATCTCCTCCGTCAAAGTATTCTTGTTTTTCAATCTGTTGCTTCAATAAATCCTCAACTGACTTTTCCTTCTTCAGATTTCCCATGGCTTTCTCAAGAGCTTTCCATGGAGAAGCCTAGTCAAATAGTAGTGCCAAGTGGGGTGTTATCTTCTCATGTAATAAACATTCCATAAGCTTATTTTTCACAATTCATGATTATGAACAGAATGTTGGAGCTACTTTATACTCAATTCCAGTGCAGTTTTATGAAACAACAACAACAACAACAACAACATACCCAGTGAAATCCCACTAGGTGGGGTCTGGGGAGAGTAGAGTGTACGCAGACCTTGCCACTACCTCGTGCGAGGTAGAGAGGTTGTTTCCGAAAGACCCTCAGCTCAGGTACATCAAATCCAAGTAAAAGGCGAGGAAAACAGTGTATATACATACCATCCAATACGAAAGATAGTATACAATCAACAAAGGAAAACAGTAATATCAATAAACAATGAGAGAAGTGAAACGCATTAAACAACATAAGGCTATCGATATCACAGACAAGAACTGCAAGTGCAAGACTAGGACTACTACACACGCTAACAACCCCTACCCTTGCAAGGAGAGACAACACGCTAGCCCTACTAACCTTCAACCTTAATACGCGACCTCCACTCCTTCCTATCTAGAGTCATGTCTTCGGTAATGTGAAGTTGAGCCAAGTCCTGTCTAATCACCTCTCCCCAATACTTCTTAGGCCTACCTCTACCCCTCTGCGTACCCTCTACAACCAGCCCCTCACACCTCCTCACTGGGGCGTCTGCGCACCGTCTCTTCACATGACCAAACCATCTCAGTCTCGCTTCCCTCAGCTTGTCCACCACAGAGGCCACTCCCACCTTCTCCCGAATAACTTCATTCCTAATCTTATCACTCCTAGTGTGCCCACACATCCATCTCAACATCCTCATCTCCGCAACCTGCATTTTCTGAACATGTGAGTTCTTGACTGGCCAACACTCCGCTCCATACAACAAGGCCGGTCTAACTACCACTCTGTAGAACTTACCTTGAAGTCTAGGTGGAATTTTCTTATCACACAAGACTCCAGAGGCAAGCCTCCATTTCATCCAAGCAACCCCAATGCGATGTGTGACATCATCATCGATGTCGCCACTTCCTTGTATTACAGACCCAAGATACTTAAAACTTTCTCTCTTAGGAATGATCTGTGTGGCAAGTCTCACTTCTACATCTGCCTCATCCAACGCATCACTGAATTTGCACCCCAAATATTCTGTTTTGGTCCTACTCAACTTAAACCCTTTGGACCCAAGCGTTTGTCTCCACACCTCCAACCTCGCATTAACTCTGTCCCGCGTCTCATCAATCAGTACTATGTCATCCGCAAATAACATACACCATGGGACCTCCTCCTGAATAGACCGCGTCAACTCATCCATCACCAAAGCAAATAGAAAAGGGCTAAGGACTGATCCTTGGTGCAACCCCATCTCAACTGGGAAATGTTCCGAGTCACCTCCAACCGTTCTAACCCGAGTCTTGGCTCCACCGTACATGTCCTTTATCGCCCTAATATAAATCATCGGGACACCTTTAGCCTCCAAGCACCTCCAGAGGACATTCCTCGGTACTTTGTCATAGGCCTTTTCAAGGTCAATGAACACCATATGTAGGTCTCTCTTCCTTTCTCTATATTTTTCTACCAGTCTTCGCATAAGATGAATGGCTTCGGTCGTCGACCGTCCCGGCATGAATCCAAACTGATTCTCAGAAATGGACACCCCTCTTCTCACCCTCATCTCCACCACTCTCTCCCAAATCTTCATAGTATGGCTTAGCAATTTGATACCCCTGTAGTTGTTACAGTTCTGGATATCACCCTTGTTTTTATACAACGGAACCATTGTACTCCACCTCCATTCATCATGCATCTTTGCTGTCTTAAAAATAACATTAAACAACCCAGTCAACCACTCTATACCTGCCTTGTCCGTGCTCTTCCAAAAATCCACCGGAATCTCATCGGGTCCGGTCGCTCTTCCCCTGCTCATCCTACTAATAGCACGTATAACCTCCTCGCTCCTAAAACACCTGCAGTACCCAAAGTCCCGAAGTCTTTCCGAGTGTGCCAAATCACCCAACACAATGTCTCCGCCCCCTTCTTCATTTAGAAGTTTGTGAAAGTATCTTCGCCATCTCTGCTTAATGGAGGTCTCATCCACCAATACTTTGCCTTCCTCATCCTTGATGCACTTTACTTGGTCCAAGTCGCGCGCCTTCCTCTCTCTTGCTTTTGCGAGCCTATACAATTTCTTATCCCCACCTTTGTCCCCCAGCTCGACATACAAGCGCTCGAGAGCTGCCGTCTTAGCCTTCATAACTGCTAACTTAGCTTCTGTCTTCGCTGTCTTATAGACTTTCTTAAGCGACCGCTTCTCTTCCTCGTCTATGCACTCCACCAACTTTGTGTATGCAGCCTTCTTCGCTTCCACTTTGCCTTGGACTTCCCCATTCCACCACCAATCTCCTTTACGACCTCCAAATTTACCCCTTGATACCCCTAACACCTTTGAAGCAACTTCCCTAATGCAACTAGCTGCTTTATTCCACATGGTGTCCGCATCCCCGCTACCACTCCAAGCCCCCATCCCACTCAACTTCTCACCTATCTCCCGAGAAAGGTCAGGGGTCAAGCCACCCCATTTAATCCTCGGTCGATCAGATACAATCTTCTTCCTCTTATCCCTCTTAATTTCCAGGTCCATCACCAAAAGCTTGTGTTAGGTAGTAACATTTTCACTTGGGATAACCTTGCAGTCCTTAACGAGGCCTCTATCACCCTTCCTAAGGAGTAGGTAGTCTATCTGAGTCTTAGCTACCGAGCTACGAAAGGTAACCATGTGGTTCTCCTTCTTCGGAAAGCATGAGTTAGCAATCACCAACTCAAAAGCCTTAGCAAAATCCAGAAGCGCAGTTCCACCCCCATTTCTCTCCCCAAAACCAAAGCCTCCATGAACATCATCAAAGCCATTAGAAGTTGCCCCGATATGGCCATTAAAATCTCCACCAATGACAGTTTTCTCGGTTATCGGTATACCTCTAACTACCTCATCCAAATCCTCATAAAAGAGCTTTTTGGCCTCCTCGCCCAATCCCACTTGAGGTGCGTAAGCACTAATAACACTCAAAGTACATCCTCCAATGACTAGCTTAATCAACATCAACCTATCACTGATCCTCCTAACCTCCACCACTTGCTCCCTCAAATCCCCGTCTACTAAAATACCCACTCCATTTCTATCCCTAGAGCCTCCTGAGTACCACAACTTAAACCCGTCGACATCCCGAGCCTTGGAACCTACCCATCTAGTCTCTTGGACACAAGCTATATTAATCTTTCTCTTCTTGAGAATTTTCACTAACTCTAAGGACTTCCCCGTTAGCGAACCTATGTTCCAAGATCCTACCCTCAATTTATGGGAACCCGTAACCCACTTACCACTATTCTCCCTCATCCTCGGCCTCAACCGAAGACATGACTCAAAACCACCATCAGGTACCAAATCCACTTGAAAACTACTGAATCTAATGTAAAATCTACACAGGAATACACTTCAAACAGAAAAAATTTCTGCAACAGGTGTATACTCTAAAAGACCAGATAGCAACAACTAAACTAAAAGATCAAGTATAGTGTATTCTCCAAAAGACACGATAGCACAACTATATTATACGCTGAAGCACTGATCGGAACTATAAAAGAAACAAGCAAGAACTGATCTGAAATATATGAGATGGAGCCCTGATATGAGCTAAAATGCTAATCAGAACCAGCCACAAAAATTTAAACAATCCAAATAATCAGATGTATTGCACAATGCACAATCAGGTAACCTTAAAAATCTACTCCTATGCTCTTCAAATTATTGAAAGTAGGTTGTGATTACCTACCAAGCAAGACTAGATTACTTAACAAGAGGGTTTCAATGAAGAAAACAAGGTAGATAGAACCTGGTCGGTGGAGATGGAGGACTTCGGTGGTCTTAGGGCTTTTTCCGGCCAGATCTGGTCGGTCTCACCTGTGAATGCCTTGCCTGCACCGGAGTAGGCTGTTCGCAGCAGCGAGCAGCTGGAGGTCCTGTTTGTTGATTTCGTACTCACTGGAACAACGAAGAACAGAGAAAGAAGCTCGCCGGTTAGAGCTGGTCCTTGCGATGCTTCTGGCCGGCGCAGCCTTCGCTTACCGGCAAGAAGAACGTATCGGCGGCGGCGCCCGGTTTCCAACTGGTTTTCGCGGCTGCTCGCTGACCGTCGTTGGTCGGCGCTTCGCCTGAGGGATCGTTGAAGAAGAAGAGGAACGTTGGTGCAGTAGAAAGAGAGAGAGAGAGAAAAGAGAGGAGAGAGAAAATCAATGTGGAGTCAAGAGAAACGAAAATTTTCCTTGGATGCAGTTTTATGAAAAAGAACCCCAAATTATGATGCACATGCAGAGCATTCATGGAGAAAAAAGGTTCATCTGTTGCTAGCTTTAGATACAGCACAATCTATCTATTTTGCATGGATAAGAGTTGAGCTGTAACGAATTCAACAACATTGTAACAAGAAACAGATTTCTTTCGAATAAAAGGAGAGGATAAATGTGAGACAATAAAATGGAAAGCAGATTAAATATGCTCACCAAGCAAACTTAAACACCCAAAATTAATCAAAATAGATTTAGATAACTTTATAAAAAATGCAAGGTTTTCTTAAAGCAATTAAAATTAAACGGGCACATGACATGCGCAACATATTGGATAGATAACCTAAACAATGTTGGGGAGACAACTAGCATTGTGTACATGTAAGGGTCATACAATCAGCAAATCGCTCGCCACTCACCAACCAACCTGATTTAGTGAAAGTAAAGGCACTTGTCTAGCTGATATCAAGTAATTGTGGCTAAAGGAAGCAGTATAATTAGGTCATATAGTCAATCCAACTAGTTTGGTATTGAGGCATTGTCTTCATTGCTGTTGTTGTATTAAGCCACATTGTAAGATAAGGAAAAAAAGAAGTTGATTAAAATATAACATTTTTAAGGATTAGTAATGTTGTATTCTTCAGCATTGGGAATGCTGGCCACCATCAGAAACAAGTTACAAAGCAAGTAGACTCTAGCTTTACAAAGCTCCTAGAAATTCTACTAACTCCTCTATTTCCTCTATACAGTTCTGTTTACACCAAAAAAATAAAGTCTCCAGGCAATTCCATTTCACATCTTGGACTGAAGATTAAAATATAACATTTCTCTCTCGGCGCATGATAAGATTGGTGTACACTAGTGGTGCAACTCTGCACGCCACCACCGGAAATGGCCTGCGGCCGTGGCCGTGGGAGGACAACGAAGGTTATTCAGCTACCGGACGTGAAGCTGGCAAAGGTAAATAAGAGACTACTGGACACTGAAGACGCAGGGAAAGCACTTAGCTCTAGTGCAAGCGAGACCACACAACAGGAACCTATGCTGAATGTTGTAAACCCAAATCGCACATCTGATGAAGCAAGGTTTAATGGTAACACCCCAAACCCCTCGATGGGCAAAGGAATAGAGATGACAAGCTTGATTCCGGCGGAGGAGGGCATAGGCACGACAGTGCAGGCTGACAGTTTAATGGAACAGTGGCCAACAGTGCAAGACTCTCAGACAAAGATACAGTTGGTGGATAGAAGACAAAGCTTAGGGAGAACTGTTAGATCTCTGGAAAATGTTAATGATACCCAGCTGGGTAACCAAAACCCCAAAGGATGGGACAAGAAGACATGGAATATCCTTTTCATAGAAACACGATGGCATCAAAAGTATGAATCTCAATTTCTTCACTTTGGTCATCCAAAATGGAGTGAAAATGGCAAAACTAGTGAAAGAAGTAGATAAGAAAGTGCTGGCCTGGAGAGCTTCCATGATACTATATGTAGTGGGTGACTCCCCTACAATAGGTGTTTTTGTCAGCAAGCCCATCATCTACTACCCTAAAGATGGATAATTTTTTATTAAATTCCATAACATCAGTGAGAGGGATAGAATAGTGCATACAGGACCACACATGATAAACAACAAACCAGTAATAGTAAAGCCTTGGAGTCAGGAGTTCAACTTTAATGAAGAAGTGCTAAAAACAATACCATTGTGGACTAAGCTACTCAATCTACCACTGCAATGCTGGGGGTAATTCTCTGAGTCGAATAGCAAGCAGTCTTGGAGCCCCTATGTATGCTGACGAATGCACTACCAGAATGGAAAGGATCTCATATGCAAGGCTGCTAGTAGAAATGGATGTTACTATACCACTTCCCAACTCCGTCAAAGTGATGGATACACAAGGGAAGGTGTTTGAGCAACAGATTTGGTACGACTGGAGACCACAGTAGTGTGCAACATGTTGTTTGATTGGGCATGATTGCAAGAAGGAACAGCAACCCCAGGACAAGACCCAGAGGCCTGAGGTCCAAAAGAAAGAGGTGGCTAGAGCTGATCCAAAGAAGTTCACAAAAAATGGTTGATTAAAGAAGGAGGTGAAGAACTAAAGCAACCTGAGCCACAATTAACTAAGGATAATGGGAATGCTCGGGTACCTACTCCTGTTGGCTTGAAAGAGGAATGGACAACAGTGAAGGGGAAATCTGCTACAAAGAGTGTTGGACTAATGCCTATTCAGCCTATTGAGACTATCCATGGGTATCAGCAACTTGAAGAGGATACCCTAAATCAGATGATCCAGGCAGTGATGAAAATGTTGGACAGAGGTACATGCAGCACCAGTGGGGTTGTTAAGGCCCCAGACCTGCCAAACATTGCCAAATGAAGATTGCAGCATGGAATGTGAGGGGGTTTAATAAGTTGCATAAACATAAAGGCTTCCCAAAATAATAAGTACAAAGGTTAGTAGTCTTAGGCTCTTAGCTATTACTGAGCACAGAGTCACTCAGGTGAAGGCAAAGAGTATTGTTAATAAAGTAGTCCAAGGATGGAGTTCGCATGAAAACTACACTGTTGATGGTAGGGGTAGAATCTGGGTGGTGTGGGTCTGTGGGATCCTAGGGTGGTACATGTTACAGCTATGCACACATCACTCCAGCTAATACACTGTGATTAATGATGTTGATAGGAATATTGAGATTGAATTCTCTGTGGTGTACGGTTGCACACTTTAGAGGATAGAAAGGAGCTGTGGAAATCTTCGAAAGCCTGGAATCACATGTAAGCAACCCTTGGCTGGTGATGGGGGATTTCAATGCAGTGCTCAGATAGAAAGGGTCGTCATCAAGTGCAGGACATGGAGGTTAAGCACTTCGAGATAATGTTGATTAACACTAGACTAAACGAGTTGAGATCTATTGGGAGATTCTTCACTTGGACCAACTCACATGTCCATAGCAAGATCGACAGAGTGATAGAGAGTGATAGTTAACCATCTATGGATGACCAAGTGGCCACAGTAAGGTGAATGTACTGGATCCCTACTTCTCAGTTCTCAGACCATTCTTTGCTCATTGTTACCATTGAAGATAGTGTGGAGAAGACTCCTAAGCCATTCAGGGTCCTGCATCACCTGGTTGAGCATCAGGATTTTATGACTGTGGTTGAAATAACTTGGGCAAAACCTGGTTTAGGCAGGCATATGGTTAGAGTATGGAATAAAGTAAAACAGTTGAAGCACAATCTATAGGAAATGAACAAAAGGTATTCTTTTAAAGTAGACCACAGAGTACAGGACACAAGAAAGCAACTCATGGACCTGCAGGAGATGCTGAGGGTTTGCCACAGTGATCCTGCACTTTTCACGAAGGAAAAGGAATTGAAGAAAGCTCTGGAAAAATGGATCATGGTGGAGGAAACCATACTCGGACAGAAATCTAGGGTCCAGTGGTTGAAACTGGGGGACACAAATTCAGCCTACTTCCATGCAACATTAAGAGAAGGCTAGCACAGAATCACATCAGGCATCTTGTATCTGAAGAGGGAGTAACTATCCAAACCAAGCAAGGTATAGAGAAGGAGATCACTGGATTCTACAAGAAGTTGAACTTGTGCACCTCAATTACCTGCAATACAACCTAGTATCATGACTAATAGTCCTATTCCTAGCAGGGATCAGCAGTTGCAGTTTATAGAGCCAATCACAAGAGCAGAAGTACAGGTTGCATAACAGGACATAGACTCACAGAAAGCTCCGGGTGTGATGGGTATAATGGAGTCTTCTTCAAAAAAACATGGTCCATTATAGGAGAGGAGGTGTCAAATGAAGTAATAAAACTTCTTCCAATCTAATTGGATGTATGAGACTATAAACTGCTCTTCGTTACTTTGATCCCAAAAGGGAAAAATCCTACCTCAATAAAGGAATTTAGGCCAATCTCTTGTTGCACACTCATGTATAAGTTGATTTCTAAGGTGTTAACAACCAGGATGCAGAAGGTGATGGACAATATCATAGATAATGGCTAAAGCAGCATTTGTTCCACAGAGAAATAACAGATAACATTTTGTTGAGTCATGAATTGGTTAAAGGTTATGGTGGAAAAGGGATCTCCCCAAGATGCATGCTCAAGATAGATATGCAAAAAGCATATGACTCTGTGGAGTTGCCATTCTTGGAACAGGTATTTGTCCAATGGAAGAGAAACACCAGATTCTTCCAAGACGAAGACTCAATTACCAGATGCCATAGTGAAGCAAATAGTGCAAGAGGTTCATTTTAGAGGGGAACTCAAGCCACCACACCGCAAATTGACTGGATAAATTCAACTATTACCCAACTTAGAAGAAACAACTTAGCCTAGTTAGTTGTGACTATATGTTACAGAGGGTATCTGAGAATGACTAAGGCATGGAGCATGTTGCTCATTCCTAAGTCCTCTTTTTGCTTGTACATAACTCCAATTTCGGAAAGGCTGAACCCATCGGTGGCCACCTAAAGTTGGCACCAATTTTCACTTAGACACATTAACTAGGCTTTGTTCATTTTAGACATCTCATGTCATACCCCATTGTGTTATTTTGACACTTTTTTTTCAATATGCAAAACTATAATGTGTGCACTTGCAAATGACACGTGTAAAGTGTCGAATTAAATGAGGACACTTGTCTTTTGTGTTCAAAATAATTATTAGATAATGAATTTTGAGTTTAAAAAAAAAAAGTAAAAACTATTTTAACAAGACCTGAGTTTTTTTTGTTTTTTTTTTTTTGCAGAAGCTTCAAAAGACCTTTAATGAAGTCTACAAATTTCATCTCAATTTCTTCAATCTAAAGTAATAAAATAGTGTTTGGATAAAAAAAATTTAGCACAAATCCATGATTATCATTCATTTCAATCAAAATTTAGCCAACAAATTTGAATTTCACATCTGGGTTTACAACCAACAAATTTAATAAGAACAATTATGTATCATAACACATAGCTTTTGAGTGCTTATTTATGTAATTGTTTTTTATTGACAAGAAGTTCAGTACAAATGGGTGCTTAATACAAGCTTCATTGTTCAAATCTCTTTTTACTGTTGTAGCAAAAATATTTTTTTATTTTGGAAACCCAAATAGGTTGTTCAATTGTAGAATGTTAAATACATACGTAAAAGAACAATTACATATCCTAACACATATCTTTATCCAAGAAGTACTTTCAAATTTCGAATATTCAAAAATGGAGTTTCATCAAAATTATTTCAGAACCCATTTTTTATTTACCGTACCTGCTACTACAAATGATTAGAAAGGTGAAAAATTGATGGGTTTTGTGGTGGAGAAGAAAAAAATGACAAAGATGGATGATCTGGGTTGTAACAGTGAAGGGGTAGATGATGAAAAAGGATGGATATGATGGCGGTGGTGGAGGTGGATGGTGGAAGGAAGAAAGAGTCGAGAAAAAGAAGGGAAAAAATTTATTTCATGAAAAAAGAAGCTCTTCACACGCTTAGAGTTAGTGCAACACACACTATGTGCCAAGTCAACAAAAAGTATCAAAATGACACAGTCCAGCATGACATGAGGGGTCTAAAATGAACAAAGCCTAGTTAGGGTGTTCGTGAAAATTGGTGCCAACTTTAGGTGGCCACCAATGGGTTCAGCCTTTTAGTGATGAAAATCTACCTATCCAAAAAAGGGAAACCACATTATGGCAATACTGAGGAATAGGGAGAAAAAGGGTTAGGCGATTAGAAGGGTTGAAAGAGACATTCTCTTCTTTCACCGTTCTCCTAGATTATTTGCAACTGTCTTAATTTGTTTTTAGATTCCATGTCAGGGAAAATACAAGCAATAAGGACAAGAAACTAAGTACGAATGAGAAAGAAAACGACTATAACCAAATATTAGAGGATTATGTTTAACCAATGATGAGTTAAAGCACTAGTAACAAACAAATGGTGCTTTAGCTATATCTGGAGTCACAACTGGCCAGTTGATGTTTCTTGATACGGACAAGGAAGCAACCAAAAGGCCTGGCCATGGAACACGTTATATAGTGGAATATAAAGGTTGTCTATGCCTTCCTGAAGAGTTTACATTATCCTCCTTATTTTACAGACAAGACTCAAGATCACAATGAGCATAACTGAGGCCTATACTTTTTGATTAAAAATAAAAAAAATATAGGCCTCAGTTTTAGAGTTCCCCCTCATTTCACTGCCAAGGGCCACATTGGCATGATAAGCAAGAGCCCATCGCGGGTTCAACATATGCATGTAAGAATATACAAGAACGCCTTGCACTTATCTTAATTAACTAGACAGTTTTCACACTCAAATGATCCAAAAAGTGCAAAGAAAATAAAGGGGAGTGAATATGGGGACCGGAACCTGTTTCCCATCTCTTTCATCTTGCATGGTGTCTAGAGATGCATGTGGTTTTAGGCTATCTTCTTTTATTTTTTTTATAATAAGTAAATAAGATGGCTTGGAGATTCTCAGAGTAATACAAAAACCACACCACATATAACCGTTTCTCAAAGAGAAATCAAAACCACCTGCATATAGTGGGAAAACTTTTCTGGTTGGATTAGTTTGTGGATGGTTTGGATTATCTTACGTAAACTAGAATATTTTTAATTAACTAGATGAGTTCCTCTTGTCCTTATCAGTTCTCAGTTGGTTCGACGCCTGGAGAGGGTTCGTGAAAGAAATGTTCCCAGTCTGTCTCACAGTTGGCATGTGGCAACCATCCATGCCAATTGCCATTTGAGAAATTTTTGCTTCATTTCTTTTTATACCAATATCTTCAAACAAGAATTGGAAATTTTTTTGGGGGATTTTACAAATAAAGCAAACTTCACTTTGATCATGTGAGCAAGCTCACATTGCCAACCCCAAGTCCTGATAAAAGAGGAGTTTTATGATAGGTTAACAGTTAAAGTAAAACTAGGTAATTTATGATGAACTCACACAATCAACTGAAGAAACAAACTCATACAGGTGATACTAACCACTAGGTACATTTGAAAAGGATACCAATTATTCCCTCCATCCATCTTTACTTATCCATGTTTCACTTGGCACACTCTTTAAGAAACAATAAATAGAGGGGTAATTTTACTATATCGCCCTTAATTATAAATTATCTAAATATTGAAAGATGAATAGTGTTTAATAGCAAGGAGGATAAAATAGAAACAAAATGGTAAATTATTTCTTGGTTTTCCAAACTGTATAAGTAAAGTTGGATAACTATTTTCTAGTATATAGGACAAGTAAAGATGGACGGAGGAAGTACTTGGTATTAAAGCTCTCATGTCCATAAGCTTATATTTGGTCAGATATTTGTTAGGAGTTATTTTCTTATTAAAAAGAATGTAGAGAACTCCGAATTCTAAGAATTCATATTTATTGATATTGCAATGAAACGAGTTCAAATAGAGCGAAATGGATAATGAAGATCCATATAGCTTACACTAACTAGCTTGAAATCAAGGCGTGGTGGTTTTTTTTTACAAATAAAACAAACTTGAAGCATTTCATAAGTTTCAAAAAAAAAAAAAAACAATTAGTGGGCAATTTGCTTGGGATTGTTTCGGACAATTTGGGACATTTCATGGTTTTTTTAATCATCACTCCGACTAAAGATATTAAAATTGTTTGACACACATAAATACAGAATGAATGATGTTGCAAAAGATTGTCACCTCATTGTCATTGCTTGATTTCCCCTTTCCACCACCAAATAAGCATACAGTTGTGCACTGCTGCTGCTGTCTGGATACACCTACTTTTGCATTTTTCGGGAGTTTTATACCCACAAAAGTTGAAGATAATGTTGTCAGTTTTAAAATCCTTTTGGGAGCATTAAGTGATGGAAATGAAGCATTGAAATTGCAGGCGTTTATGGTAGCGCAACTCATCTCCTCGCCAGCAGTAGTTTCAGCAAGCTATCGGAAAAAAGAGGGGCGGCTCAGCCCTAAAACTGGCGTTGGCCGAGGAACTGATCGGAAAAGAAAAAGAGGATTTAGCCGTAAGATAAAATGCCGTGGTTTTAGGTCCGAAAAAATAAAAGCTCAAATTATTCAATGTTATTTTTTTTATACATACATATAAATATAAAAAATAATTATTTATTTATTATTGTAAATGTAATAATTGAAATTTTCTTAATAATTTATCATTAATTGTTATACATGAACTTATAAAATTTTATAATTTTCTAAAAATACATTATATAAATACGTTTTTCCTATAATCAATTTGATAAGATGAATTAGTAAAAAAAAATTAATTCAGTACTTTTTTATTGGCAGGTGATCGATAAAATTAAATTTATATAATTAGGACGTATATATATATTGTTGACATCCAATTTTGACCGATTTATTCGATTAAATACGTATTTTTAAAACATATTACGAGTTTTAAAATCTTAATCGATTTTGTCTAAAGTTATATATTATAGTATCGCTAATTTACAAAATTATCAATTATTATTATTATTAACTTATTATATTTATCGATTGTTAAACTCGAAATAACTACTTTATTTAAATGTTTTTAAATTTAGGTGTGTTTAATTTATATGAAAATACTTTAATATATGTAGTATTTTATTAATTGAATAACATTTCCTTGATCTCCCCTTAAATCATTTAAATCATAACCTCTTTGTTCAATTTGTTTAATTGATAGCCCTCTTCCTATCCAATTCTATTTCATATTCAATTTCATGCCGATTATGGCCATTGCTTATTTCAATTATAGCCTTACACACTTTCCAATTATAGCCTATCTGATTCAATTCAATTCTCAAAAGCCCCGTCCTTTAATCTCAGCCATTCGTTCATCCAAATTAACTACAAGATCAAATCTTGATCGTCCATATCATTCAAACCAAAGGCTGAGATCAAATATTCATTCTTATTTATTTTAAACCAAAAGAACCAAAACCCTAAGCCATCCTTCTTTCTTCATCTTCCTCTCATCTCCTCTATTCTCCTAGCAGCGAACAGCGCCGGCCAGCGAGCAGCCGTGAAAACCAGACGGCAACTACTCTATATGTCTATCTCTTTGTCACTTGAAAGGAGTTCAAAATTTGAAGAAATAGACACATAAATTAGTCAAAGAATTCGACATCTACTCTATATATCTATCTCTTTCTATATCTATATATAATAAGCCACAATGCAAAGATTTTTATAGTTTTAGTTACATTGTAACTATCTTGTTAACTTTCAACCAAAAGGAGTACTTCTTTTAAATAATAAATATGTCATTGTATGAGCTATTTATTACTCATTCCTTTTGAATTTGTTAATCTGATTTTGATCTGACACATAGTTTACGAAAGTAAATTAGATTTTGAGAAAAAACATTAAGTGATACTTGAAGTTGTCGCAAATTTTCAAAAAGACACCTTAACTTTGCGTGCGTCCTATTACCCCACAAAACATTCAAAATCACAATAAATACACATTTTTTACACAATATTTCCACTTTGGACAAAAATATCCTTCGAATGTGCAATTTCTTAAAAACAAAAAGTCGGACCCATTATTGATGTATTGAAGGATGCTTTGGTAATTTCTTATGATGAATTCGTTTTGTTTGTTTCTTTTAAATTTATTTTACTATACTAAATAATTGTATAAAATATTATGAATCACGATAATTAATTACTTAAATATTTAAAAGATATAAATAAATATAAAAGATCTGATTGACTCTTTAAATTTTACCGGTGACACATAAATTGGGACAAATGAAATAATATATATTATTTGAAAATTTCTTAGAAAGTACTATAAATTACAGTAATTAACATCTAGAAATATTTCAAAGACAAAAAAAATTGATTGAATCTCAAAATTTTTTTAGTACTACATAAATTGAGAAAAAAGAAATGACCTCTATTATTTGAAAATGGCGTAAAAGTATTACAAATCATACAATAAGAATTAACAATTTAAAATTTTAAAAGACTTTAATGTTTTATACTTATTCTATCTCCACTTTGGACAAAAATATCCTCCAATATGCATATTTTTTTAAACAAAAAGTGGGACCCATTATTGATGTATTCAAGGATGCTTTGGTAATTTTCCTATGATGAATTCGTTTTGTTTGTTGTTTAATTTTTTTAAAATAATTGTATAAAATATTATAAATCACAATAATTATTTACTTAAATATTCAAAAGATATAAAAATATGTAAAAGATCTTATTAACTCTTCAAATTTTATCGGTGACACATAAATTGGACAAATGAAATAATATATATTATTTGAAAATTACTTAGAAAGTACAATAATTTACAGTAATTAACAATAGAATATTTTAAAGACAAAAAAATTGATTGAATCTCGAAATTTTATTAGTACCACATAAATTTAGAAAGAAGAAATAACCTTTATTATTTGAAAATTGCGTAAAAGATATTACAAATCATACAACAATAATTAACAATTTAGAATGTTAAAAGACATAAAAAATTTTTTTACCATAATTAACAATAATTAAAAATTTAAACTATTTTAAATTAATATTAAAGTTTGATTAACTCTTTAATTTTGTCTTTGTCACATAAATTGAAACAAAAAATGATACATATTGGACCCGTGCTAGCACGGGCTCCGATGTCTAGTATATAATATATATATTATTTTAATCATATATATAAGTAATATATAATTTTTTGTCAAAAAGATTCGAATAAACCGAACCACATGATAGCTCTCCCTTGCTCTCAAGGTTCAAAGATGGACCTTTGCATATAAGCCCATATAAAACCCAAATCATAACCCGCTCCCCCCTTTTCTATCCTTCTATTTTTTTGGAAAATAAATAAATCAAACCTCCTACAGCTTCTGCCTCAAAACAGACAGGGAGGAAGCCGCCATTGACAACAACGGAGTATCTTCTTCACTCTCAGCGAAATCAGTAGTAAAATATGGCATCACTCGAAACGAGTCAAAGAATAAGCAGGCAAGTTCTTTGTTTTTTTTGGTCTTTTAAGGTTCTGGAACATATTATTATTGATATTTTTGGATGTGAATGAATATGCAGGCAAGCTGCTCAACTAGTTACGGTATTGAAGGAGATGAAAGCAGGATTGGATACAGTGAGCTTAAAAGTACAAGCTTTAACTGCAAAGGTCAGTTTTTTTCTTTTTTTAATTCTATGATTGTTCATGGATATAGTTGATTATTAAATATTGATACTCGGTTAATTAGAAGAATAACAATTTATATAGTTAGAAAGAAATTGTAAGGATACACGCTGTGTTTTTGGGATGTGGTGAAACCTTTCCCATCAATTATTGGTTACCCAATGCCTGTGCTGGTGGAAAATACTTGGTGCAGCACTGGAGGTGCCGGAAAGTTGGCCGGACACCATTATTAGCCGCCCCACACAAAAAAGAAATCTATATTGGATACCAAATAGTCATGTTTAATTAGTTATTGCCAATAAATACTGGTACATTCATTTAGCAAAAGGCAAGTTTTATTGATGAAACCAGCAGTAAATTGGTGCTGTAATCCAAAAAGTGCAGGGAACTAATTAAGTCTTCCAATGTCTCAACATCATTTACTAGCTCTAAATTGCACCAAAAGATAATCTGTTGTAGACTATCAGCTTTTATCTGCAAAATATGATTCCCGTGGTATTTGAAACACCTTCTTACTACTATCTTTAAAATCAACTGATACACTTTCATTTGGTTTAGTGTTTATCTAGATTCTTTGTATTCTTGATAAGTGTGAAATTAGAGATCTTTTAGTTAGTTTACCTTATTTATTATTTGATTTAAATGGACTTAAAGCATGGAATGGATGCAGAGGATTCATTTAACTGACTATAACTAGCTTAGGATTAAGGCATAATTATTGATTGATCGGTCACTTTCTTCTATCAAAATCTTAACATGTTTTCCTACTAACAAAATAAAGAAGATAAACTTTAATATATATTTGCTACCCATAATCACCCCGGGTTGTCATTCCCATGCCTCTACCCATCACCTCTATGAGGTTCAAGTTCTTTCTTTGAGAAATTATGAGGTTACATTTTACCTTATGTACAATCGAACATTGAAGAAATATTTAGTAAATGGTTTCATTTTTTAAAACAATTGTCTTTTGGGTGCCTGTAATCCAATATTCTCCCATTTAAGCAATTATCTTTGAACTAATATGTTAGATCCTCCAACTATTTTGGTTTTCCACGTGACAGATGTTAGGATCAATAATACATGATCTTCTCACTTAGTATCCATGTTGGGTTCATGCTACTTTTCGTTGATATCTAATCATCCCAAACGGCCAGTATGAGAAAGTCCAAGTCTATGCTATATTGAAATACATGCTTGTCTTTAAAGGATATATATCAATGTATGTGTGACCCCCTCACCCCCATGTTAGTAATCCATAAAATTAATGCCTTTAGCCAGGCACTCCTGTAACTCCATCACAGAAAATAGTGAACTGCTGGATCCATTTCAGTTGAATGTGCCTTGGATTTTTTACGTGTCATCTGTGTAGGAAAGAATGAAAATAGCACTATGTCAACTTGACATGCCTGTTTCTGCTTCCAAATTCCCATGCAATTTGTCTGCAGGTGAAAGCAGATTACTTTTCAACAGCAGATGGAATAAGTTACCTTGAAACGAAGCATCTGCTACTTCTGAATTATTGTCAATCACTTGTCTATTATTTGCTCCGCAAGGCAAAAGGACTCTCAATTGAAGGGCATCCAGTAGTTCGGAGTCTGGTGGAGATGAGATTGTTTTTGGAGAAGGTATGTTAAAGCTGTCTCTCCAGCTCCTCTTGGGTGATTTTCTGCCCTTAATTGCAGTATCCTTACTGTCATGCTCTGTGCAGATTCGCCCCATTGACAAGAAACTACAGTATCAAATTCAGAAGCTCACAAGAGATAGCGACACAGCTTCTGAGAAGTCAGTTATAAGTGAGAAGGGAACAGATACTCAGAAGGAGGACCTATTGAAGTATCGTCCAAAACCTGATATGCTTGTTCGTAAAACAAGTAACACTGCAGAGGTTGGTGTTTGGTACATGACAATGAAATGACCATTTTAGTTCCTTTCTCCTCCTGTTCAAAAAGTGTTGGCTCGATCTTTAGCAATTTAAAAAGTTGAAGTTATGATTTAACTCACTCAGTCTCCCATATGATTTCTTGAAGTAAAGAGATAGTTGAATGTTTTTTGTCTTGACCTACAGGATGGTGCTAATGTATATCGACCCCCCAAATTTGCACCTGCTTCTATGGGCGAGGAGAAGATGTCGAAGCAGGAGAGAAATGAATTGAGGAGGGAAAAAGAGAGATTGCGAAATGCTAAACAAAGCCCGTATATGATAGATTTGTTGAATGATCTTGAAGGAAGACCCGAAGAGGTAGTTCTCTATCTGACTATTTATACTAACTTACTTCACTGAGCCATCCTGTATTGACTATTGATCACGGTGAAAAATACAGGTAAGAGAAGTTGTTGGATCTGAAAGTAGAGAACTGACAAACTACATGGCTAAAGTGGAAGAACGTGCAAAACGAGAAGAGGAGGCTTTTGATCGTGCCCCACTTACAAAATTGGAGAAAAAGAAAATAAAACATCTGAAGAAGTCAAGAAATGGGTAAGTTCAGTAGGAACTGTGGTTGATCTTACTTACTATAAAAAGAGTCAATTTATGGTCAGTCTTTTGATCATTTCAGATATGAACTTAATCTATAGTTTGGAAAGTACTGGATTGATTTCTTTTTAAAAATGGACTAACTGGAGGCTAATCTCCTTTCTTTTATTATGCTAGGTTGCTTGGGCTGACAGATAGTTTTTATGATGAGATAAAAAGTTTGCCTTTAGGGGAACCTGTTTCTGAACAATCAGAAAACTTTGAGAATAGCGGCACTGGAATCAAACAACAGAAGAAGCGTAAGGTAATTGTTTAGGGAGATTGCGTTACTCCTCGGTTTGTTTTCTTTCAAAATCTGAAGTGCGGTTCTGCTTTAGAGTATTATATATGAAATCTTGCATTAGCTATGATGTAGTAATTGTCCTAGACATATATATATCTTGTGCATTCCCGTTTAGGTGATAAGCAATCTAGTTTGTTACTGAGCTCAATGATTTAATTGGAAGGAAATTGTTGGCTTATGAGTTATGTGGTTATTTCCAATGTTCACAACCCTCTGCTTCTTCTGAGTATAGCATGTATAATGAACACAATCTTAATCACAATTAGAATGGAGCTTATTCGTAGTAGTGGTTTATCTTTTGATCTATATCCCTTTGTACTTGGACATGAGTTTTATTTTGTGTGGGGAAACTTGCTGAAAATAACTGTTAATATATGTGGTATTGCAGAGGAGGAATTGATATGACTGCTGGTGTGAGTACATCAAATCCATCAATTTAGAGGCTTTAAGGTTGGAATGGTTAGATGTTCCTTGGTCTCATGTAACATGTACAACTTTGTCATGATATTAATTTTTGGGGCTTTTATCGCTCTAAAATCTTGCATCGTATTCATTATTGTTGTCAGCAGTGATGACTGAAGCCTAGATGGATAATTGAAAGTTACTTGCTGCAAGGCTGAAGTGCTATGGTGGCTGTGGTTTGGTTCATATCTTATTTCTTGAAAAGGGTCAGCTGATATGTAAAATGAAGCCTCTTATGGTAGTTGTATTATCATCTTCGCAAATCAAAAGGAAATTGTACTTCTTTCTAAACAATTCTTGTCGATAGGGTAACCAGCTCTTTTTGGACGGTCTGAGCATATATTCAGGGTGAGCACCAATTTTGGGCTTCAACTGTGGTGTAAGCTGTTAATGATGTGGAAAACTCAGTTTAGTGATGGATGTCATGTCATGAATTTCTTTCTTTTACAAAAGTGAGATTTAGCTCCATTACAATGAGATTCAATATCTTAGTTCTGTGCATTATCAAGGTCTGAATCATTTTCTTCCCGCGATTATTCTTAGTGGTAATTTGAAGATACTAGTATTTTCTGTGCACGTACAATTACAGGTAAAAGGTTTACTGAAAACATTATACAAGACAAAGAAAATCTGATACTACTTAAATTCAAGAACCAGTTTCCCACAGTAATTTGGTTGGTTTTTAAAAAAATGCCTGAAGATGTAGAAATACGAAAGCTAAGGCATGAACGAATATCAATATGTCCAGATGGATGTTATTAAGGTTCTATATCTTTGGTCATAATCATTAAACATGTTGGCATTCGAAGTTTTTAATGGCAATCTGTAATCTATGTTCTTTCACAAAACAACTCAAACCTATAGACTAAACTTAACAAGATGCATCGTTTGGTAGAAGGTATTCCCTTGTTTGATTGTGTTTTCAATCAATGCATAATTAATACATGTATTAGCTATGCACTTTAACAAGATGCATTGTTTGGTAGGAGGTATTCCCTTGTTTGATCATGTTTTTAGACAATGAATAATTAATACATGTATTAGCTATGCACTTTAACTCTCTTTTTTAGGTTTTGATTTGGCACGAAGTTTAAGAAAGATTAGGGAAGATTTTTGAATGTTGTGATTTTGAAGTAAATGTACTTATCAAAATGTTTTTTTAATCTTGTGATCTTAAACATGTTACATGAAAAATTAGAATTAAAGAGTTATTGGAAAAAGAGATAGACATTTTTTAACGGACTCAAAAAAAACAAGATAAACAAAATGAAATAGAGTGAGCACTATACCGATTGTATACCACCACTGATAAACACCATTTTTATGCATAGCAAACCATAACATTAACAATGTGGGGTACTATTCTTATTCTAGCATACCCTATTAATTCAATACAACAAATTAAACATGATAAAGAAATAAATTCAACATAACTAATCCCAACATTACTAACGCATATCGCCGGATTATCCATGATCAAGAAAAGAGAATTGAGGATTATTTTCCTAGCCTACATTAATTTGGTGTAAAGCCAAAAGTTCTTGATTGTTATTGCTCACACTTAAGTAAAAATGCTAAGTGAACTGTTCAATGTTCATCGCGTGGGTGGAGCTACAATAGTATTTATGGTTTCAACCAAACCCAAAAGCTTTTGCTTAAACAAAAAATCCAATAAAATGTACAAGTATTTAATTGCAAATTCTGTAACTACAACCAACTATGAGTCAAGTGGCAAATTTAGAACCCATAAATTTTGGGTGCTTGAAATATGATATTATGAAAAATCGACTTTCTTACCATTCCGTAGAAAATTAGAACTGTTCAATGTTTACCATGCAGGATGCAGATGTTTGCTTTACATAACTTGCTTCGTCTGGTGAAACATCCACTGAAAGAATATGATAGAATTGTAATTACATAAACTTATTTCAGTATTTCATAAGCCTAAAGGCTTTTTCGCAATCAAAATATGACTATATGAAAGTTTAATTACTGAATCTTCTGTCTACCAAAAAAATCGATCAACTATTTTTGTGCATGCAAACCTCAGTAACATATACACCAAAATTTAATTTTCTTTAACCCATCTAAGACCTGTCATAGCAAATGCCCTTCGGTATTGTAAAATCCACTTATTACGCTAAGACAATCTTAACATTGCAAGTACCTCTGGAAATCACGTTGGTCTATGATGACAACCTGTGGAAGGATTAGTCAAGTTACCATAATACTGTCAAATCCATTTAGCGGAAGGCCATACTGTATGACCAATTGTAATAGAGATTATAGACTCTTCTAGATCCCATGCCTTTCTGAGATCATGACTAACATATATCCAGAATTTTCATAGAAGAACATCAATTGCAATGATTCAAATAAGTCACAATTTTGTGTCTTTCTTCTGAGTCCGTGAAATGTTATACAAGATAAGACCAATGAGAAGGACATCACTGTCGAGAAGGAAGAAAGGGCTCAAACTTGAATCTTGTGGGAGATATGGCAATGGCATGGAGAGAAGATACATTGACAAAGGCACTACATAAGAAAAGAGGAAAAAGAATCTGGTTGGTCATAGGACTACATAAAATTCAAATGTAATTGATACCTCTAAGCATTGTGTGCAGAGTGCCTGCAAGAGTGCGAGAGAGAACCTGATGACATCACAATAAGGGATGAAATTACAGCAAATGAAATCTTCATAAGATTGAGAGCAGATATGTTGAAAGCAATATTTGTAAATATGTAAAGAAGGAGTAGCATCGGTGCTCCATCACAACCTGACCAATAAAAGGTGCCACAAGGACATGCAGACTCATCAATACATTACCTCGGGAAAAATACTTCTAACTTGATAATCATTTATTGACAAAAAATAAAATAATCATGTCTTCACATCTATTATGGGAAAAGACAACTAAAATTTTGTTTGGATACTTAACTTCTGTGATGATTATGATGATTACATCTTAACTGTTGAAACTAATATTTGCTTGTGAAATGAACATTATACCAGCAGTATATGGCCCCATTGGAAAAATTGCCAGAAAATTGTGATTTCGTTCTTGTTGAGATTTCCACTTATAAAGTACAACTATGGACCAAATCCTAAGAGACACTTACTAATTGAGTTGCAACCAACAGTAAGTTTTTAAAACCAGTTTCTATGCTTGGTTTTTATTATTCCAGTACCCCAAGTTCTATGGACAGTATAATACGTAAGTCGAGCAACCTACTTACAATTAACGAGTACATATATTCATACTATCCAAAATATCTCCACTTTTTTTTTCGATGGGCGCAAATATATCCTTGAAACCTCTATGCGAATGACTGAGGAAAGCAGAAGCATATTGTAACTTCTAATTTCCTGTCAAAATATTCTAGGTTTAAGTCTTTTCTCCCACCAGTTCCCCAAAAAAAAAATCAAGGTCCTCATCAAACTCTAGCTCAACAAGATTGCAGAAGACATATTTGGAAAGAAATGGGGAGCTTCTTATAATTGTGAATAAAAGATGCAGAATTTAAAATGAAAATATGTCAATTCTAGAAGATCATGACCTTCACCAACTCACTTTACAAATGTTGAAATGATGCACATTGACCTTTTATGCAAGCCACACACAAGTCCAAGAGAATAGAAATTGCACCTGAAACATTGTTTTCTATGTTGAAGAAGCAACCAACACCGCTCTTAAGAAATGAAGGGAGCTCAGAAAATGGTATGCCCTTCAAGTTCGAAAGAAAAAGCAGAAAAAGGAGAACAAACAGAGCCTACAAATAAAACAGACATTACAAATGCAACATTCAGAATACAGTGTTGCTGAACGGTAAACAGGTCAATTCACTCTCTGAAAATGCAATTCCCTATTTTTTTTTTTATTATACTCCCTTCTGTTTCAATTCGTTTGTTCTAATTGTACTTTCCTTTTTTGGTTTGTTCCAAAAAGAATGTCTCTTTTCTAATTTTACAACTTTTTAATTTCAACATTCCACGTGACATGTTTAAAAACATAATATTAATAGGTATTTTGGTAAACTATACATATTTGAAGTTTAAGACCACAAAATTCAAAAGTTTATTTACTTTCTTAAATTTAATGTCAAGTCAAAACTAAAACAAATTGAAACGGAAGGAATATACACATATGTAATATAAATGTATATAAATAGCAATTCTCGACTAAACATCCATTGTCTATACGGTGCATATATTGGCTCACTTTGAATTTTCAAACCAATTCAAATTTGGATGATACAGTTTGAATTATATCATTCGAATTTGGTTTGCAAATTCAATTATTAAAATTATTATGATTTTCTTATTTTAATATGGTTGGATATATTTACAAAATTGAATCGATCCAAAATACAAATTGTTTAAATATCACTAACTATAATTCTCTTTGTCTTCCATCATATTGATTTGAAAAAAAATTGCAATTGAATATCTAAATTTTGTTTTAGGTATCGAATTAATATAATCTAATTTAGCTTTTAAAATTAGTCTAATCAACTCTCGAAAAGTAATGGATTGTTGGGGGTTGAATGTAGGATTTGTATGTTTGCACCAGTTGTCAAGCTCTCTTGTATTGCCATTTATATTTTATTACATTTCTTTTGGTTAATGTCATGCAATTTTAAGATTTTTGTTAGGTGTACTCTAGAAATTGAAATATAAATAGTTGCTTGTTTTAAGGTAATGAAAAATATTTGTGATAGTCTCAAATTAATAAGCGAAAAAGGATAAATATATCCCTGAATTATCGTAAATGGTATGCAGATATCCTCCGTCATACTTTTGGGACATTGGTACCCCTGCCGTCCAAAAACTAGAACATATATGCCCTTTACTCTAACGGAAGACTAAATAGGGACACATGGCGCAATCTTATCCGTCGATCCGATATTTAATAAATGTCGGGTTGGTGGATAAAATTATGACACGTATATGTCCGTTAGTATAAAGGGTATATTTGCTCTATTTTTTAGACGGCAGAGGCACCAATGTCCCTAAAGTATAACAACCATTTACGATAGTTCGGGATATATTTATCCTTTTTCCCAATTAATAATGCAGTAAAAATCGAAATACAAAAGGTCAAATTAGTAATAATTTAATTTAAGAAAAATAAAAGGAAAAAAAGAAGAAGTTTGGGATGCAGAAATAAAGAAAATCGGAGTGTAAAGAGAAGCAAATGAAATCGCCGTGCTGAAAGAACAAAAACTCTCCGCCATTGGCGCGAGCTTCATCTCAGACAAGCTACAAATCAACTCAATATCAGTTTTTTTTTGGCGGCAACCAATCCTCTCACCATGTTGCGAAGGTAACCCTAAACCAAAATCTCAATTTCTGCAGTTATCGATATATAAATACTCTCATATTCCGTAGCTTTTGTTCATTCATTAAGTTGTGATACATTGGATAGGTAGTTTGTCAATGTCAATTTTATTGTTGAAGACTTCAAAATAGACGTGACTAATGCAATAAGTAGACTTGAATTAGCTCTTTTAGCTATAGAAGTTCTTGGTGGAATCTCCTTTGATTTTACTCTCTAGTATTAATTTCAATGAAAAGAATTAGGGTTGAAATGAATTTTTTTGAATGAAAATTGAGTGTTTGAACTAATTTGAGATCTTCTACTATATTTTTTTTTTCTTTGCAGGTCCATCCTGCGACTTTCGGCTGGTCAATCAATGAAAAGAATTCCAGTAGAGGTCACAACACAGGTACTTTTTAGAATATCGTCAAAATAGATAAACAAAAAACAGTAGGTGGGGAATCTTATAGTAGCTTAGTTGGCTACCTGAACTCCCATGGGTGAGGGTTCGATTCCCCATATTGTAATCCCCTCCCCTATTTCCCCTTCCCCAACCTCCAATTTTGAAAAAACAAAATACAAAAAAAGCATTATGTGATTCTTCCCATGTCGTAGTCTTGGGGGACATTTGTTTATTGTGCCTTTTATGACAAGAAGAAGAAAGAACCATTTTTATTAGCTATGACATGGACAAACTTGAATTTCTTGGGGGCGTCATGGTGGAGAAGTAAAAAGTGGAACTTTTCAGAAGTTTGGATGCTTTCGTGATTTTTGTGCTTCTGTTACATCAGTATCTTCATAAAGAAAGAGTAAATATGATTGTTGAAGAGATTAAAACAAGATCGTTTAACCATGAGGTTGTATGTTGCTCAGACTCTTCAAAAATGTCAACGGGTGCTTGTCGGATTCGCCAAAAGTAGTGTCCCGTTTGGAGAATCCAACACGGGTCCAACATCAAAAGTGAAGAGTCTGCGCAACTAAGATGAGGTTATGGGTTTTGTCATAAAAAAAAGATGAGGTTATGGGTTTGAGTCCCTAAGGAAGCAAAAGTGGGGAGGGCAGCCTTTTTTTAACAAGGAGATTGTTGTTGCTGCAAGTTTCAACACTCTGAGCGATGTGTTATCTTGGATCACTCGTGGGAAGGGGTTGTGGTAAAGTAGGTTTAGCTTACCATATCAAAAAAGAAAAGAAAGGAAGAGCAAGGATTGGAGAAACTCTTTTGATAAGTGTGATCAAAATGAGTTGGAGCATTGTGGTAAATTATGATGCATCAATGGAGGTAGAACAAATCTAATGCCATTGAACTGGAGAGAAATACGATGACTGGCATAACTGGACCCTTCCTGGCAATGCTCAGAATCTTTATTTTAAATCTTGACTATCATCTGCTTGTTTTTTCCCTTTTTACTTTTACCACAAGAAAAATAAAGAAAAAAAAAAACTTTCCTCGCATTTTCTTTGAATACTAGTGTTATGTCTTACAGTAACTAGCATTGAATTCTTGTTTACCGATTTGTTTTCCGGTATATGGTTTCAGGTACCTTCCTATCTTTTTTCCAGAAGAGAGTTCTCAGTCTCACCCAAACAAAATGGGCCACCACGGGGGCCAGGTTCAACTGGGAAGCCCGAAGAAACAGTGAGTCTCTTGCCGAGATTCATTATTGGATCTGTTGCTTTAAGTGCTGGATTTTTTGCTGCTTATCAAACTGGATATTTAGATAAGTATCTCATTAAAGAGCCCCATTCTAGCCCTGAATTAGCCAGGGAAGGAACTGACATTCAAGGTGTGAAGGAGCTAAAGGAAAGTAGTGAAGTTTCACAAGATAGTGAAACTTTAGGAAGACCAGATGCTGAGTCTAAATTTGTAGAGTCTGATAGTCTTGAGCAAACTGACGAGAGCATTGGAACTCGACAAGATCTGTCTGGATCAGAAGAGCCAAGAGCAACTGGAACAGAAAGTCAATTTCAGGTAAACGATTCATCAGAGATTACTGGTGGAGAAGCCAACTATACTGAAGTAAAAGAATTATCACCCAGCTCCCATCGGGAAAATGTTTCACCTGATGAAACAAGACTTACTTCTACTCAATCACCTGAGGACACTTTGGACATAAAGAGCCCAGAGGTATCTACTGATGCAGTGCAGTCTAAGGCAATTGAAATCACTCCAACTCCCACACAGGCTGATACACTTCAGAAGGAAAATGAGGCTAGTGCCATGTCTCCAGAGCATGTAACCAGTCGAGCCAAGATGGAGGTATAAACCAATTTGTGCTGACAACTTTATCTTGCGAGTTACAAATTTTGTCATGGTTCTCTGAACAGCTACTTTTTGAAGGATGCTCCTCAGCATGAGGAAAAACCTAGTTCCCTCCTTGATGAATACTATATAAGAAATGGAGGTGGAGCTACTCCTACAACCTCATCTGACAAGCAAATGGTATGTTCTCCTTCCTTATCCCACCCCCCACCCCCTAAAAAAATGAAAGAATAAAAAGACAGAAGGATATGAGAGAGGGAAGGAAAAAGAGAGAATCTCCTAGTTGGTTTTCCTTAATCTTTGCATTATGAAACTGTAGGTTGTCGAAGATCTGGGTGATTCCTACATATCAAAGGATGGAAAATTGGTGCTTGATGTCTTACAGGTTATTCATGAAGCTGAGAGTAGACAAGCAGAGCTAGATGCTCGCTTATTTGCTGAAGAAAAGAAATATATGAAGGTGTGAGACCTGTAACAATTCTTTACAATTTTGAAAAGAAGATGTTATAGCATTATTGTGATACTTCACTCTTTAAGATTTGTGGTATTTCTTCCACATGATTTGATTTTAATTGTGTTGCTGCTTGTTGTCGTCGTTATTATTATTATTATTTTAAGATTTTTCTGCTCTCATGATTTAGGAGAGATATGAAAAGGAGCTGAAGGATGCCAGGGCCAGGGAACTTATGTATGCTGAACAAGAGGCCTTACTGGATAAGGTTGTAGCATGTTTGTTATTGGTTGCCTATTTTACCCTCATATAGGCTGCTGCAGTGTGTGATAACTCCAGTTCTTAAACTATTCTTGCCACATTTCACTTCTTTCTTAGGATCACATGTGTGGAGGGTCATCTTAGTTGATGATTTATCATTGTCTTTCATTATCCTAGTCTCTTTGTTGGACTGAATAATGATGAAAATTTCATTAGGAACTGAAAAAAGAAAGAGCAAAAGCCATTGCAGCTTTGAAATCACTTAAAGAAAAATTCGAAGAAGAACACAAGACGGAGCTTGAGGAAAAGGTACTATACTCTCTTAAGACCATAAAAAATATGCTATATTTTCTGTCCAGCAGACTTATGCCGATTCGTAATTGTAGGAAGCTGAAGCAGAACTGAAGTTGAAGAAAGCCCAGGAGTTGGGTAAAGCACAATTGGATGCAGCTATCGCAAGTGAGAAAGCATCTCAAATTGAAAAAATGGCTGAAGCCAATCTCCATGTAAAGCTTCCCAGTTATTAGTTTTCCACATATAGAAGTTTCTTTTTTCATTTGATTTTACACCAATCTTTTAAATTATTATGCACATTCCTATTCAACTGTGTGTTAGAAACTGTCTCTGCCTTGAAACATCTATAGGATGATATTTTGGAACTACAGATAAGGGAATCAGATAATTTGCTATCCTAACTTTTGTTTAGACTACAGTTCCCTTTCTCAAAAATAAAAATCTGTTTAGACCAACACCTGCATCCTATTCTTTAGTAAATGGAAAATACTTACTCCAGCATGACTGCTCCATTAAAGTAGTGTTGGCAAGCGAAGGTCTTATTTTGATTCTATTTTGTTTGTGGGATGCAAGTACAATGTTTGTTTGACGTGCATTGGGAAATAACTGATGTAATTGACTGCAGTTTTTTCTTCATTTTTTCATGAGTTTATATTGTTGTATGTATGGCTTCAGTTCTTACTTTGTCTATGGCATATGATATTAGATTTCACATACCTGTAAGTATAATAATGTCTAAGGAAACAGAAGATGCTTTGTATGAAGGGTGGGAGGACAGCCTTCACAATTTTTGGTGTAAACAAGTAGTTATAGACAGCACAGAAGATGTTTTGAATGCAGTTGATTGGCTGTAATTAGATATATTAGGATTTTGTGAAGAGAACTTTTGTGATGGGGGGCTACATTTTGTTATAGTATACCTGTGGATATATAGAAGTAAAGTTTACCATTCTCAGAAAAAATGATGGGTGGGAGGACAAATTACACTCTTTGTCATGTATTTTAGCATTGGACGTTTATGGATTGCTCAACCGTATGTTTCTTCTTTCTTTTGTCCCAAATAAGGAATCTTACTACTTGCCAAGAAGGTATATAACAGGATTGTCCTATTGCCAAATTTCTGCTGAACATTCTATATCTTAATCTTATACAACAATAATAACAGTTACAGCCACAAATATCTCTTCTTTCTCTCCTTGGCACATATCCCTAGGTCTTTCTTAGAGGTCCCTTCTGGGCCTCTTTTACCCTTTTCCGGCTATATCCGATCACCTGAGCCCACTTTTCCTACCTTTTTGAACTCTCATGCATCTCTCCAGTTGCTCTGGCTCAATGGATAACAGACTTTATTTTAGATCTGGGGGGAAATCTTGTGACTTTTCTATGTATTCATCAGATTCAGAATTAGCATTTAGGTTCGAACGGGTGGAGAATGCCAGGAATTCTATTAGGAGGTTAACTCTGAGTAAAGGAGCCTTACTCTGGCTTTGCAGAAGAATGAGGGATGCATCAGAAAACAGGGGGAAGAACATTAAATTGTGTAGATGCAGAGATCTCTCCACATAAAATAGGAAAGCCTATTCCTTTTAAATCAAATAAACTGAAGGATAAAATAGATCCAAAAGAATTGGGCCCAGAACAAAAACAAAAGCTCTTCACAGAGCCTTTTGTCGAGCTCATTAGTATGTCAAATTCAGAAACATGCCGCTGTTCTAACTTCGTCGAATTCGAAGGTGAGGGAGAACTGGATGCGACTGGAGTAACAAGAATGGAAAAAAGGGAGAAAGAGCAGGACAATCAATTACAACCACATGCAAGAATTCAGGAGGAAGGGGGATCAATAAGGGAGAACAATCCAACTCAAATTAATGGAGAAGGAGAGAATTGGATTTTTCAAATTCTCTCTTGGTTATGTACACAGAACCAGAACCTTTACAGGTTGACAATAGCACACGAGGAAGACTTAGCTGCAAATGCCATGGAATGGGTCCAAGCGAACATGATAAAATTAGGTCAACAATTTGGTGTCGATTTTAAAGGATGCAAAAAGGAAGCGTATACCATGTTAGCTAAGCTAGACCAAAGGAGGGAAAAGGAGGCTGGAAAAGGGGAGAAGATGAAGACAATAAAATCTAACAATGATGTCCCAAAAGAGGTGAGAAATCTGTTCTTTGATATGAATTTCAAAGACGGGGAACCAAGATCTAGTGGGAGGGTTTTAGCTCTAACCAATCAATGAGAGTGAAAATAATCTCATGGAATGTGAGGGGGCTGAATGGGAGTGATAAAAGGGACACTGTTAGGAAACTAATACATCTGTGGGAGGCAGATATTTATGTATTAGTTGAGACAAAGCAAAAGGGTAATATTGATGGATTAATACCGAACATATGGGAAAATAGATGGATGGGAGAAGTTCATAAGGAGGCAATGGGGAGCAGTGGGGGGATTGCAATTTTGTGGGATAAAAGGGTATGGAAGGGGGAACTGGTGGAGATTGGCAGGCAAAGCTTAAAATTCACAGGGGTAAGTGAAGACTTCAGTTGGCACATAACTGCAGCATATGCTGATTGTAGTAGAGAGATCAGAAAGGTGTTGTGGGAGGAATTGAAAGCCTTCAGAAGAAGGTTTGTAGGACCATGGATAGTTTGCGGAGATTTTAATGTTACTAGATACCCATCAGAGAGAACAAACTGCCGCAGACTTAGTGGTGCTATGACATATTTCTCCTCTTGTATTGAGGAGCTGGAGTTGATTGATCCTCCTTTATTTGGAGGATCTTATACTTGGAGAAGAGGGGACAATCATAGGAGTGCTTCAAGAATTGATAGATTTCTTCATTGTGCGCAATGGGGGGAAAACTTCATTCACATCAAACAAAATGTCCTACCAAAAATAACATCTGATCATAATCCTATTATGCTAACATGTGGTGGTTGGGAATGGAAAAAATCTTATTTTAAATTTGAATCTTGGTGGTTGGAGGTAGAGGGATTCAAAGATAAGGTAAAGGAATGGTGGGATTCTTTCAACATTGAGGGGAGAGCAGGATATATATTAGCTGAGAAAATGAAATTGTTAAAGGTAAAGATGAAAGAAGACACTTTAAGGCAGATAGCAAATTGGGAGATAATACAGGAACACAAAATGCTTACTGATGATGAAATTTTACAGGCAAATCTGGCCATGGAGTTTGAAGAGGTAGCCAAGAAAGAGGAGATAGCATGGAAACAAAGGTCCAGGGTCCAATGGTTGAAACATGGAGACAAGAATACAAAGTTTTTCCACAGAATCGCCACCTCTCATAAGAGGTTCAATACTATGGAACAACTTGATATAGAAGGTAACATTGTGAAAGATCCAGCTATGACCAAGGAGGCTGTCCAAAATTTTTACATAAATTTATACAAGGAAACTGAACACTGGAGGCCTGATCTGAACATTCAAGATGTTAATATGATAACTGGAGAGGAACAAGTATGGTTGCAAAGACCTTTTGAGGAAGAAGAAATCCTAGAAAGTATTAGGATGTGTGCTAAGGAGAAGGCTCCTGGACTGGATGGCTTCCCAATGATTTTCTTCGAGACTTTTTGGGAGGTTTTGAAGAAGGACATAATTAACACTCTTATCACATTTCCACTCCAATCAGAATTTTGAGAAAAGTTTCAATGCAACATTCATTGCTCTAATTCCTAAAAAGGCTGGAGCTTCAGAATTAAAAGATTATAGGCCAATCAGTCTGATAGGAGGGGTCTACAAAATCATTGCTAAATTACTGGCAGAAAGACTTAAGACGGTGGTGAGCAAATTGGTCAATAAAAATCAGATGGCTTTCATAAAAGGGAGACAGATCATGGATGCTGCATTGATAGTTAGTGAGTGCATAGATTAAAGGATGAAAGGTGGAGTTGCAGGTTTATTATGCAAGTTAGACATCCAGAAAGCATATGACCATGTAAATTGGGCATTTTTATTGAATGTTTTGAGACAAATGGGCTTTGGCAGTAAGTGGCTAAAATGGATAGAAGTGTGCATTAAAAACAGTCAGGTTCTCAATACTAGTAAATGGTGAACCTGTTGGCTTCTTTGCATCAGAAAGGGGGCTGCGACAAGGTGATCCACTGTCACCTTTTCTTTTTATTCTAGCAATGGAAGGTTTTGACAGTATGATGAGAATAGCTACATAGAGCAGGTGGATCAAGGGTTTCTAAATAGGAGACAAAATAGGGAATGGAAAGGAGATTAGCCATTTGCTATACGCAGATGATACTATCATCCTTTGTTAGCCAGAAGTTGAACAGCTGAACTACATCAGATTGATTCTGATCTTATTTGAAGCAGTATCAGGGCTAAGGGTTAATTGGGGGAAAAGCAGCTTGATTGCAGTCAAGGAGGTGCCTCAGATTCAAGGATTGGCAAGCATTCTAGGGTGTAAAGTAGAGAAATTGCCGACAACATACTTGGGAATGCCACTAGGGAGCAAACATAAAGCTTTGGGGATATGAGATGGAATTCTGGAAAAAGCAGAATTTTTTTTATCAAGATGGAAGGCTCAATATCTATCCTTGAGGGGTAGAGTGATCTTGATAAACTCTGTTTTAGATTCATTGCCTACTTATGTTATGTCATTATTTCCAATTCCTCCAATAGTTATCAAAAAGCTGCACAGACTGAGAAGAAACTTCCTCTGGAAAAAAGGCAAAGAGGGAGAAGGCAAAGGTTACTATTTAGTGAAATGGAACACTGTGATGCTAAGCAAAGAAAGAGGGGGACTGGGTATTAGAAATTTGAGAATCCAAAACAAGAGCCTTTTGATGAAGTGGTTGTGGAGATATACTAGTGAGGAAGGAACCCTATGGAAGGAGGTGATAGTGGCAAAGTATGGGGAATTGAACCCTTGGTGTACAGAGATAGTGTCAGAACCCTATGGATGGGGAGTATGGAGGACAATCAGAGCTTTATGGAACTCTATGGAAGAAAATGTGTTTCTCAAAGTTGGAAATGGCAACAAGATTAAGTTTTGGAGAGATGGATGGATTGATCAAATTCCTCTAAGTGAGTCATTCCCAGATCTTTTCTCAATCTGCAACAATCCTGAAGCCAGAGTATGTGAATGCTGGACAACTCAAGGCTGGGACCTATCTTTTAGAAGTCTATTGAATGATTGGGAAGTAGATAGAGTGGCTTCTTTCCTGGGAAAATTGGGGGGAACCAATCTAGTAACAAATGCACCAGATAGAGTTATTTGGAAGCACAACAAGGATGGCAAATTCACAGTAAACAGTGCTTACAAGAAAGGCATACAAGTTGGGGTTAGAGGCTACCATCATCACTGGAAGAGTATTTGGAGAGGACTGATCCCCACCAAAGTGAAATGCTTCACTTGGTTAGTCATCAAAAGAGCCTGCTTTACTCAAGAAGTGCTGCAGAAGAAAGGAAAGCAACTAGTCCCTAGGTGTTTCCTATGCAATTTGATGGGGGAAACAAACAAACTCCTATTTTTACATTGCAAATTCACTACACAGATCTGGGAGATGTTCCTCAACATCACATGATGTAGCTGGACTATGCCAGAACACACCTCTGATCTTTTTAAATGTTGGATCAGAAGGGGGGGTAGCAAGACTCAAAATAAGTGGTGGAAGCTAATACCATCATGCATATGGTGGTCAATGTGGAAGGAAAGAAATGGGAGATGTTTTGAAGATAAATCTAATTCCATTCACAAAGTAAAATGGAATTGTTTGGTATCTTTACTTTTTTGGTGTAAACAGCTCTGTATAGAAGATGTAGATCAAATTATAGAATTAATATGGAGCATGTAATTTTGGTTAGGGCTGTAAATTTTTGAAAAGGTGGCCAGCATGTCCTTGATGCTGAAGAATACAACTTTACCAATGTTAAAAATAAAATAAAATATTATTGTTCTCAAAAGTTAATAAGTATGGGAGGTTCCTTTCCGTTATTACAGTTAAGGGACACAACAGAGTTGTGATCATCATTCCAGAAAATTTCTTTTAATGAGGGATGGGGGGTTGGTGGCTACAAAGATTGAGAAATTTATTACAGTGAAAACTAGCATCCTGCTGCATTTATTATGAATGGAAGTACAATAAACAACTATTAAAGGACACGGGCAACTTCAAAGATGTTCTTCATAAGAGCAAGTGGACTTTAAAGGAAGCTGAGGTTGCAGTTGTGAAGAACCAACTTTCTTTGAAAACTCAAGAGGGTGATACATATCTTCTGCGGAGATGTCTAGTTGGTCAATTCAATGGTGGGGATGAACTTATGACTCACAATGATGTGAGAAGATGGGCTCAACAAACCGAAAAAAGGGACTCAGAATATTCAAGTGTATGACATGAATGGCTTTAGTTACTCTTCGAGTTCCAATCAAGGAAAGCAGCTGAACACATTCTTATGGGCGACTAGAGGAGATATGCGATCAACTTAACACTCGGTTCGTGGTCTCCGATGAAGGGTTCCTTTCCGATCCAAATCAAGTTTGATTGGTTTTGGATCAGAGTAAATGGTCTTCCTCTACCCCTCTGGTCCATGGGAGTCGTGAAAGAGATACGTGATAGATGTTGAGTTGGTTGGAAAATGAAGAAGAAATAGAACTTAAGAACCCCCTGCTATGGGCTCGCGTTCGGATTAAGGGTCCGAGGGAGACAATACCGCTGACCAATTGATGTCGATGATGGGAATTTAATCTTCTCTCTGCTGATATGGGTAGACTCGTCGGTGATTTACAAGAAAAAAAAGATAGTTACTAACCCTAGACAGGCGACTATAGCTAGTAAAGGAGAAACAAAAGTAGTTCTGGGTTGTGGGAAGTATGAGAAGACTTTCATGAAAAGATAAAGCGGTTGTAGGTCTTTACGCAATAGATTTTGTGGGGCCTGACATGCAGCAAGTGGCGCCAGTGCAATGCTGAATGTTTGAATTTGAATTTAAAAGAGTGTGGGCCCAACCCAATTCTTTTAAATTCCTCTTTGCTCGCAGACATGGACCAACCATAAATTCCTTTTTGGCCTATTCATTTAACCCCCTTAGAACCATTTATTGAGCTCCTAAATATAACCCAAGGTCCATCTATTTTACCATTTGAATTCACATGTATCCTGGGAGATTTGGGGACTTTCATGAAGAAGATGGAGGAGACTCCAAAACATGACTTTATCCTCGAAAACGATCAAGTGTTGGGAGATAAATCATTGCAGAATTCTCTTTCTCTATCACCAGGGAGGATTGTGATCATGCTCTGTAATAAGAAAGGATGCTGAGGAGATTCTAGAGTATTCTCATGATCAACTGAGTTGTTATTCTGAATCAAGGCCTCTGTAAATCGACGACTCAAATTGTGAAGGTCTCATTAGGGAGAATACTACTCTATAGGTAAACTTTAACGTGATCGAACTTAGCCAGAAGTTTGGAGCAGCTATCAGGGGTTGCGAAAATGAGGCCTTCCTTTTGTCGAAGGTAGATCAGAATAGAGCAAAGGGAGCACAGTTGTACCAACACAGTTAATACTCCAAAGGAGCTCAAGAACTTGTTCTTTGACATTGATATGAAGTTCAAAGAAGGTGAACCTAGGAGAAGTGGAAGGATTTTGCCTTTGAATATCCAATGAAAGTCAAGATTGTAGCCTGGAATGCTAGGGGGATTAATGGTATGTGGGAATGAATGATGGGCTTTCTCAGGGTGTAATGGTGGGTCTTATAACTTGTCTTTCCATGAAGTAGTGGTAAGATCTGCCTTCATTCTACCCTCCCAGACACACTTGTGGAATTTCACGGGGTATGTTGTTGTTCTTGATTGGGAGATATGTTGAAAGGATCATTAAATTTCCTAATTTTGCATTTGGCAAGAATATGGGCATTATTTGCTTTGGTCTCTGGTTGATTTTGATTTTTTTTAACTGCCACAACACCATTCATCTTCAAAATATGGTCTTGCCTAACTCTAGAGTTCTTGTCGTTGGTTATTGTGGTCTCCACAGGATTGTCTACACTTTCATACCATCCTCCATCATCAATAACTTCTCGAATGATCACCGATAATTTCATATCACCCACCCATGCCTCAATTTGAACATACCTACCAACCATAACTGTTAAAATTCTGATACACTCGGTATAGGTAGGCCTCTATTTTCCTACCGTATCTCTGGCAAAGATTCCCCTCTTCCGGTGAAGCCTTTTTCAAAGCACTCATGCCCATCACAAGTTGTTTTTGCCAGTTTTGATTTTGCTAATGAGCCTTCTATTGCCCTCGTAAAGTAAGTAAAACCATCTTGCTCTTTCTTTCCTAATGTTAATTAATTTAAAAGACTTATCTCCGGTTGAGACCGGCAGAGAAATAGGCTCTTCCCTCCATAGTGGAGAAGTGAAACTCACCAGAAACAGGACAATTCTAACCAGAAAAGATGTGCTTTTAAAATTGGCTAATTTCCCAAAATTGAGTTCCCAAGAGAAAAAGGAGCTTGTTTGGGATAGGTGGAAGCTCACTGAGGATATCTTATGCAAAAGGGTTTGTAATCTAGAAATATCCTCCTTGTAGACAACGAAATTCATCGTACCAAAAGTCGAGAACTTAAAGTAATGTTGCCTTTTCCTAAATCACTCAGGATTCTCACATAAAATGCACATAAGAATGCAACTTTCAATATTTACCACAACAAACATATAGAAAATCGCACTGCAGCTAAATTCTTAATAGATTTACCACTTTTTAGCAAAGAATTTCTGAGCAACTGACTGAGAAAACAGGCAATAGTTTAATATCCAAAACCAAATTTTGCATCCAGGAAAAAACTAACCATCACTTTGGTAGGTATCCTCCTACAGTACAATCACTCCAGCAACATTCCTCTTTTCCAAACATTTTTTTTCCCAATTCTGTGTGTTATATCTTCATATATACCATTCTTTTGGAGCATAACCTAGATATCTTTTTGTGCTAGCTAAATTTGCAGTTCATATATTCTTACTTCTACTTATCTTAAAACACTACTCTCTAGAGTGTTTCTTCATAGCTCAGTTGTTTAAGTGTTTGGCATTTTCTATGGCTGATGATTTTATTTGAGTTCTTGCTGTTTTACAGATAAATGCTCTGTGCATGGCATTTTATGCACGATCTGAAGAGGTTCGCCAGACTCATTCTGTTCACAAGCTTGCTCTGGTAACTATGCTTCTGCTGTACTTCTCTTTTTATTTTTCTATTCTCCTTCCTTTTTGAAAGAACTTCTTTATTTTAAGGGTGGGTGTGAGACAATGTATACATAAATTCTTCCATTCTGAAGAATCTCACCATCAGGGATGATACCAATCTTTAGTCCAGAGTATTGTTGAACTACTAACAGAATATTATCACATATGGTTGCTATATTGCCTTCTGCACATTGTTAGTGTGTATGCTTGCTATATTTGCTTCTCCACATATATGATGCTACTGCAAAATGACGTATATATAGTCCTTTCTTTATGTATATGACTGCCCTGCTAGAATTTGGGAACATCTGATATCATGTCCAAAAGGTCTAAACCAGTGTTGTGAAAGGCGCTCGCCTTTTGCCAAAGGCGATAATGCGAGGTGAGGCCCTCACGCTGTTTCACAGTGTGGCGAGGCGAAGTTAGATAGGCGACGTAAGGCGCCAATATGGCTATGGCCGGGCGAGGCGGGTTTTTTTTTATTTTTAAAAAAAGGTCTGACTTAATAATATTAGTCAAAATTAGGGTTTTTTTCAAACTTTCATCGTATTGCCAGTCGCATCTTCTTCTCCTCTTCTCCTCTTCTCCTCTTCTCCTCAAGGTCGATCACGTCTTCTTCTCCTTCGCACGAGTCGCGTCACTGCTGTCTTTATTTAAAAATAAAATAAATTAAAGTTCTAGACTTTTAGTATCTACTATTAGTTTTTGAATTGAAATATTTGCTTTAATATGTTATTGCTATTGAGATTTTGGATAATTATATATGCAATTAAATATTTTTAATTTTTGGTATTAATTGGCGCCTCAATTCAAAAAGGCGAGTGCCTCGCCTCGCCGCGAGACGAGGCAGGCCCTTGTCGCCTTTCGCCGTCCAAAACACTGGTCTAAACCAAACTTTTAAATTCAATTGGAATTTCCAGACAATCAATTTCGGCTCAACTACAAACATCATGAAGAGTTGAAAACCATAAATCAACCATTCTAATTGTTAATAACCTCCATTCCATCCTTTTCTCCGCTGATGTTTAGTTCACTTCTGTTTACTAAACATTGCATGATGGAGGTGGGTGCTACTGAACTCGCTTTAGCCATGCCCTAGTTTATTAAACGCGCTAATATCCGTCTAATGACACCTTCTAGTATAACAACCACTGCTTTTTAACATTTCATCTTCACTCTCTGTTTTCCTTAAATTTGGTGGTGATCTGATTGTTTTTGTTTTCAGTCCTTTGTCTTTTAATGTTCAAAGAAGGCAAAATTGAGGACCTGTGTGTGTGTGCATGTGTGTGTGTGTGTGTGTGAGAGAGAGAGAGAGAGAGAGAGAGAGAGAGAGAGTGAGAGAGAGGGAGAATCTCCTGCTTGAATGTGATAAGTTATAACTGTAAGCCTTTTTTCCCCTCCTAACACATAAAAGGGAAAGTTGCACAATTTGGTAACATGTCTAAATAGATCCCCTTTTCCAACCAAAAATGGTGTTGAATATCATTTTGAAACTCGCAGTTTCCGCAAACTCTGCCAAAATTTTCTCAACAGTAGCCATCTTCCCTTCCTAATGACCAGCTAACGGCCACATTAGTTGGTAAACCCAATGTACAACCAGCGTTGCCATTTTTCTGTTTTCCTGAAATACCATCAACACATACAAAATAATTTGGCTAACAGCTGCTACTTCTCTGTGAAATATGATCTTGAATTCTGTTTGGAACAATTGCAGCTTTCCTAAATCTAAGCTAAATAATTTCTAATGTAACCATCTCACTTGTTTCTGGTAAGACCATCTCCAACCCAACACCAAATTTTACACCAAATCCTAAATTTGGTGTAAAATTTGCTGTTTTAAGCTCCAACCCACACCAATTTTAACACCAAATTTGGTGTGTCAATAGTGTTGCACCAAATTTGGTGTAAAGTGATTCATCACACTTATACAAACTTTTAATTAAACATTATATAAATTGTATGTTTTAATTAAATCTCTTGTATATTTAATTATTTTTTATGAAATATTTTTATAATATTAATTTTAGATATAAAATTTAGCTTTTTTATAAATTAATTTTTCTATATATGACTTTTTTTTAAAATTAAATTTATGTTAATTCTACTATAAATTATAATGGGATATAACTACAATTAACCTTCACAAAAATTAAAAATGCAAACATATAAATTTTTAAACAAATAATACAATGTACTTAAAAATAACCGAAAATAATAAATATTCAACAAAGTAGTAATTGACATACATCAATATTGAAATATAAAATACATAGTAATTTTAAAAAGTACAACAAAACATAATAATTTAAAAAAAATTACAACAATTACTTAATAATCTGATAGATTCTTTCCGGATCCATCAATACTATTAAAATATGAATTGTATGGGGTATAATAAAGTATACATCAATACTTTATTTAAATGTATTTCATTAATGATTTCACTTTTATTTGTATTATCCATTATTATGTATAATGTATAATATTTGCTAGCAATTTATATTATTTAAAAAATTATGGTACAAAATAATTTTATATTAAACGATTATAAAAGGAAATAATATGAATTATAAATGGTGAATGTTTTAGAAAGAATTTGTTTAATGAAATAAGAAATATAAATGAAATAAGAAATAATATATAATAATGAAGAGAGAGAAAAATATTCGTTTTTGGTGTAAAATTTGGTGCAGTGGGTTGGAGTTGATTACACCAAAAATAGTGTTGTCACCAAATTTGGTGTAAAATTTGGTGTTTGGGTTGGAGTCTTGGAGATGCCCTAATCACCATTCCAGTAACACCATTTTTCATTTATGCTATTGCTAAATAACTTCTGAAACTCAAGTTTAGAACTCTTCCTATAGCTCAATTCTTGGCTCAAGTCTTGGCTCTCTCATGTTCTAATCAGGAAAAAATGGCCGTTGGCTTTCATGCTTCATGAAGTCTACATCTTCCCAAAGATTATGTATATTAAGAAACTATAAAAAAAAAATTGTATATTAAGAGAAAGAAATTCATACTGTAATTTAACAAGGTGATATCTTACTCATTCTGAAGTTGGAAGTTAAAAACCATACTGCTGAGGAAGAAGTAAGAACAGGAGTGATCTGATACTGATTTGTTCTTTGTTTGTTAAGCTGTAAAACCAGTTATTTTTCCATAATTGTACTCCCAGGCAAGGGTATTAGAAGGGAATGATTGTGTACAAACAATGCTAACCTACTGGCTATTAGCTAAAACCTGTGTCAAGTGTTTAAGCTCTACTGATGGGACCCTTTGATTGTTCATTGTTGCAGGGGGTGCTTGCTCTGGAAGATGCATTGTCCAGAGGGTTACCAATTCAAAAAGAAATAGAAGTTCTTCACGCTTCTCTTGAAGGGATAGATAACAACTCACTGCTGGATTTGGTTCTATCTTCTCTTCCAGAAGAAACACAGAGATATGGTGCAGATACTGTATTACAACTGAATCATAAGGCAAGCATCTGAAACACTGTAGAATTATGCTTTGTACTGTAATTTAGGGCTGAACATTTCCTTTGCTTATAGATCAGTTTCTTGCTAGCTGTCTGTGACCTATGTTTTTCTTCTCTCTCCTTCACAAAAGAAAACGAAAAGGGATATTTATCTCCTTTTTTCTTTAGTCTTTCCATGTGATGCATTGCTGTTTCTACTACAGCTGGAGAAATCTTCATTTCCCCGCTGCATTCATTTGTCTTCTGAATTTCATGCCAAGTTCGAAAAAGAAGAACCTGATACTGTAACTCTCTCTCCATATTGGAAATCCTTAGAAATAGAATGGTAGAGGAGGTGATACATTGATAAAGCAATGATCCTGATTGCAAAGGAACAGGATAATTTAGTTTACAGTTTTTAAGTAGTGATGCTTTTTCTTCATTTATCTTTATTTGAAGTGCTTGAAGAGCCGTTAATCTGGTTCTTTTTGTTGTCCATCCAAAGATTAGTGTTATCCTGAGAACAACTGTCAGGAAGACCTAATCTAATTTGGGACCTCCGAGTTATATTTATGTTAATTTTCTTCAGTTTCCAAGAGTTGGAACTCCATGTAGGACCTGCACTAGTATGAACCTCTAGGAAGTTTCAATATGGAACTCCATGGACGAGACTGTATTGAAGTTTTTGGTTAACTTCAATTCATTTCTAAAATATTCCAAGGATTGGATCTTAGACGTTGAATTTTTTCAATACCAAATATATGGGTGATAGAGCTATGACAAAAATTTGCAACCAGTTTAGATCTGATAATTGTTTTGAAGGTGCGATGATTGGGTGTTGAGAATTATAATGCAAAGAGAATGAGCAAGGGCCACAAAAAAACTAACATTCTGGGTAGGGGCTGAGTTTGATGTCACACTGTCCTCGGGGTGCAAGACTGACAAGACAGACTGATGGTTCATAGAGTTGAATCATTTGAGAGGTACATGCCTTGCACAAATTTCTGGTTTGGGTCTATCTTGGTTCATCTTTGTGGTGATCGTGAAAAGTGTGGGTTTGTAATTTGGTGTAGGATCACTAATGTTTAAGCTCTAAGGTTTGGTTTGATCCTTTATTGCCATCTGCAATACACATGCACTTCCTTGAGCTCGCAGAAAGGATAACTGCTACTCTGCTAAGGGATCCCATTGGTTGCCTTGCTAGGTCCTGTTACTCTCATAGTCTGAACAAAAAAAGAACGGTAAGTAATGTCCACCTGGGATCTAAAGCTTTTAAGCAACCCTGTTGGAGCTGATTCCATACATGTTGTGGGTGAAGATTCCTCTAGTTTCTCATGTGATTATCCAGTCTTCAATTTCCTTGGCAACATAGAGAGGAAGGCCTTCTCATTGTCAGTATTTGGAAACATTAAAAGTCTGCCTACTTGCACATCAAGTATGCATTGAGTGTCTATAAAAGCCGAGTTTAACCTTCTGAGGCACAAATGCATGATGTAGACGTAATGATATGCTCAGTCCATTAGGTACTTCATGTCTGGCCTTAGACTGCTTCACTACAGTATATTTATTGTTGTCCTTCATGGTATATCAGAGTTTGAATCAGTTTATGCTTCAAGAATTCAAATCCTTACACTAGAATCATTGGACCATTGGGTAAGATCCATTTCTCTGGAAGAAAGACTATTTGTCACAGTGGGATTCCACACGGTTTGTTATCAAATTTAAATCTAAAAAATTTCCCCAATTTTTGAGAAAGCAGATGCTCTGCTATAAAAGAATCTCTAGTAATTTTAACTTTTAATTTCAAATTTGCTATGTTCCCTTTTCTACATTTAATATTTTTGGGCAAACTCAATGGCTCTTTTTCTGGTTCCTTATTTCCTGACCTGGTTGAATCGTCACTACCAGACAATTTGTAAGACTGATAGAAGAGTTTGGTAAAGTTACCAGATTCAAAAAAAAAAAAAAGTTAGAAGATTTGGTCACTGTTTAAATTATCCCAGTATTTAATTTGCTTCTCTTGCGATCAAATCTGTCAACAGTACTCTTTCCTTATAAATTGCGTGATTTCTGCTGCTAGGTATCTGAATTTGTTTTTTCTTTTATTCCTTCTGCCTAAAGTCTTTAGTCTTGTGTGTCTGTTGAGAGCAGGATTTCTTATTGGAATTTGTAGCTCTTACATTGAAGCCTGCATATCTGATGCTTGTACCTGAGCAAAATCTGGATGGTTCTGTTTCTAATTACTTCTCATTCTAACAGTTCGATACATTAAAGGGGACACTTCGGCACTTTAGCCTGATTCCTCCAGGTGGTGGTGGGATATTGACACATTCTTTGGCTAGTGTTGCATCCTGGTTAAAGGTTTCTTTGCATTTACCCTTCTTTGAGTTAAACTATCTGATTATTGAAGTAAAGTTTACTGAATTTGTATTTCTTCCCCATAAGATAATTTTGTGTACTGATGTCAGGTTAGGGAGGCTGGCCAGTCTGGTAATGGAATTGAATCCCTCATAAATAAAGTTGAGAGTTTCTTGGCTCAGGGAAAACTATCAGAAGCCGCTGATGCCCTTGAGAAGGGTTTAAAGGACACTCACGCGGCAGCAGTTGTTGATGATTGGGTTAAGCGTGCTAGGAACAGAGCTATAACCGAGCAAGCACTAACCTTGCTGCAATCTTATGCCACCACTATTAGCACTTGAAACAGTGATCCATTATAGCAATCAAACGTCCAGTTTATCTGCTGCCTACAAAAATCACTCAAGAATGGCTTTTTGGTGATTTAACATGACATTTTCAATGCTTGCAACACTATCCCTTTTTTCATCTTGTTGCAATCCAAGTAGTTATGCCTTTCTTGATCCGGGAATAATTTCCATTGATAGATACATCACTATCGAGCAGGTTTGTTGTACAACGGATTACTTCTGTTATTAGTTCTTTCAGGTCAACCATGAAAAGGACTCCAAGCTGGAGTACCCTTTGCATTTTCTACTTTGCATGAACTAATCGTATTTGCTGTTGTTACCCTGTTTAGCATGTATAATAAAGGCAGCTCAGATGACTGGATAACTTCTTTGGTTAGTTTCCTAAACGAATTAAATTTGAAAGAGCTCAGCCAAGCATTGATAGGTTTTCGTCTGATCGAGGGGATAAGTAGACATAATTCACCTTGAAACAGTTGAGGTTGAAATTTCTGTGGATACTTTGATTTATTGTATATCTTAACAATTATAGTTGAATTCATTATGGGATATGATCAAGAAATTGAAGTTTCTTTGGATACAGACGAGTTTAAAACGATCGAGTTAAAAAGCAAAATGCTTCTTGTGCAAGTGGCCAGTGTTTGTTCTTTCCTACTGTTCAGCCAAAATTTAGAAAAGAGACCAAGTTATTCTCCTACGTGTAATTTTTTTATCAATAGAGTGCAATAACACAAAATTAAAACCCCAAAATTAATTATAAGAGTGATACCATATGATTTGTGATCAAGACATATTACTAATCTAGGGTTCATTCACCAAACTCCAATAAAGTCATACAGTTATATATATAGAGAGAGAGAGAGAATGTTTACACTTTTTCAAGTGATAACTACACTATGAAAGCATAATTAGTAAAAATGAGCAAAAGTCATGGTCGATATGTCTCTCTCAATATGTATGGTGTTAGTTTGTGCATCGTGATCATGAAAAAAATAAAAGAAAAAGCACTTGTTATAAAATATTACAGCTAGTGTGGTTATTCACTACTCCAGTAATTAACTCTAACACCTCTACAACCTTTCCCACGATCTTTCTCCATAACTGATTACTTGAATTTTTACAGCGGTGAGACTTTGATTTTCTCCACCTAGTAATTCCCTCTCGTGTTTCTCCTTCCCCGGCTCCTATTTTTTTAAAAAAAAAAATGAAAATTTGACGTAAACATTCGATGTGCTTCAATATTTATCTATAGAGAAATTAACCAAATGGATTTATTAATTAATCCCTTCCTAACTCAATTTCGTGCACCCAAAAACAAAATAACCTTTCATTAATTTGTCATCTATCCCTCTTAAGATTATTATACTTTGTAATTGATTATTGTCCCTTTTTTCCCAACTAATTTCCTAACATTAAATACAATTTGGTTAAGACCTTTACAAGCCAACGACTTTTAACCTTCTTTTTTTACACCCGATATCAGATATCAACATTTAAATTGGATTAGACGCAAATTCGCGTATTGTAGGCACCTATATTGGGGTTCGGTTAAGACGTGGGTTTGCTTATTGCAAGACCATTTTTAGAGGCGGCTTTTCATTCTTAGAAGTGCAAACCCCAGATCTCTAGTTAAGATTTGGGGAATTTCAACCATCCCACCACAACTCATATCGGTTAACTTTTGCATATATTAATACATATATTAGTCAAGTCCTTCGGTTGTTAGCTTTGATTATCGATTAGGTTAAGTTGGATACTCGTTTCAAGCCACTAAGACAAGCTAACTAATTTTTTCTTCTTCTTATATAAATAAATATAAGTTAGTTTGATGTATTTATTATTTTTCTAACTAGTTGAAATATTTAAAAGAAAGAAAACAGATTATGTTTTATCACTGTTTAGTTATCCAATATGATAGTTAGTTACAAACTTTCCCTTTAAACTAATAAATCCATTTTTAACGAGGAGTTATCTTTCTTTGTCTATGTCTTTTTTTGTTGGTTTCTAACTCGGCGCTTGGAGCCCGTATTAGAGTCTCGATTAAATTCGGATCATGCACTATAAGACCCATTTCAATTTTTTATTCAATTCAAAATGAAATATGATACTTTTGTGATATCTGATAATTCTATATCGGAAACATAAGTCACACTTCATAATTAGAAAAACAAGCACCATCCTTTATTTTTAATAGATGATGAAAAAAGAGTCGATGCAGAATGACTTTTTTTCTCTTTTCCTTCCTTATGATAAGATATTAGTTGGAAGTACCTAGGCTCTTAGTTTACATGGCGAGGTTAAAAATCTTTTGTTAGTAACGGTGAGCGAGAACATATTGGGGGTTTGAAGAAAAACAAACACAACTTCTTAGCAAATCACAAAAAGTGCTCATTTATGAGGACAAAAGTAAAATTTTATGACAAACTTTTTATGAATTTTATTTCCATCCGTTATATTTTTGTTTAAAAAATATCTTTATTATTACGTTTTTTACTTAAAAATACTCTTTTGCTAACAAAATAACTCAAAAATATCCAATGAGAATCAGCCCCCTTTGGTCATGATTCTCACGTGTAATGTAGTCAATCCTGGGCTTGATTTTCAACCCTTTTAATCATGCAAATCAACCACTTTTCACATGTAAATATGTGTAGTACTTAAGCTTACTCGTCGACACAATTTTCTCGTTTATTTTTAGATTTTTCTTTCACGATAAATATTTTTTTTAATTTTTCATTGAAATCCAATAACGATAAATATATGTAGCACTTAGCTTACTCATCCACGATAAGAAGATAATGCCAACACTTAAAGGTAACTTTTCATAGTGGTTGTTAGAGTGTCTATATGGTATGAAATGGAGTGTTGGCAATCAAGAGCTCATATGCTTAGAAGTAGAGGTGAATCCAGGGTGTGAAGATGATGGGTGCACCATTAATTAAGACTAATACATCTTAGTTAAAGCATGTCACTCAGTACCGAATCTTGTGATAATTTTACTAAACATAGAAATATAAAATTAATGTACTAACATATAAATATTAATTAAATGACTTTCTACATAAAGTTTGCTTTGGAGAGTGCATGAAGTCGCAAGTTCGAACTAGATAGCCTCCTTGTTTTATTCAATATTTTTAAGTTTTTAGATAAAAATGAAAAAAGAGAAACAACAAATGGGATTCAAAAACGAGGTCCCTCAGCTCGAAACGGAGATGTGCGCAACATTTAGAGCAGTGCACCCAATCAATTTTAGTGATTTAATTAATTCGCTTGATAAAATAAATGTCATATTTCAAGGTATATATATAAACATAATATTTTTCAAAGTTAACGGGTGCACGTGCACCCACGCATGAACACATGGGTCCGCCTCTATTTAGAAGATGAAAGTTGCGGAGATGAGGATGCTGAGATAGAGGTGTAGGCATACTATGAGAGATAAGATTAGGAATAAAGATATTTGCAACAAGATAGGAGAGGTCTCCATGTTGGACAAGATTAGGTAAGCGAAGTTGAGATGGTTTGAACATGTGAAAATAGGAAAGGTAGAGTCATGCTGAAGAAGTCTTGGGGAGGTGATTAGACATGACATGACGCATATTGAGCTTACCGAGAGCATAACTTTAAATAAGAGAGTTTGAACGTTGTGAATTAGGATAAAATGTTAGTTGGTAGTTGAATGTTATCTCGATTTTCTGCGGGATACACTTGGTGGTCGTACTTGAACCTTCTTTCTTATCAGTGGTACTAGCAATATTCACATAGTTTCTTGTTCTTCGGTTTGAATTATCACCTATATTTTTTGTGCTTTAGTTATCACATTATTTTGTTGTCATTGTTGTTCTTTCCTCTATATATTGTGTATTGCTCTCCATGTCACATTATTTTGTTGTTGTTATTGATCTCATTTTTGTATTTTTCTCAGACTGTTTGGAATTGCTAATTAACTATATCTCTATTTCTACGAGGTAGGAATAAGCTCTACATATACTCTACATATCCTATGCAGATTGTATTAATGGAATTACACATATGTTTTATTTTCTGTTGATCTAATCTAATTTCTAAAAAGATTGTTCTATTTTCCAAAAACAAATTTGCAATTTCCAGTAGATAATATCTTTTTTTTAATTAAGTTTTATTTTATTTGGCAATGATTGCACTGAATCATTTTAAATGAATTGAAAATTTAATGAACGTAAACAGTAACTTAACGAATAAAATTGATATTAAACAACTTTTAATGCGTAATTTCAGTTTTCTCTTCTCCATAAAAATTGTTGTGGCTAAAGGAATTTAAGTTACTTCTGGATTCTTTGGATGAAATTCATTAAAAATTGCAAATTAAGCAAGAAAAATGTAGATTAAAAACCCAAATCACTAATTATTATGTTTATTTCCTATTTGATGTCTGATAACTATATTGAACTCTGACTATATCTGAATTCGTGACACCTAAAGCCTCACTCGAAAGAAAACACTCCTTATCACGATTTTTTTCATATTCAGTTTCAAAGTTTAAATATGAGATCTCTAATTAAGAAAAAAACAATCTCGTTAAATTGTACCACATCTTTTGATATATCAAATCACTATTACTACATTCCAATTGACCAGAAAGTGATGTGGTGATTGAAATCTCAAACTATACGTGACACATAACTAATCAACTTTTTTTTTTTTAAATTTTGGAACAAATGAATTTTCATATCTACTAGAAAAAGAAAAAAAAAAGACCCCACCAGAGAGAAGTGAGAACCCACAGAAATTGTGCTTTCACATTACTAAGCTAATGATTTCAACAGCTTATTTATTTGGTATAGATTTTCAGACATTCAAATTAGAGGGGTTAAAAAATGGGACTGGTCGGTTATTTTATAAAAATAATATTTTTGGATTATAATAAATTTTTATTATTTTATTTGATATAAATAAAATTAGATTTTTTAAAATTTTATTAGTCGAAAAAGTATAAATTTATATAAGAATCTATAATTCTATTAAAATAAATCTAATAATCAATTCGATACAATTTAATTTGGTCATTTTTGAAAAGGCATTGACATGCCTAGCTCGAATGATTGTGTTCCGATTGAGCATCAAAAAATATAATAAAGTATTTTTATTAGACAGTTTCAATAAAAATCAATTATGCCAATTTCTCAAGCATTCGGTACTTAAAACCTTGCTATATATATCAGACTCGTTGATTCTTTTATCTATTGGCGAGAAATGTAAAATTAATTTAACCACTGAAAAAACATTTATTCTAATAGAACTTATGTACAAAACCTATTCCCCAAATTGCATGTGGAGTGTTTTATTGATTAAGTTGCTATTCTAATTATAATTATTAACCATGTGGGCATTCTAGAGTACACTGTTTTTTTTTTAATTTCTTATTCGGTGTTCGAAGTTTATATTGGAGCCCTGATTAAATTTGGATTGCACACTATAGGGTCCATTTGAGAGTGACGCTCCCAAAAAAAAAAAAATTATATCCAAAATTCAAATCCAAAACTTTTAATTAAAAATGAAGCAGTCCACCACTTCATCAGAACTCATGTTAGTTAGAGTATAGTTACATGCATGAGAGAACATGCAATTCAATTAAATTATATTAAATATAGAAGTATCCTTATTAGGTGTACCTTTCTGTCTTTTTTTGTGCCAATTAAAAAAACATAAAAGATATGTAGTGGATTATATTATTTTGTGCCAACCCATAGAAATCAGAAAGTAACAAAAATAAAATAGAGAGGCTTGAGCCAGCTTGTAATTCAGCTGCCTTTGGCTGAAGCTGTATAATTACCTCTCTTGCTTTCTTGTTTTGTATTACTAAAAAAATATTGTACTCTTTGTTCATAAACTGTTGTTGTCACATTAAAAAATACAGACTAAATTACTTCTGTTTTGTGGGAATTTCAAAAGTGTCCAATGATATTAAATTTTATGTTGCAATGTTAACTTACATTTTTTCTAAAATAACATATTCGAGAATATGTAATCTTCTAATCATGAAATGATGATTATTTTGTATTTAAGATTGTGACTTACTGAACAAAGAAGTAAGTGAGAATCATGAAATTTCAAAATAAATTTCCAATAAAAAGCAACATATTAGATAATTTCTTTTCATATGTTTAAGTGACCCTTAGCTCCATCATCAAGTGAGAATCTATATATATATATATATATATATATATATATAATATAAATGTCAATATAGCTAAAATGATGTGGCATCTTCTATGATAAAAAAAAAATATTTCTCTTTTTTTCTTTCTTTCTAATTTCTTTCAATTATTTTATTATAATAAAATTATCTCCTTGATTCATTCAATTACACATATTCTACTCTTAACTAACACTCCATCCATTCCTATTTGCCATCATTTTAGGTTTTCACGCTTCTTGAGAAACTAGATAAGTTTTTATCATTGTACTCTAATTTAATATTATCTTGAAGTCAAATTTTCAATAAATCAACATGAATTATTTACTTTGATTAACTAATTTGACCAATAAACATGAATTAATTACTTAGTTTTTTTATATTGGGTAAATTTATATTTTCAAGGTTAATAACTTTCAAAGGATAAAGTAGGAAGAATAATGCTACTTATGCATTGGTGTTGTAAAATGACAAATACAAGACTATCTAATTTTAGTAAGAACGACATATAAATAAAAACGAAAGGAGTATTAGTAATGTTCATTACTCCCTCATTTCTTTTTCTTTTTTGATCTCTCTCTCATTTTTTAGTTATTTTTTCCCCTCTCATTTCATCATAATCCTCAATTATTTGATCATTTCATCATAATCCTCAATTATTTGATCATTTCATCATAATCCTCAATTATTTGATGTACAAATTTATGACATTTAAAAATCACACTAATAAAAAAATATTTTGACTATATATGACTATTATTCTATTTTCTTTTCTCTTTATTCTTACCTTTTATCTTTTTGGATAAATTTTTTATTTGATGTTGCAAATTATCATAGAGATATTAATAATGAAAATTGTTAGATATATTTGCATATTTTGATTTTATAAGGTAAAATGGTTTAATATACCAAATATGATTATAATTTTTTTATGTTGCAACTATATATTAATATTATTTGTTTGGGTTCATCATGATATGAATCATGATTTTTTTTAAAATGATTTATTGTTTTCTCTTTGCTTCATTGTGTAGTTTTGAGAGAATTTGATTACAGAAGAAAGGGTGGAAAGTGAGGAAGAAAAAGATGTAGAAATAAAAGCGGCTTCCGAAATGGAGAGGTATGATAATAATAATAATAATAATAATAATAATAATAATAATAATAGAGTTGTTATTTCCTCTCTAACTCATACTTGAGTATTTTTTTTTAAAAAATGGCTTAATTAATTTTTTTATTGGCAAGATTAACTTATTATAGTTTAATGTCAGAATATTTTCAAAAACAGGAGCTAAAAAGTAAGTCAACCTATACAAACACGCTAATCAAGAAAGTATGTATATATTGTTTGAAATCATGTAGATAAGTTTTTAATAAACATAACGATAGAACATGAGAATGTACGTAAATTTAATTTCTAATGAAAAAAGATTCAAATATTGAGAAAAACCTTATTTACATATCATATGTTTAAAGTTTGGCTCAATGTCATTTTCGTTTGAGAAAATGCTCATTCATGTCATTATTTGTTTATTAAAATGACATAAATAAACCAAACTTTTAATTGGATGACATAGATGAACCTTTTCACAAAGTTTGATGGCATATTTGAGCTTTTTCCTTTTTTAAAAATGTTTTAATTAATGACGTGACCGAATCATAATTGATCACATATGAAAAATGATTTTGCAAAATTAAAACTTTTTTCAGTCAACAAATAATGACATGGATGAGCCTTTTCTCAAACGAAAATGACATAGATGGGCCAAACTTTTAGCGAATAACATAGGTAAACCTTTTCATAAAGTTTGATGACATATATAAGCATTTTCCCATTTTCAAAATACAGTTTAATTCATAGAAAAATAGTGTATTAATATATAACTTTGTCGTCTTCAAGTTTTTAATTAGAAGTTCTCAAGTTTTTTTTTTCCAAAATTTTAAAATTATTACTACGGTTTATTGGGTTTGAAGTACTCTTCAAGCTTAATACTTAAAAAATTAAAAATATTCGCTTTGGACAAAAATAAATTTAATAAAATTATTTGTCTCTCAAAATCTACTTTCTTTACCAACAGAGAAATTAATGATCTTCTTTGGACCTTGATTCATTATTTACTTTTAAGAAATGAATATTTAGTGTTTGTATTGAATTTTTTCCTTGATAAAATCATATCAAGAAATATGAACAAAAAATAATAATCTTGATTTAAAACATGACAGTAGCGTGTGTGCATATAAAGAGCATGGTAGGAGAACTTCATCGAAATAAAAATTAATTTTAAAGATATTTCATATGATTTGTAAAAAATAAGGAGAGTTGATTTAATTACTCTACTAAGAATATCAATTTGTGGAGAGTATAATATGAAAAAGTAAAATAAGTGTGTAAACGATTTATAACTCATGATATATTTTGTTAAATATCTAAATTATATTTTAAATATGAATTATATAGGTATAATTTAAGATAATATATGATTTAATTCTTTAAAAACAAAAAAAAAGTATGATATTTGATGGAAAAAATAATTAATGCTAATATATATAAAAGCTAAATATAGATAAGACGACATGAAACAAATAAGAAATATTGCAAAGGAATATAACAAGATAAAAATTATAAGATATTTTAAGAACATGGTCATTTGATCTCACTATAAAAAGGCTTTCTAGAGGATTTAAACTAATTCAAAGATTTTTTTTTAAAAAACTATAGATAGCAATACTGACGTATATATTCTTATTCTTGGTAACATGTCCACTTTAAACGTTAATATTGATTAAATATAATTTTAAATTATTTTTTAACTTTCTTAATTATTATAAAAAAACTTCAAAATCCATTATTTTTTTTTTCTTAATAACAAATTTATGTTATGAATGTTAAAAGAAATGTCATATACATAAACCATTTTTCTTTCTAACAACATAAATAAAGTGTAAATTATACGAATAATAAAGAGTCGAGTCACATTTCTTGAATATATAATTAATATGTATCAAATGTATTATTCTTATAAATAAGAAAATATTTTCTTTAATTTTTTCACATTAAATGAGGAGTTAACTTTTGGAGAGTTATAACTCCAATTTAGTTTTAGTAATAAAATTACCATTATAATAGTTGTATTAATGTTAGTCAAAATTCTTTTACCACCCTACGTATTGTATATAAATATTTAAAGATTTCTTTTTTTAAAATAAAAAATTAAAACTCAGAAAAACAAGGAAGCTTAATTTCAATTTGACATAAAAGGGAAAATTTCACCTGATAAAAAAGAAGCATAACCAAATGAAGGTAACTTTTACCCAAAATTCAAGTTTAAGAAAGTGAGAAAATAGAGTGTGAAGAGAAAAAAAATAAAGAAAGCCAGCTTATAGCTAAGCTCATCACTCACAGTCTTTCTCAGCTGTCTGTCGGTGACCCTTCTTCTTCTTCTTGCTAGCTCACACTCACACACTCTCTCTCTCTCTCTAATTCACTTTTTTGTGTGTCTATTTATCTTCTTTCTTCTCTTTCTCTTCGCTTCTTTACTAAGAAACCTCTTTAATCAAATGCAATAACAAAGAGAACACAAGTACCTTCTCTTTTCCAGGTTTATCTCTTCTCTTTTCAAGATTTTACTGATTTGTTTATAGTGTAAAGGTTCAATTTTTACCCATTTGTTAGATCTTTTAGTTGATTTTTTTTTGTGGAAGACTATGAATCTTGGTGAAATGTGAATGTGGGGTTTGGTTTTAGTGGAAAATTTCATCTGGGGTTTTATTTTTTGAGGTAAAGATGTGAGCTTTGATGGCGTGTGATCTGGATCTTGTGTTTTCTTGGATTGGTGTTGTGGGGTTTATGGTGAATTTTGATCTGGGTTGTGGGAATCTTAATAGGGAAATGATGTATGATTCTGTATTGACTTGAATTTAGTGCTGAATCTGGTCTTAGATTTATGTGATTTCCATATGTGAATTTTGGTTAGTGTTGCTTTGGACTAGTTAAGTAATTCACTGCTGAAAAATAAGGTGGTTAAGTAATTCTAGTGGTACTATCATTCTTGGAAACTATGCTATTGTACAATATGATCTGTATTTTTTGTTAATGTATGATAAAGGTACTTCATTTTGTTAGTTTTGTGTTTTTTCTAGAAGTTCTGGAATAAGTATCTTTTTACTGGTGCTCTGCAGGAGGCTGTGGGCTTTCTTCTGTGTCTTGGGAGGTAGATCTGCCGTGAAGATCTCGAGATCACAGCAAAGCTGGCGGCCACACTGGCTTGGAGGTTCCCTGCTGCCAATGGCAGCAGTCTTGCCACTAGTGATACGGTAAAGTTCCCTTTTTAAAGAAAAAGAAACTGATTTGATTAATTTCCTCATGGTTTATTTGATATGTGAGCTGTTGAACTATTTTACTCAAAGATCTGGAGATGCCCTTGCTGCATTTCACTCTACTTTGGTGTGTCTTAAGTAGTAGTGTTCTATGTTCAATCTTAGTATTGGTGTACTTTTTTATTTCCTTGAAACTGTAATGCAGTTTATTCTCGATTTTACGTGTTCTAAGTATTACTCTGTAGCTAAATCCAGGTGACCTGCCATTGTTCCAATTCTTTTTTCCTTTGAATATAGTAAACTTCGTGGAATGGGAGAGGAATAGGTTATTTTGCATTTCTTTTTGTCGGAGAAGCTGTCCGTATCATGTCAGCATTTTAAATTAAAAAGGGTTGCATCACTCACTCAATGCTGCATCTCTAATGTATATTGCTGTGCTTTCATGACTGAGAAAAAATTATAGATTTATTTACATACTTTGTTTTTTGATGATGTCAAAACTGGCTTGTGCTGTTGATGATTAATTTCAACATCATATTCGTGCTATTTTCCTTCTTGATGACATCAATGGATGCTGTGATTTTCTATACTGTTGCTCATTCCTCACCAATATCTATCAATTCTTTTCTTGTAACAGGATAGAAATGGGGATGCTAAACCTCATGATATGGAGCCTCCAACTCCGCATTCATTTATGAAAACATCTTCGAGGTTAGTCTAAACATCAACACTTTCAGTCTAGGAGCTCATAATGATTTGATCTATGGTTTGTGTTTTACTCGATGAGAAGCATTTTAGTCTATAGTCAGGCGACACATTTTTTTTTTTGCTATAAGCATGACTGTATGAGGATAATGAAAACAGACTTTTCCATGCAAAACTCTTAACTGTTGCTCTCCTCTCTTCTCAGGGAATCTGTATCTGCAAATGCTGATACAGTTTCTTATACTTCAGGAGTCCTCAATTAAACTCATCTTAGAGATTCTTTCTTTTTGCTTGAAAGAGTCCAATAGTTTATCTCAATATAGTATCCATTTTTTGCAACTCCTACATGCATCAGTTGCACAAAACATAAATCATGCATAAGCTTCTGTTTTATTTTTTTGACATAAGCTTCTGTTTTATTCACCTTTCGTCCAGAGATAGCGTAGATTCTCCAAGATACAAACTAGATTCACATAACAATCAGTATGGGGAATGTGGATTACGTTCTGCTTTGGACATTGCTGGTCTTTGCTGCTATGTTTTAAAACTGAAAATATTCAAACTGCAGTTGACTATATCCTGTCCTTTGTTTTCTGTTGTAAGATACTAATTTGATGGAAGTTGTTACCAGTAAGAAAAGCAGCAATAGAACAAAATTTGTAACACTCCCTCTATCCCAAAATAAATCTCTCTTTAGCAAAAATATTTTTGCCCCAAAATAAGCGTTATTTTAGGAATTCAAGACGAAAAATAGTAAGTTTTTCCAACTATACCCTTATACTTCATCTTCTTAATAGTGTTCAATTTTCAAGAGACATTTATTGAATAGGATTGATCTAGTAAACTACACATTGTATTTGTTGATTTCTTAATGGACGTGTTTATGCTAAGGTGACACTTATTTTGGATAGAGAGAGTATCATTTAAACTGATGCAGTCTTTTCTAACTTCATGTGGCCTGCATTAGCATTTTACGTCATGATATTCATGGTTGGTTTAGACTACAAACAAATCCTGAAAGGGTGTTTTGCTATTAAATTGTGCAGAGATCGTAGTAGCATGGAGGATCCAGATGGGACATTAGCAAGTGTTGCTCAATGCATTGAGCAGTTACGGCAGAATTCCTCATCCATGCAAGAAAAAGAAAATTCACTTAAGCAATTGCTGGAACTTATTGATACACGAGAAAACGCATTTAGTGCTGTTGGCTCACATTCACAAGCTGTTCCAGTACTTGTTTCTTTACTTCGCTCTGGATCACTTGGGGTAAAGATGCAGGCTGCTACAGTTTTGGGTTCTCTGTGTAAAGAGAATGAACTGCGAGTGAAAGTGCTACTAGGAGGCTGCATACCGCCTCTCCTTGGTCTTCTCAAGTCAAGCTCAGCCGAAAGTCAGATTGCATCAGCAAAAACTATATATGCTGTGTCTCAAGGTGGTGCAAAAGATCACGTTGGCTCAAAAATATTTTCAACTGAAGGAGTTGTGCCAGCATTATGGGAGCAATTAAAAAAGGGACTAAAAGCTGGAAATATAGTTGACGACTTACTAACAGGAGCTTTAAAAAACCTCTCAACCAGCACTGAGGGCTTCTGGTCTGCAACAGTACAAGCTGGAGGAGTGGATATACTTGTTAAACTACTGAATAATGGACAGCCAAATACTCAGGCAAATGTCTGCTTTCTCCTTGCTTGTATGATGATGGAGGATTCTTCTATTTGTTCAAGAGTCTTAGCTGCAGAGGCCACCAAGCAACTTCTTAAACTACTTGGACCTGGCAATGAAGCCTCAGTTAGAGCAGAAGCTGCAGGCGCTCTTAAATCTCTTTCTGCCCAAAGCAAAGATTCCAGGAAGGAAATAGCAAATTCTAATGGTATTCCTGCTTTGATAAATGCTACCATAGCTCCTTCAAAAGAATTCATGCAGGGTGAGTACGCCCAAGCTTTGCAGGAGCATGCAATGTGTGCGCTTGCAAATATTTCTGGTGGTTTATCATATGTCATTTCAAGTCTTGGTCAAAGCCTTGAATCTTGCACCTCACCTGCACAAGTAGCTGATACATTGGGGGCTTTAGCTTCAGCTCTCATGATTTATGATAGCAAAGCAGAAAATTCAAGAGCATCAGATCCTTTGGAAGTGGAAGAAACACTGGTTAAGCAATTTAAGGCCCGCTTACCCTTTCTAGTGCAGGAGCGTACTATTGAAGCACTTGCCAGTTTGTATGGGAATTCTTTACTGTCTAGCAAACTTGTGAATTCTGATGCAAAACGCCTATTGGTTGGTTTGATCACAATGGCCACAAATGAAGTTCAGGATGAGTTGATAAGGTCACTTCTCTTTCTATGCAAAAATGAAGGTAGCTTATGGCATGCACTACAAGGTCGTGAGGGGATTCAGCTATTAATCTCTCTTCTTGGACTCTCATCAGAGCAGCAACAGGAGTGTGCTGTTGCTCTTCTTTGTCTCCTATCCAATGAAAATGATGAAAGTAAGTGGGCCATTACAGCAGCTGGTGGCATACCTCCACTTGTCCAAATTCTGGATACTGGGTCTGCCAAAGCTAAGGAAGATGCAGCAACTATCCTTGGAAACCTCTGTAATCACAGTGAAGATATCCGTGCTTGTGTTGAAAGTGCTGATGCTGTTCCTGCTTTATTGTGGCTTCTGAAGAATGGTAGCTCCAACGGGAAGGAAATTGCTGCAAAGACACTGAACCATTTGATTCACAAATCAGATACTGCAACAATTAGTCAACTCACTGCACTATTAACTAGTGATCTTCCGGAGTCCAAAATTTATGTCTTAGATGCATTGAAAAGTTTGCTCTCTGTGGCCTCTCTGAGCGATATGTTGCGTGAAGGCAGTGCAGCAAATGATGCAGTTGAGACGATGATAAAGATATTAAGCTCTACCAAGGAAGAGACTCAGGCTAAGTCTGCTTCAGCTCTTGCTGCAATTTTCCATCTCAGGAAGGACCTGCGAGAAAGTACCCTTGCTGTGAAGACTTTGTGGTCACTTGTGAAGCTTCTGAATGCTGAACCTGAATCCATCTTAGTGGACACGTCGCGCTGCCTTGCTGCAATATTTCTCTCTATTAGAGAAAGTCGTGACATTGCAGCAATTGCTAGAGATGCATTGCCTTCATTAATGGTGCTTGCAAAGTCCTCAGTTTTACAAGTTGCAGAACAAGCAGTATGTGCTTTGGCCAATCTTCTTTTGGATCCCGAGGTGTCTGAGAAAGCAGTTCCTGAAGAAATAATCTTGCCTGCTACTAGAGTTCTTCGTGAAGGCACAACTGGTGGAAGGACCCATGCCGCAGCAGCAATTGCTCGTCTTCTTCAATTTAGTGAGGTTAATCCTGCCTTATCTGATTGCGTTAACCGTTGTGGAACAGTTCTTGCATTAATTTCTTTCCTGGAATCAACTGGAAGCGACTCTGTTGCTATATCAGAAGCTTTAGATGCACTTTGTTTCCTCTCAAGGCTGGAAGGAGCTAGTGGTATCAAACCTGCATGGGCAGTTCTAGCTGAATATCCAAATAGCATAAGTCCTGTGGTTTCATGCATTGCTGATGCCTCATCGGTGTTGCAAGACAAAGCTATTGAAATATTGTCTAGACTCTGCCAAGCTCAGCCCACTGTTCTTGGCGATGCTATCGCTTGTGCCTATGGATGCATTTCTTCAGTTGCAAGAAGGGTAATCTGTTCCTCCAATGCTATGGTTAAAATAGGAGGAAGTGCACTTCTTGTTTGCGCTGCAAAAGTGAATCATCAGAGAGTGGTGGAAGATCTAAATGAATCAAAGTCTTGTGTTCCACTCATTCAATCTTTTGTTGGGATGCTAAATGCTTCAGAGTCTCTACATTTGGAAGACCAGGGGGATAAGATTGCAATAAGCATCTCCAGGAATGCCGAAGAAGCATCAAGAAAGGATGAGGTGAAGAAAAGTACTTTGGTTGTTTCGGGGGTCAATATAGCTATATGGCTACTTTCTGCTCTTGCCAGTCATGATGACACAAGTAAAGCTGAGATTATGGAGGCTGGTGCAATTGAAGTTCTTACTGAGAGAATCTCTCAATCTTTTACACAGTTTACACAGGTAAGCACTTTTAAGTGTTCCCTTTCTGTGATAGAACCACATCTAACCCAAGACTCTTGATTTTGTTCTATTATATATCTTGTGCCGAAGTAGTATATGACCTTTGTTATTAACGTTTACAGATTGATTTCAAGGAGGATAGCAGCATATGGATTTGTGGATTGCTTCTGGCTATCTTATTTCAAGATAGAGACATCATACGAGCAAACGGAACAATGAAAGCCATACCTGTGTTAGCTAATCTGCTGAAGTCAGAAGAGTCAGCAAACAGGTATTTTGCTGCACAAGCCGTAGCAAGCCTTGTCTGTAATGGTAGCAGGGGAACTCTGCTGTCCGTTGCAAATTCAGGAGCGCCATCCGGACTCATAACGTTGCTTGGTTGTGCTGATGAGGATATAAAGGACCTTGTGGCACTATCAGAGGAATTTGCGTTGGTCCGTAACCCAGATGAAGTTGCACTTGAGAGGTTGTTTAGGGTGGATGATATTAGGGTTGGTGCAACTTCTAGGAAAGCTATACCAGCCCTTGTAGACTTGCTAAAACCTATCCCTGATCGTCCCGGTGCACCTTTTCTAGCTCTTGGATTTCTGATTCAGCTTGCCAGAGATTGTCCTTCAAATAAGATTGTTATGGTTGAATCTGGAGCTCTGGAAGCACTGACTAAATACCTTTCACTTGGTCCACAAGATGCAACTGAGGAGGCTGCCACTGATTTGTTAGGTATCCTATTTACTACTGCTGAAATATGCAGACACGAATCTGCTTTTGGTGCTGTTGGTCAGCTAATTGCAGTTTTACGTCTTGGTGGAAGAGGGGCAAGGTATAGTGCTGCCAAAGCCTTGGAAAACCTGTTCTCAGCAGATCACATCAGGAATGCAGAATCAGCTAGACAGTCTGTTCAGCCTTTGGTTGAGATTCTGAATACTGGTCTGGAGAGGGAGCAGCATGCAGCCATTGCTGCATTAGTTAGGCTTCTCAGTGAGAATCCTTCAAAAGCTCTTGCGGTTGCAGATGTCGAGATGAATGCAGTGGATGTTCTTTGCCGAATTCTTGCATCAAGCTGCTCAATGGAGCTGAAGGGTGATGCAGCCGAGTTGTGTTCTGTTTTGTTTGGAAATACAAGAATAAGGTCTACAATGGCTGCAGCTAGATGTGTGGAGCCTTTGGTTTCTCTTCTTGTTACTGAATTTAGTCCTGCTCATCATTCTGTTGTTCGTGCATTAGATAAACTAGTGGACGACGAACAGCTGGCTGAACTAGTTGCAGCACATGGTGCAGTCATTCCCCTTGTTGGCCTTCTTTATGGACGAAATTATTTACTTCATGAAGCTATTTCTAGAGCTCTTGTGAAGTTGGGGAAAGACAGGCCTTCCTGTAAGATGGAAATGGTCAAGGCTGGGGTTATTGAGAGTGTGCTTGACATTCTGCATGAAGCACCAGATTTCCTTTGTGCTGCATTTGCTGAATTGCTCAGAATACTGACAAATAATGCTACCATTGCTAAGGGACCATCTGCTGCAAAGGTGGTAGAGCCACTTTTTGTATTGCTCATGAGACCAGAGTTTGGACCTGATGGGCAACACAGCACGCTTCAGGTCCTTGTGAATATCCTAGAGCATCCGCAGTGCCGATCTGATTATACCTTGACATCTCACCAAGCTATAGAACCTCTTATTCCCTTACTTGATTCTCCTGCTTCTGCCGTGCAACAACTGGCTGCTGAGCTTCTGTCTCACCTGCTTTTGGAAGAGCACCTGCAGAAGGACCCAGTTATCCAGCAAGTGATTGGTCCCCTGGTACGGGTCCTTGGTTCTGGTATACCCATTTTGCAGCAGAGAGCTGTGAAGGCCTTAGTCTGCATTGCACTTACTTGGCCAAATGAAATTGCAAAAGAAGGTGGCGTTAATGAACTGTCTAAAGTAATAATGAATGCTGACCCTTCACTCCCTCATGCCTTGTGGGAGTCAGCTGCTGTAGTATTATCCAGTATTCTACAATTTAGCTCTGAGTTTTTTCTGGAAGTACCTGTTGTAGTGTTGGTAAGATTGCTTCGCTCTGGCTCTGAAGGCACAGTTCTTGGTGCATTAAATGCTCTTCTTGTGTTGGAGACTGATGACTCCACCAGTGCTGGAGCTATGGCTGAAAGTGGGGCGATCGAGTCTCTCTTAGAACTTCTCAGATGCCACCTTTGTGAGGAAACTGCTGCAAGACTCCTTGAGGTTTTGCTGAACAATGTGAAGATTAGAGAAACAAAAGCCACCAAGTCAGCAATTGTGCCCTTATCACAGTATCTTTTGGATCCTCAGACACAAGGGCAACAAGCAAGATTACTGGCAACTCTTGCTCTTGGCGACCTATTCCAGAATGAGGCTCTTGCTCGAAGCAGTGATGCTGTTTCAGCTTGCCGGGCATTGGTGAATCTGCTTGAAGATCAACCTACTGAAGAAATGAAAGTTGTCGCTATATGTGCCTTACAGAACCTTGTTATGTATAGCAGATCAAATAAGAGAGCAGTTGCGGAAGCTGGTGGTGTCCAGGTTGTGTTAGATCTGATTGGTTCAAGTGAGACAGATACATCAGTACAGGCAGCAATGTTCGTCAAGCTTCTTTTTTCCAATAACACCATTCAAGAGTATGCTTCAAGTGAAACTGTCAGGGCTATCACTGGTAAACTTTCCTTTCCCCATAATCTATTGTTACAGAGTTATCTGTATTGAAACTGCAGAAGACAAGTGAGATAAAAACTGACTGGAAAAAGATAAATTGGCTAGTTCTCATTATTTAACTAAGAAATCCAATTGTTGGATTAAATAAAACAAAAGAAATAATTTCTAATTTACAAGATACGATCTGTCTGGAACTTGTACGAGTGTAATATACATGGCTAACTATATTTTCTTTTACATTTCATATATTAAAATTAGTATCTCCAAAGTAGAAGTTTTCGTAAAATGATGGTGGATTCTCTCCCCCATTATTCTTGATCCAGGTTGGTTAATATTAAAGAACAGTTTAGATGATGTGTTATTGTGTCCAAAAAGTTAATTAATTTTACTATTAAAAGTTTATATGCAAATGGAGTCATTTCTTGTTAGTGCTAATAGCTTATAAATTTAATTGATTTCCTATCTTGTAGCTGCAATTGAGAAAGATTTATGGGCCTCGGGAACTGTAAATGAGGAGTACCTTAAGGCTCTGAATGCACTATTTGGAAACTTCCCCCGTTTAAGGGCTACTGAACCTGCAACCCTGAGTATTCCACATTTAGTGACATCCCTGAAGACTGGTTCCGAGGCAACTCAAGAAGCTGCTTTGGATGCTCTGTTTTTTCTCCGCCAAGCTTGGTCAGCATGTCCTGCTGAAGTTTCTCGGGCACAATCAATTGCTGCTGCAGATGCCATTCCATTGTTGCAGTATCTGATACAATCTGGCCCCCCTCGGTTTCAGGAGAAGTCAGAATTTTTACTGCAATGTTTGCCTGGGACTCTGGTGGTAATAATAAAGCGAGGGAACAACATGAGACAATCGGTTGGAAATCCAAGCGTTTTTTGCAAGCTTACCCTTGGAAATAATCCACCTCGCCAAACGAAGGTACTCTCCATTTTCATTTCAAGTACAGTACTATTTCTCATTGCTAAGTGGGGTTGGAACCCGTTTTTTGCAGTGTTAACCAAACTCTAATTTATAAAGAACTTTTACTTTGTGTGCTGGGGCGGGGTGGAGGGAGTGAGGCACTCTAAATTGCAAACTTGTAAATTAAGTAGAACAAGATGGCTCTAGAAAACAAAGTAGGGATCTGTTTACTAAAGGAAGAGATTCGGGTTCGAGTTACCAAGAGAGCAAAGTGGGAAAGGGCCATTCTTGGCGCCTTGGAAGCGGGGGGTTGAGTTTACCTTGTCTACTTCAATTAATGCATTGGGAAATTTGGTTATGTTTGATTCAACAGTGATTGGTAATCAAGACTTGTACTTCTCCAACAACAAAATAATTAAGTTGAACTTCTTTGGTACACTCAATATGCATAGATCTTTTCTTGCTACTCCCTTCACACCCTCATATGGTTCACAATTCCTTGTTTTTCTCCTGTCAGGTTGTTTCAACTGGTCCTAATCCAGAGTTCGATGAGAGCTTTTCATGGTCCTTTGAAAGTCCTCCTAAAGGCCAGAAGCTCCATATTTCATGCAAGAATAAGAGCAAAATGGGGAAGGTAAGAGGATACAAGCTATTCTCCTGTTACTATTACAATTAACGGGACACACTGAACATTTTGCTAAAATATGCTTCTTGACTTCTGCTAAATTCATTCCACTTTAATGACAGAGTTCATTCGGGAAGGTCACGATCCAGATTGACCGCGTAGTTATGCTGGGTGCAGTCGCTGGGGAGTACACCTTGTTGCCCGAGAGCAAAAGCGGACCCTCAAGGAATTTGGAAATAGAATTCCAATGGTCCAATAAGCAGCAAATGGAATAAGGTTGTTACTCAAACTGCATTTTAGGGGTATAGGAACAAATGTTTGGAACTTTTTTCGGTTTTCTGTTTCCTTTCTTCCTGTTTAATTATAAGGTGAATGTATATAGTGTCTGGTATAGGTGTTACTACTCTTCGATCATATTTAGTTCTTGTAACGGCTGTTGTCAATGTATTCTTTTGTAACTTGAGTCACATTTTAGTATCATTAAGGAAGGGACATGGATTCATGGTTTGCTTCCTTTGTATTTTTTGTATTCATATGTTGTTTGATGAAAGAAAACAGTGTTTTTGGTTTGGACTGCCTTAGTAGAGGATGTGCATTGTGATTAATAACTTTCCATTGTTACTTATTGTTATGTGAGAATTCAGTCTGTTGTATGCACTTTGTTTTGAATATCAATCATCTCTTCTTCCTTAAAGATAACTCTATATTGTTGTTTATTTTACCAATTTTTAGAATGAAATTAGGACTATAGTAGTTGAAATCTTAGAAAGATGTTACAAGTTCAGAAATAATTTGATCAAGAAACAGCAGATGTTATAAAATCAAGGACACTAATTTAGACTGCAAAATTTGAGATAAATAAGCGGCTTCATTTACCAACAAGAGTTGTGGTGGAATGGTAAATATTTCTTTGTTCTTGATCAGAGGTTTTGTGTTTGAGTCCTTGGCTTCGGAGTGAGAGGTCTTGTGTTTGAGTCCTTGGTTATGGAGTCGGCTTTGTAAGGGAGCGCTTTACCTCTAATGTGGGACTTTTTTATGCAAATTTGGATTTAGTTGTGCTTCTGGGTACTGGACACCGGGTGAAAAAAAAGTGGCTTCATTTAGTTGTCCTCTTAACTAATAAAAAAATAAAATTAGAGTAAACTCCTTTGCATGTGAAAATGTTCCTTTGATGCTTCATATAGGGGCAGTGGCATAGTGAAGGAAGGAGTAAAAGAAATTCAATAAGTTTATCATAGAATTTGAGAGAACCCAACAAAAGACGAGACTTTGATTTCTGTAGATACAATTTTTATATAAGATATACACATTATATACATGTTATCAGTACCTAGTGTATCCACTGTAATTCTTCACGACCATTTTAAAAAAAAAGGAACTTTCACAAATAGTCACTATAATAAACTTAATTATGCTCCATGCTATAGTTTGCATATTTACAGGTTGTAGCTATAGTTTAAGCTGCCTCATTTGTATAATTCGCAGGTTTATATAATTCGCGGGTACATTTGTATAATTCAGTTATTTTTGTATAAACTCGAAATAACGAATTTATACAATTACAAACATCAGAAGTGTAAATAATTATACAAATTATGAATTATACAAAAGTTATATAAATTATATTATACAAATTCCGAATTATACAAATGCGCAAATTATACAAAACTAAAAAGCTGAGCTGTGTAATTATAGCTAAAAGTAAATCGCGAATTGTAATTAAGGCAAACTATAACTATGTTAAGTAATTAACTAGTATATGTTTGTTTATACACGTAATTTTCCCTTTTAAAAATATATATAATTTGTATGATAAATCTATGAGCAATATACACAGTATATAATGTATACGCATATTATACAGTTATTGTACACTAATTACACAATGTATAAGTGAAGGAGCACTGAACAACTGACAAACTTGGCCAGAATATATATCTTCTTTGACGGTAACCATTGTTTTCTACATCTTACATCCACTCTAAATTTTGTGGATTTCGCTATAACTAGTCTCCGTCCCATTTTATGTAAGGTAGTTTGACTCGGCACAAAATTTAAGAAAAAAACGAAGACTGTTAAAACTTGTGGTCTAAAATGAATGATAGAAATTTGTATGGATAAATCGTTTCGTCACTACTAAAAAAATTGTAAAAAGAGACTTAAAAAAGAGACCTCATGAGGTCTCTTTTCTGAAAAAAGAGACCTAAAAAGAGACCTCAACGGTAGGTCGCTATAATGTAGGTGACTTTTTTGTAGAGACCTCATTAGGTCGCCGAACAGAGACCTCACAAGGTCACCAATAAATTTTTCGATTTTAAAAAAAAAGAGACCTCATTAGGTCGCAATTTCATAATTTACTTTTTTTTTTATTTTTAATAAAGGTGGCCTCATGAGGTCACTATTATATTATTTATTTTTAATTTATATTTAAAAAAAAGAGACCTCGTGAGGTCCATACAGTATATTAAATTTATTTAAATTTCTGAATAGAGACCTTATGAGGTTGCTTTAATTAAAACAAAAAAAAATAAATAGTGACCTCATGAGGTCTCTTTTATGAAAGAAATAAAAATAAATCTGTAAAGAGACCTCACAAAGCCGCTTTTCTCATAGCCTAAAAAATGAAATTGCCAAAAAGAGACCTTGTGAAGTCTCTTTACTGCATTTTTCTAAAATTAAAATGCAGAAAAAAGACCTCATGAGGTCTCTTTTATGAAATTTCTGGAAAATGAAAGGCAAAAAAGAGACCTCATGAGGTGTCTTTTCCTCGAAAATGGCAGCTTGTAACTGTTTTTGCAGCTGCTCATCACCTGTCATATTAATTCAATACCTCTCTAATTAGCTAAATCAAGCTCAAACAACTTCCAACAATCAATTGATACAACATTTACTAAATATTCTCTTATCAACTCAATATGCAACTCACTTTCAACGTAATTCGAAATTGAACGAAAAACCATAAAATCCATAAGTTATATAATAGGATTTCAATGTTATCATGCATTCACAAAACAAATAGTCCCATAAAAAAGTCATAAAGTAAAGAACTTAGATTATCTATTACAACTCTAAACTTCACTAATGCGGTAGTGTGTTTGCCACATGATCCTCATCTTCTTCATCACTACTAGACTCATCTGTCATATTTCTTTGTTGACCATACACTGTATATCGAGTAGGTTGAGACTGAGAGGGTCGATGAGGGAAAGTGACATCATTGGAACAAGGGGGAATCCCTCCTGAAGCAAGTAATGCATCGAATTGAGCCTTAAGACCCGCATACTCTAAGTCCCTTCGCCTTTCCCTAGCCCGCGAGTCTTCGACTTGGCTAGATAACTCAGCTATCTTTTGCTCCATAGCCAAATTTTTCTTCATCAATTCATCATCATAGGAACTACTTAGGCCTTCAAACTCAGAATGATATTCACGAAGGTTTGTTGCGGCATGCCATAGGCATATCCATATCTACTCGGTCCACCAATCAAGTCTAACCACACTCTCTCGGCTTGTTCTTGAGTAAGTGGCATACCTCGATTTTCTTCTGGCTGAGTTTGTCGTAAATCCTCCAAAGCTTGAAGGTATCGATTCTAAATTGAATGGTATTAATATTAGAATATAAATTTAGAAAATAAGTAACTATTATTTTAAATTAGAGGCTTACATAGGTCATTTCAGCTCCCGGCTCAACCCACATATTTGGATCTTCGAGATTTTTCTTCTTTCTTATGTGTGTTGCCTTGAATGCCTTAGCCTGAGTTACCAGTCTTCCTAGTTCCTTGTCCTACATATAAAACTAATAAAGTTATAATCAAGAGTAATTAAATAGTAATACCTAAAATATATAAAAACTTAAAGAAAAATGATACATACCAATTTCCTCCTCACACTTCCTTGACTTTGAGCCCCACTTGTGTGTAGAGAACCACCCTTAGTAGATGATCTAGCCTTCTTACTGATCTCACTCATCTGCTTAAATCTTGGATCATTCGCCCAATGCACAAGTAATTTTTCCCAATCCTTCGATAGAATCCACCTAGGATTCTTATTATTTTTACGAGTTTTCGTCAACAAACTAGCGAGAACACGCACAACTTTCTTATGAAAGTTTGCACAAATTTTGATCTCATGTTCCGGACGCCAAGCACATTTTTTCTGCAATGAAATCATAAATTTTTAATTAATAAGTATTATTGAAGACAAGTATTTAAATAGTGTTAAAGAAATAAATTTAAATATACCTTGAACTCCAAAAAAATTTGTCTCTTGAGATTGCTTGGCATCTTGCATGTCCATCAGGCATCTTAAGCTGCTCGACCCATTCACATATTTTATGCTTTTGATCCAATGTAAATGAATAACTAGCCTTAGGCTTGAAAAACTTGTTGTTCTGTTTCTCTTGCAACCATAACTCTTTTCACCTACAGTATTCTGGTAAGTCCATTCTAGCTTTAACATTATCTTTTGTCTTGCCATTGACATCCATTACTGTGTTAAATAAATTATCAAAGTAATTTTTTTCGATATGCATGACATCAAGATTATGTCGAAGAAGATTATCCTTTCAATATGGTAACTCCCAGAATATGCTTTGTTTTGTCCAATTATGTGCAACACCATACCCATCAAATTTGTATGGTTGTTCTTCTGTGACCTTTGGAAAGTGTTGAGCCCTTTCCCAAACTTGTTCTCCAGTCAAGATTGGAGGTGGACAACTTTGTTCAACAATATACTTTCTGAATGCATTTTTCATACTCCTAAACTCATGATCCATTGGCAAGAACTGTCGATGACAATCAAACCAACAATTTTTACAATCATGTTTCAAAATTAATGATTTAGTATTTTCCATACAGTAAGGACAAGCTAACTTTCCCGCTGTCATCCACCCTGACAACATTCCATACGCAGGAAAATCATTAATAGTCCACATTAAGGCAGCCCGCAAATTAAAATTTTGCTTAAGAGACACATCAAATGTTTCAACCCCTTGAACCCACAATTGTTTCAACTCATCAATCAAAGGTTGCAAGTATACATCAATCAAGACTTTTGGATTTCGTGGTCCAGGAATGACACAATTGAGAAATATATATGGACTGGTCATACACATCTCAGGTGGAAGATTATATGGTGTTACAAATATAGGCCAACAAGAATATGGTGTATCAGAAACAAAATGTGGTGTGAATCCATCTGAACACAAACCCAATCTAATGTTTCGTGGTTTGGCTGCAAATTGTGGATATGTTCTATCAAAATGCTTCCAGGCCTCTCCATCAGAAGGATGGCACATAACACCAGGTGGTCTTCTATTTTCATGGTGCCATCTCATATGAGGAGCAGAGCTATTAGATGCATACAACCTCTTTAACCTTGGTATAAGAGGTAAGTAATGCATCGCCTTAACATGAACTTTCTTCCCGCTAGGAGTCAACTTATAACGACATTTTCCACAAAACTTACACGATTCTAGATCAATATCATCCTTATAGTATAGCATGCAACCATTTTCACAACAATGAATTCTTATCGATGACAATCCTAACTTTGATACCAACCTCTTTGCCTTATAGAAATTGTCAGGTATCTCTAGATTTGGGTCAACTAAATCATGCATAAGGTCAATCATAGAGTCCATTGCCCCTTGAGGAACATTCCAATCTGATTTGATACTTAATAATCTAACAACAATAGACAATTGCGAGTGTGGACACCCCTCATATAAAGGCCGACTAGCAGCTTCCAATTGTTCAAAGAAAATTTTACATTCAACATTATGAGCTTCTTCACCTTGATTACCAGATTCAAAATCAGAATGCACCCCAAACGCATCCTGAACCATGTCATGCATTCTATAATTTTCTGCATTAGAATTCACTGCGCTACTACTTTCACCAGGAACATAATGTTGAAATACATCAAAACTATTATCAATTTCTCCATGACTAGTCCACACTGTGTATTCTTTTTTAAACCCATTTCGATAGAGATGAAGCTCAACAATATTTGTTTTTTCATAATTCAAACATTGACATTTATTACAAGGACACATAATCATACCATTACGTTGAAAAGGTTCTAGTATCTTTGCATACTCCACAAAACCAGTGACACCTTCTACAAATTCAGGTCTTAGCCCCATTTGACCAAAATTAGTCATATTATACATCCAACTACGGTCCATCTACACAAATATCACAAAATTTGCCTTTGTTAAACATTAAATTAAGTAGTAATTTACAAACCTAGAAATCAAATTATATCATTCTACCTAAAACATAAGCTACAGTTCTCATGTATAATATTCTCACTTATTGGTGGTATTATTACAGTACATAGAACTCTTTTAAAAGTTTCTTTTTTCATAAACGAAAACATAAGCTATAGTTCCCATGTATAATACTCTCACCAATTGGTGGTATTATTACAGTACATAGAACTATTTTGATAAGCTACAGTCCGAAATGTATTTGCTATTATTGGAAAACATAAATGATTCACTGTATTTTTTGTCGTTGAAGAAGAGGAAAAACATGTTACCTTCTTTTTTTCATTCTTCTTCACGCCAAAACAAACTAGAAAGCAATCAATCAAGAAAAAAAGGAAAAAAAATCTGCATTTGTTCAAACTTTTCAAATTAAAAACTGAAAAGCTCCAAAATTATCTGTTCAAAATCGATAAATGGAGTTCTCACGAATCGACGACGGAACTAGGGCTTCAAACTGAGTGAGTGAGTGGCCGGCGGTAGCCTCAACGGAGAGGCAATATCGTCCCTGAAGCTACAAAATCGTGGGAGATAGAGACAAGTTAGGGCTTTCTAGGTGATATAAAATTGTGGGAAAGAGATGCGCCAAGTTAAAAAATAAATAATGCCTCTTATTTTAATTTTTTTCCTTTTTTTAGTCAAATTTGGTCAATAATATTTTAAAATAAGAGACCTCATGAAGTCTCTTATTTTAAAATATTATTGACCAAATTTGACTAAAAAAAAGGAGACCTTAGGAAGTCTCCAATTTTTTTTATTTTTTTTTCACAAATAGAGACCTCGTGAGATGACATATTTTAGGCAAAGTAGCAACAAAAATAACTTTTAAAATAAGTGATCTATACTAATTTTTTTATATATATAATCGACCTCATGAGGTCTCTTATTTAAAAAATAAATAAATAAAAATTATAGATGCAAATAATGACCTCATGAGGTCTCTTTTAGCGACCTATTTTTGAGGTCTCTTTTCTTAGGTCTTTTTTATCAGTTTTTTTTAGTAGTGTTCATTAAGGGTAAAATGGACATTTTAAAGTTAAATTATTTGGGACCGACTAAAAAGAAAAGTAAGTCATATAAATTGAGACAGAGGGATTAATATTTTGTGCTTAAAGTGTATTCGAGTCAAATGCTATTAAGTTCAGCTATTAAAATTTGTGGCTACTAATGTTATTTTCCCAAAAAATAGACCCCCAGAAAGTCTTAATTGAAATATTTTTAGGGTCAAATCCATAGAAATAAAATTCACATTGGCATGGACCTTGTGAAAAAGGAGACAAAAGTGAGTCCCTCTAACATGGTTCACTTTTATTCCAGTGACATCATGATACCCTTTGATTTCAAACATGGCAACATTATTAACAAGAAAGCAAAACAAAGTGAGAAAACGATCAGGTTTGTGGTGGAGTGACAAGTATTCTTTCATCTTCAATCAGAGGTCTCGGGTTTGAGCATCCTTGGATACTGAGTCGTCTTTGTTAGGGAGCGTTTTACCCCAATGTGAGACTTTCCGGTGCGAATCTAGATTTAGTCAGACTCTAATGTAGATACCAGACATCGGCTGGGAACTAAAAAAAAAGTGACAAAACGAACAAGCAAATCATCTCACATAGCAAACAACACAAAAATTCCCAAATTGGCAATTCAGTACACTTGATCTTAGGCAAGTTGCTGATATATCATAAACAATGTATGGTCCTATGGTGTTCCATCACTCACATAAAATATTACTAGCCTTTTGGCCTATGTGATATTTTTTCTTCATACAATAGAACAAAAAAGATTTGTATTGTTAGTACTTTCGCTTTAGACCAATATATTTGATGAGCATCTACGCCAATAGAAAATGTAGAGAACTTATAACGCTGAATATTGAACTGAGACAGATTTTAATAAAGGTGACATATAGTAAAAATCCATATAACCGATCCAAATTTGTTCAAACAGAGTTGTATACCAAAACCCTAACCACATGATATGAACAAAGATATTCTCTTAGTTTTCCTTTTTTTTTAGGGGGATCCAACTACTGAATATTGAATTGGGATAGACTTAAATAAAGTAACAGATCGTGAAAATTCATATAACTGATCCGAACTTGTTCAAATGGAGTTGTATACCAAAACCCTAACCATATGATATGAACAAAGATATTCTCCCCCTCCCCCCCCCCCCTTTTTGTGTGTGTGGGGGGGGGGGTAGGGGGGACCCAAAAAATAATAGCAATTTTCTTAGAGGTTTTAAGTAGCCACATGGAAAATCTATCATAATTATTGAAAAAAAAAGGTTGGTGTCACATCCTCCAGCTACAAAACCAACAGAAGTGACTTAGGACACTTGAGCTACCAAAGGCCTTAAAATCTTGAAACTTTTGTCCTTTTAAGAAATACAAAGTGAAAGAGACTTCAATTATTGTTTTTGTTGATTCATTCCTTTTAATTTTTTGCTTTCACTTTTCTCTATCATTCATTCTACTTGTCACTTAAGCAAAGTTTGATGTGTTCCTTGCCATTATTAGTCCAAATGAGAAGTGAAAGACCTATTAGTTTACAACATATCTTTTAATATAAGCTCCTTGGTTTATGATAGTTTCAATAAATAACTTGTACAAATTACTATGAGTAGGTATATTGCATTATTTCGAAGCTTTATCCTTTCTTCTTGCTTTAATCAAGAGAATAGAAACAATATAATAGAAAAGGTGTTATATCTATAATTGTTCATAGTTGACTTTTGTTATCGTGGGCAGTTTGGTGCACAAAATATTCTGCATTTATGCAAGATATGCTAAGGGCCACACTCTCTTGGATGTGATGTAGACAGTCTATCCTAATACAAGCATGACTACTTTCACGACTCGAATCCATGACATATAAGTTATAACGAAACAACTTTATTGTTAATCCAAATCCTAAATTGTCAAAATTATGGAATTTGGCTGTCAGAATAGTTAATGTGTGTAATCTTTTCGAACAAGGACTTAAAATCATTTTAGCAGAGTTATTGTATACTATTTTAATAAGTACCTATTATCTATTTAATAATTTGACTAATCAAGATCAAATATTACTCTTAAAATTAGTTTATTCTATAGAAAGTGAAATTAGACGAAGGGGGAGACTTAGAACACCGGTAAAATTATTTCTGTGAATTGTATCCTCTTAAATGTGACCCTTCTCTAAACCACGCATTAATGTAAAATAATAATGATTTTTTTTGGACTTAAATTACTTGATCGAAACACTTACTTCTATTATGTCAATATTAATCAACACTGTTGAGATTATGGTTCTTACTTATAGTGATAAACTGATAATTTAATGGCTCATGATCAAGGCTATAATGATCTCTTACCTTCCAGCATAATTCGAACTCTCAACCTATCGTTTAATGATGGAGATGCTCAATCACTGGAGCAAGCCTCCTACGCAAGTTTTTTCTTAATTCTTCTTCTTTTTTAACAAAAAAACGGAGCTAGGCCATTTAAAGTGGTACAATTGGAGTAACTTTCTGTGGTATATGGGAAATTATCTACTCATTAATCATTTTATGTGTCAAACCTCATCCTCAAATTAATCTCCTAACCAGTAATATTCTTCTTTGGTGATGTTAACATTAACCTCTAGTCAATATTAAAGACTAATTAAATAGAGTCTATCAAAGAATATAATGTCAAATCTCTCAAGCTTTTTAAGACTAATTATCATTTTAATTAAGTGGGAGCACATGATTTTGCTTAAAGTAAAGTATCAAGTTAATTCTTCAAATAACAATGAAAACAACTTCTCTTTTCAGCTTGTTGATTGTAACTTAATTCTCTTTTGATTGGTATATTTAGGTAAGCTATCACCATGTAACTTTCTTTTGTAAGAGTACAGTTATATATGGGAAACTTGTTGATTATGTTTATTATCTTCTTTTTTTTTCCATTCGATGTTCGGAGTCTATATTAGAGTCTCGATTAAATTCAAATCACGTACTACAGGGCTCATTCGAAGGTAGCGCTCCCAACAAGATTTTCTCCATACCCAATATTTGAATCCGAGATCTCTGAATATGGTTCAAACCATAATTATTATCCTATTCTAACTCAAATTATAACCGTGAGACTTTATTATGCGATTACATCTTCAAAAAGGAAAAATAATAATCAAAATTATCAAAATTGCCATAATAAAAAAATGAGGGAACTACAATTCAATTTTCAACTCTAGAAAAATTGACGTAATAGTCGTCAATCAAAATAATAGTCAAAAATATATTTTTTTTTGTATATTAATATATAATATAAATAAAATATATTAATAGATTTGTTATCGGAAACAACCTATCAATCTTCAAGATTGAGATAGATTTGTGTAGTGTGTGTACACTTTACGCTTCTCAAACCTTACTTAATGAAACTATACTGCATATGTTGTTGTTGACTAGCGAATAGAATTTTTTTTAATCGACTAGTTAAATATGTAACTTGCTTAGTAAAATAAGGTTTGGCACAATGAAGATCAAAATAAAATCGTATTATCTTCATTAGAATATTGAGCTACATATAACTCAATCCAAAACTTAAGTATACTACTAATTATAACCTCCCAAACTTTGTTATTTCTTTAGTAATTACTACTAAGAGTAATTAGTTGGAAGATTTGATGACAAAACCATCACTGCAATATCCATTTATACCAGTAAAGAAACATATGGAAAGAAATAAAAACGACAGTGAGATGGCAAAAAAATGTTCAAAACTATTTCCTTCGTTTTAAAATACTTATCGTTCTTTATTATTTAAAATATTTGTCTCATTATATTTGTCATTTTAAAAGTTCAAAACAAAATTAATTTGTTTTTCTCATTTTACTCTTAGTAGTAATTGTTCCTGAAGACTACAAACTGCAAACACATCAATTATGACACATAAATTTCATGCTTATACATGATATATATATATATATATAATGTTGTTGGTGGGTAGAAAGTGTTAGATATCTCGTGGAATTAGTCGAGGTGTGCGAAAACTGATCTGGATACTATGGTCATCAAAAAAGAAAAAGAGTCTGGGGTATTCAGTCTTACTCCAATTCTTGTGAAGATAGAAATATTACTTTCGATAAATTTGAAATACAATAAAAAAAGAAGAAGATAAAAACAAGTTAAAGGAGTGGAGATCATACTAAATACTGTTAAGGACAAAATAAAATTTTAAAAAGGAAAAAATGTCTGAAATATATTCGAACTTTGATCGAAATTGCTGTAACAATATCAAACTTTAGAAATGACCTTTTACCACTGCATTATTTAATAGTGTATTTTAAAGGTATATATGTGTCAACGTGGGCATCATAAATATTGCATCATTATAAATAGTAATATGTCCACGTGGACACATATATACCTTTAAAATACACTATTAGATAGTGCAGGGGGTAAAAGGTCCTCCATAAAGTTTGGTATCGTAACAACAATTTCGGCCAAAGTTAAAATATTTTTCAGACCCTTTTCCCTTTAAAAAATAAGGTAACAATTCGATATCACCATTAATAGTTTATGATGAGGGTTTATTATTATTACATAACAATAGAATTAGCAATACAATATAATAAATTTTTATGTAACGAACTAAACGAATATCATATTTAAAATAATAATCCAATATAATACTCCATGATTTTTTATTTTTTTTTAACAATACTTATGTACTCCATATATTTAAACATATATTTATAGCTTCAAATATAGTCCTTTCTATCCATTTCTTTTGATTTCTATACTAAAATATAAATATTTTTATTTTATTTATTTATTTTGAAAAATAAAGAAAGTTTTATTATTAAATTTTTTATGCTATCTTTACTAGTATTAAATAATTACATATAACAGTAATATAATAGTCATACTTAAAATTTTAAATCAGTAATATTAATTTAACAAAATACATTTTAATTATTTTCTTAAAGAAGAATATCAGATTAACGGGGGCTTAATTAGTAGTAAGAAATAAAAAATACCATTCAAAGTTTACCGTTTTGGAAATAAGTGAAAGTAGTTTAGATGTGCAAAACAATGCCAATTATTTTTGGTGCTCGATGTCTCAGTTGTCACTGTTATTTTTTACTTGTATATATTTGTAATTATTCATCAATGTTTTGCGAAGAAAGAAATATTGAAAATACTCTTAAATTTTGTGTAAATTATTATTTTCTCTGTTTATTTTTATTTGTCACTTATTTTTAAAATAAATTTTCATTTTTGCTTGTCATTTTTGACATTTCAAAAAAAGATAATTTTTTTTCATATTTTACTTGTAGCATCAATTACTTATTCTTCAAATTATTTTCCAAGACCTAATATTAAACATCAGTTAATAGTGATAGTTTGATAAAATGCCTATATCGATAATTGTTTTCTTAATGAGTGTGTCAAACCAAATAGTGACAAGTAAAATGAACTGGGAGTTTTATTTTCAAACTATTGACAATTTTGAAATTATCCATTTACTTGACTAACTGAACTTAGATATACTCCAGATCTTGCAAAAGTTTGAGATCATTTACTATGTCATGTTGCACTTTGGGGTATATTTAAGTTTTGTTTGTCAAATAAAAATGATATTTTTAAGACTATCAATAGTTTAAAAATGAAATGGAGAAATATTTTCAATATATACTTCTCTTTTTTTACAAAATCATATTTAAGTTATTGTGTACTTTATCATTGAATTTGGAAATTTGATTATAAAAAGGAGTTAGTCGTAAAATCAGTTAAACAGTTATGTCAAAATATTTGAATCTCTTAAATAGATAAAACATGAGAGACCGTTGGCAACACATATTAGTACTACTAATAACTACTCTCTCCCTTCCAACTAAATAATAAATAAATAAATTACTTTCTCCATCTCAAATATCTTCTTAACTCTTTTTTTATGCTCTTTTAAAAAATATTTAATTGGAAGAGTTTTTAAACTATTTTATTTTGTTTTAAATTTTAAATTGTATGATAGATAATTTAAAACGGGGAGTGATAGATCGGTTAAGAAATAAACGATTTTTGTGCTGGACAAAATGAGAAAAATTAGGTTGACACTATTTAAACATGTGAAAAGGAGATCGGCAGATGCCATCAATTTAGAAGGTGTGAGAGGTTGGATATAGTAGATACACATAAATGTAGAGGTAATTAGAAAGGGTATGTAAGAGGCATATTAAGATAGAATGTTATCGCTGTACTAGCTTTATTATTACAATTTTGAATTGTGATATTTATCATCATCTATTGCTTGTTATAGTATATTTTAATTATCTATTGTTCTTGTTATAGTATATTTTTGCACTTTTTTTTACTTGGATTTACTATATTTAGATCGAGAATCTTATGAGTATCTTCACAAGATAATAATTACATCTAAAGTAATGATTCTGCTTACACTTTATCTTTCGACTCTTCGAGTGACTTTATTATATAAAATAATAATGAAATTGCTTTACATATTTAATTAGAGATTTCGAATTTAAACATCATTCCTAAATAGGCCCACAATGAAATTGGAATTTCAATACGGATTTCGAAATTGGATGAAAAAAAAAGAGGAAGTGTGTATGTGCATTATATAGATTCCCACCACAATGCTTAGTGACACGCGTGATCTCCATCTTCGTCTTCTTTCTTACTCCTCACCCTTTCTACTTTTCTCTCTTCACTTCCCCCAAAATTCTTCTTTTATATCACACATACACCTATACATATAGAGTATATATATACACACAATCACCCACCTACCCCATAGCCATTAATTTTATCCCATCTTACAATATCCCTTCACTCTGTTAATAGAGAGACCTATTTGCAGTATCTTATGATGAGTAACACTTTGTTAAACTAGATCTTGAGTAAGTGGGTGTGTGTTTTGTGGAGTTATTGTAATTCAAATGGAGATTTGGAAAGTGGGTCTTGTAACGATGGTGTTGGGTTTATCTATACTGGTTGAATGTGGGGTATCCGATATGTATTCGTCAAAATTAGTTCATAGATTCTCTGATGAAGTAAGGAAAGTTAGGGTTTCAAGGAATGGGGAAGTGGGTGTTGTGTGGCCGCAACATAGGAGCTTCGAGTATTATGGGAAGTTGATGAACAGTGATTTGCAGCGGCAAAAAATGAAGCTTGGTCCTCAGTTTCAGCTACTTTTTCCTTCTCAGGGTAGCAAAACGATGCCGTTGGGAAATGACTTTGGATGGTTCGTTACCCTCTTTCTCCTTTGTTTATCCTTCTAAATAAGTATTCTTTTTGAGCAAAGTTTGATGTACAAAGATATTACCACTATCTTAGAGGTAGAGACACTGTTTTCGAACGTTGGCACAAGAAAAAACAGTCCAAAATAGTAAAGAGAAAAAAATAACGGAAATGAAAACAGCTTAAGGAAATACTGTTTGAGGGGTTAGTGAATCCATCTTTCTGAGAAAAGAGTTGTGATTGTTGTTAGGAGTGACTTTTAATCAGTGTGTGTATAGTTAAGGATTTCTTGTTTATATATCCAACATGTTTATTTATAATATGTTACTAATTGGGAATTTTAAAATATGGGTTTTGGAAGCATTAATGAAAAAGTGAATGGGTCATTAAATAATAGGGACAAATTTATCTTCTAATTGTATGGTCTAAATTTGGTGTTTTTGTCAAAGTATCTATTTTTTGGGATGATGATGTGACATTTTTCTTGTTTGGAAGCTTTGGGATATTTTTTAGTTTCAAGTGGATGTAAGTTCAATTAGGACTTCATTGATTTTTGGCTTTTGCCTGTCTGAGCTATTTATAGTTTGTTGTTAAATAGAAACAAAAAATTGAGTTCTGAAAGCATTTATGAAAAGTCAATGGTTTTTGCTAAGTGCTAAGACAATGGTATGTTGTAAATTATCCCACATCTGTTGTATAACTACAAGCTACTCCGAAATCAAGTTTGCCTTGTAATCTATCTATTGGATACACTAGATTAGCATATGCTAAAAATGGAACATAGTGGAATAATCAGAGTGGAGTGATATGGAGCACTGATGCATGTACCATTGAACAGAAGGATGTTGGGATTTGATTACTGTATTATTTTTCTCCTTGGGGGATGAACTATAAAATGTTACTGAAAACCTGGGTGAAATGTAAAGTGTTACTGACAACCTTTCTGAAATTAGCGGTTTCAGCTTGAATTAAATATAAAAACATGGTTAGGGGTTTATGAAATGAAGGTTAATGTTGTATGTGGATTACATTTCTTGATCTGTAAGGTTTGATGCAAGTTCGGAATTGGGGCTTGATTTTTTTTTCTTTTTCGTGTTTTATATTGTAAGAGTTGGCATTCCAGGTTATAGGATGATACTAATCCAATATTATGCACTTTTGCTCAGGTTACATTACATGTGGGTTGATATAGGAACGCCAAATGTTTCTTTTCTCATTGCACTGGATGCTGGAAGTGACTTGCTGTGGGTTCCGTGTGAATGTGTACAATGCGCTCCTCTTTCAGCCAGTTATTATAGCAGCCTGGTATGCAATATTAATCAAGAATGTTATATGACTATTCTAAATGTTTGTTGCTAGCTTCTTGCTGGTAGTGACTACAAATAGGTTAGGCTCGTAGATGATATCTGCCTTTGTTGGTTTCAGTTGAGCAGTTTGACACCCAAATCACGCTGTAAAATTATTTATCAAATAAATACAGCACACTATCTTTATCTTTATTACCTCTATAGTTTTCTTCTAAAAAAAGGTTATCTTTATAGTTAACATTAGGCTGCTATAGAACGCCGAATGCTTCTTTTCTCGTTGCACTGGATGCTGGAAGTGACTTACTGTGGGTTCCATGTTAATGTGTACAATGCGCTCCTCTCTCAGCCAGTTATTATAGTAGCCTGGTATGCAATATTAATCAAGAATGTTATATGACTATTCTAAATGTTTGTTCCTAGCTTCTTGCTGGTAGTGACTGCAAATAGGTTAGGCTCGTAGATGATATCTGCCTTTGTTGGTTTCAGTTGAGCAGTTTGACATCCACATCACGCTGTAAAATTATTTATCAAATAAATACAGCACACTATCTTTATCTTTACCTCTATAGTTTTCTTCTAAAAAAAGGTTATCTTTATAGTTAACACTTAGGCTGCTATAGAAGGATAGATATGGTAGTTAGTAGTGAGTTGTGACCAGACTTTGGAGCCAAACACCGTATCTTTCTATTCGCTCATTTAAATTTTATCAGAGGTGAATCATTTGGAAGGTTAAAATATTTTCATCGGAACATATATAAGCCAATTCTTAACCTTCAGTTGAGAGAGATCACATTCACAAGGTGCGTTGTTGACTTCTGATTTTTTTAATGCTTTAGGAATTATATTAACTACATACTTCTAACGAGCAGTTAATTTATTTTTTTTCAAGTCTTAATGTCAATTGCATCTCACTTACTTCATAAAAAAAAGTCTTAATGTCAATTAAATGGAAAGGCAAGAAGAAGCCTTGATGTCAATTATGTTTATGCTTAGAAGAGTCACTAGAACTTGTAACACTTCAATTATCAGGTAGACAAGGTCACGAACTGCATTCAGAATGTTTCTTGTTTATTCAAAACTAGTAAAATCACCCTCGCCTCGCGTGGGAATTTAATATCACGGAATTTATAAAATAATACTTAAAACCTATACACTATATTATCTTACATACAAGATTACGTAGTAACAAACATTAATAATGTAAAGGAAGATGATAAGTATACCATCTTATAATTTATCCTTCAATCAATCATTTTTAATTTGATTTTATAATTTATCCTTTTGCTTCCAGGAAATGTTACTATTTGATATTTTTGGGGAATCAAATGAACATCAATCGGAGATATTAAATTTTCTAATAAATAAGTAATCGTTGGTGAAAGGATAAATAAATTTTAAAAGGGTGAAAAAAGTGAACAAATATTCTAATTCTAACGTGTAGAAAGTTCAACCCTACATTTTGCTTTACATCTATCATTTTAAAGTTCCCAATTTAAATGTATAATAAGTAACCTTCTCAAAAAAAAATGTATAATAAGTAATTATTAAAATGAAAAATTAAAGGGAGAATGTATCGTATTGGACAACAATTCAACCTATTATATTTACTTGAAAGGGAAAAATATTACACAAAACTGTGTTCAGTTTGTTTGAGTGTTTTTTAAAAATCAACATACCAGAGTGATGAAGTTCAATTTGAAACTACAGTTCTATTCCAATCGTAGTGTTGAGAAACACATCTGTTACTTCAAGAAAAGTATTTACAACTTGCAGTAAACTTGAGAATCTGTCCACACTGCAATTAATTTATTATGTAGTTGTCTATGTCTTTGGGATTAAAAGAGGCTCTAGTCTAGTCATATTCCTCTGTAGGTCATTCGGCACATCCTTGAACCCATGTCAAAGTTTATTAATTCTTGTCTTCTTTTCCTGGTTCACTTTGCACATCAAGGTGCCAAAAAGTTTTTAAGGTCTTTATATTCTTACAATGGCATACCAAATTTGAATTTTGTCTTCAAGAGATGGTAGTATAGATCTTTAAGGAATTTTTTTACTGTACCTTCAACAATTTCAGTAGATAAAACTTGCGTGAATACTCAGTTAATGTATGTTATTTAATCTGTACTAACAAATACTTATAACAATAACTTTGCAGAAACATAAACAACAAAGTTTAAAACATGTACCCAAAAACAATAATTAATAACATAAGTATAAATTAATGACTGTAAAAAAAACATATCAGGAGGATCTGTAACAATAGAATGAAACAGAAAGGAAAAAATCGAGCCCACTGAATGCACAATGGCCCTTTAAGGAGATTATTCCCTCTAGTACTCGAGGTTTAAAGGATTAGATCCTCTCACCAATGTATTGATACAAAAACAATGGTGCAGTGAGCCACTCAACAGGAGCAAAGTACACAAATATTTATTTGTGTTGAAGAAGAAGAAGTTCAAAATTTTCGTTGTTTTAAAATGAGAGGAATCCCTCTATTTATAGACAACAAAGGGTAGTGTGAACAAATGTTTATTGTGCCTTATCGAAAATGTCACAACTTTTTGGAAAAGTTTCAACCTTTCATAAAAGTCACAACCTTTCATAAAAGTCACAACTTTTCATAAAAGTCACAACTTTTCGTAAAAGTCACAACTCTTCATAAAAGTCGCAAATTTTTATAAAAGTCGCAGCTTTTCGTAGAAGTCACAACTTTTCATAAAAGTCATAACTTTTCATAAAAGGGGAAGACTAGTTTTAGAAATAAATAAATTAAAAGGGAATCCTGGTTTGTGGTGGCGCCACGTAGGTGGGCGTATGGTTCTCTTTTATATAAATATATAAATATATGATATATGATATATGATGATATATGATTTCTAACTTTATAGTGGAGTTGGGGTAACTAAAACTAGACCTTTACTGGTTAAGGGCCGTTTGGATTGGCTTATTGCTCGTCTTATAAGCCAAAAGCCATAAGTTGGGATTTCTAACTTATGGATTTTGTCTTAAAAGTAAGTGATTATAAGCACCTTTAATCTTATCCAAACACTTCAAAAGTGCTTAAAAGCTATTTTAGCTTAAAAACACCTAAAATAAGTCGATCCAAACAGGCTCTAAGTACCCCAGTCTATAATCGACACATTGTGAACTTGTTCAATTCTTGTCCTATTCTTTATTTGGTTTCTATTTCTACCATTTGTCTTTTAATATCTTCTTCTTTTAGTTTTAGTTGATAACTGATCATGATTCCTCGGACCGTTTTATGTCACTAAACAAGTAGTGTGATACCACTTTGAGTTTGAGACATCTAAAACTAACTTCCTTGAAAAAACTGAAGTTTTACTTTTGAGTATAGAATAACAGAAGGGTCCAAGGCTATTTCAGATACATTCAGTATCGCCAATTCCATTGGATATGATCCTTATGTTAGTTATAATTTATGCCTACAGTAGACAGAGACCATTGGGGTGCTGATTATACTAAGATTATTAACTGGGAGGTTTGGGCAACTTGAAGGGGTTGAAGTGGGGTGAGTGAACCAATGGGCCATGACCCAACCCACAATGCTGTTTTGGTCAAAGATAGGTTGGATCAGTTTGAGTGAAACAATTGGTCAGGACCCCACCTGTCTAGATTGACCTATCAATAGTTTATTTGGCCAGGTTATGTTAGTATTGGCCTAATTGGACACCCCAATAATACATTAAGGCACCGGAGAAACAAGTTAATTTAAAAACTGAAATTAAAAAGGAAGAAGGTTCCAACAGAATAAGCGTTAGGTAAACAAACCTGTGACTATTTATGTCTTCATGGATTTTTACGTCATCTCATCTTTCTACATTGTATATATTTGGGTTCTAGTCATCTGAAAACAACACACAGTTCATATACTATGTTGGGAACTTCAGAAATTTCTACATTTTATTCAATATCATTGTGAGCTGTCTTGTCACATCATGGTAACTGAGAATAGTTTTCTTGGAGTTGGTGTCTCTCCTAATAAAATACCGTTCTCATTTCCTTTATATAAATATTAGTACTCGATGTAGATGCGGAGTCTTTGCTAATACTGCCTATAGGTTTAGCACTTATATCAGATGATTGATTGGCAGGTGCTCCCTGGTATTTGGGGCATCTATTATGCAGGATAAAGATCTAAATGAGTACAATCCATCTGGTTCAAGCACAAGTAAGTTCCTGTCATGCAGCCATCAGTTGTGTGAACTGGGTTCAAATTGCAAAAACCCTAAGCAGCCCTGTCCGTACACTGTGAATTATGTATCAGAAGATACATCCACATCTGGAGTGCTCGTGGAAGATATCTTGCACCTTGCATCTGGCAGCCGTATGGCAGCCAACAGCTCTGCCAGGGCTCCAGTCACTTTTGGGTGTGTGTCATCTGCTTGTATCTCAAGTTCAAATAAGACTTTCATGCATGGGACCATTTTCACATGGTTCTGTATGCCAAGACTATATTAAACAGGTCTTAATTCTTTTTCATGTCAGATGTGGTAGTAAGCAAACTGGTGGTTACCTAAATGGAGTTGCACCTGATGGCCTTATGGGTTTGGGACCTGGAGAGATCTCAGTTCCCAGTCGTCTTGCCAAAGCTGGATTGGTCCGAAACTCCTTTTCTCTTTGTTTTAAGGAAGATGATTCAGGAAGGATTTTCTTTGGAGACCAAGGGCCTGCTGGCCAGCAGACAACTTCTTTTCTGCCTTCGGAAGGACAATTGTATGTCAACTTATGAATTTTAGAGACTTCATCTTACCTTATAAAAAAAAAACACTTGTGAATTTTAGAGAATTGATTAGTTTGAGTGCTGTATTTGTCTGTTTACCTCTGCTGTTCTCTTGCATGTATGAGTTGTTAAACTCTCTGTTTGCTCACTTTATGAGTGGTTCATGGTCCAGTGTTACTTATGTTGTTGGCTTGGAATCATGTTGTTTTGGGAGCTCCTGTATTGAGCAGACAAGCTTCAAAGCCATTGTGGATAGTGGGTCATCATTTACATTTCTCCCAGATCAAATTTACGATAGAGTTGTTAAAGAGGTAAGCTTACACCTACTTGCTGCCTTGTTGTACTTTAAAGTGCAGTATTTTACATGTCCTTTTCCTGTTACAGTTTGACAGAAAAGTGAATGCTACAAAAGCTAGCTTTGAAGGATATCCTTGGCAATATTGCTACAAATCCAGGTAATGGCATATAAGATAAAGAGAGATCTACTTTCTTTTTCCTGCTTCATCATATGTACTGAATGAGTATTTGAACCTAGACAGTTCTGAAGTTTTACCGAAGATTCCTTCATTTACTCTGAAGTTCACAGCGAACAGCAGCTTTATAGTCCAGGATCCTGTATTTATGATCTATGGCAGTCAAGTAAGTGCTTGAATATATACCACCTGTTTTTGCATCTCAAAGATGAACATTCTGGTTCTTTTGATTACATAAACTGTGAGGCATCCTATGTTTCCTTCTCTTGGTTATCTTATCATGCAAGCTTTTGGTCCTTCACTTCTGATCATTTCGACTCATTCACCAGTACTGTATTATATTCAATATCGATGTAGGGCGCTGTTGGATTTTGTTTAGCCGTGGAGCCTTCAGGCATAGAAATTGGAACGATTGGACGTAAGCCTCCTCTTCCACTTATGGTTTCGTTTCTCTATACTTACAACTGTAAAAAACCTCCACCTGCTAAAGTAGGGGGTAATACTGTGAAAAGTTTCTGAATGCAAATGTGTGCTGCAATTTCCTCTCTCAAATTTTGGATGTGCTAATAATCATTTTCCTCTACAGAGAACTTCATGACGGGATATCGTATGGTGTTTGATAGAGAGAACCTGAAACTGGGCTGGTCGCACTCTGACTGTGAGTACCAATTTCTGATTTAATAATTTCTTGGTCGGATCTGGATTTAGCTGTTCTCTCTTTATTGTTTGTAGCCATGAGTGATTAACTTAAAAGTTTTTTTTTTTTTTTTTAATTCTTACAACCTTTTCTTGTGTATTGAGAAGTTGAATTGCGTTTTTACACCCAACAAGAGTTAATGTGATACACAAGCTTGTTTCACAGTTAGGGATGACAATGGGGCGAGGCGGGTTTAAGGTTGTGCGGGGCGGGTTGAAGTGGGTTTTTGTAAAAACTAATGGGTGTTTTATGTGGGTTCAAACTTAATTTTAACTTTTTACATGTTATAAGAGTGATAAAACATTATTTATTAAGATAATTTGTTTAAAGATACTAAAATATTTAAGATAGTAAATGAAAATAGTTCAATACAATTTGTTACATGTTTTCAATTGACCTCTAAAAAATAAAATTTTAAGTCATTATATATAATTAATAAAACTTAATGAAAAAATGAATTTATTTTTATGAATTTTATTTTTAGTATCAAATTTAATTAGAAAAATAAAATATTAAAAAAATTATGCGGGGCAGGTTGAAAATTAAAAAAGTTGTTATGCAGGGTGGGGGATTATAAATTTTGCGGGTTAAGCTCAACCCGCCCTGCACCGCCCTATTGCCATCCCTATTCACAGTTTCACCAAAAGATTATGATATATTTGCATGATCTAATAAACACAAAAGGGGGATCTATTGGGGTATACCTATGTGATGAACCAGGTTACGTCATCTGTTTCTTATGAGTAGTTTGCAGAATCCAGTAAGCATAACAGTGACAGCGCACGTTTTTACATGGAACACCCAGCTCACAAGGGTGAAAAAGCCACCACCTACACCTATGCAGGTTTTAACCCAAACTTCACTAAAACCATGAGCCTCTATAGAATTCAGATTACAAAAACTTGCAACTTAAGAGACTACTTCTAGTCCTTTGCCCCTACAATCATTAGACTGTAGCTAAATTCAGATTACAAAACAATTGCAATCTAGGAACTAGCTCTAATTCCTCTTACAACAATCAAGAAGAAAGTTGTGACCCCTTCAAGTTAACCCTAAATTGAAGCTAATTTTTCCTAAGAAAAAATACCCAAACAATGCTTCTAACAAAACTTGCTTTTCTGCCTTCACTCTATGTTGCTCAAACTCTTCAAAAATGTCCCGGGGTGCATGTCGGATCCTCCAAAAGTAGTGCATATTCGGAGGATCCGACACGGGTGCGGCTACATTTTTAAAGAGTCCGAGCAACATAGCCTTCACTTATCTCTGTTGTTTATTACTTTATATTGCTTCATTACTTGTCCGAAAAGTGAGAGGGGAAGATATTGTGGGTAGCAGAGGCAAGGGAGGCTTAGCCTACTCTGTAGATACTCTTTTACATTCGCTTTTCTCAGGAACTTTCCTTTTAAGCTGACAGATGCTCCTTCTCAACAAATAATTTACCCTGGCCGCGTTTCTTCTAATAAGAGTGTTTGGATGTCTGTCTGATAAGAGTTTCTGCTTGTCAGGTGAAGACCTTACTGATAATAATAGATTGCCATTGGCTCCAGCAGATGGTAACTCGCCAAACTCACTGCCAGCAGAACAGCAGAATACCCCTAATAGCTCAGGAGTTGCCCCTGCTGTTGCCGGAAAGACACCCTCAAATTCTGCAGCACCAACTAGTCGGGGGATGCCATCCAAGTTATGCTTAACAAAGTTGCTGTTTCAGTTACTGCTTGTATCAAGTAACTTCCGTTGGTCCTTAAATACATTTACCTTATAAGCTTGATAATGGCATACCCTATAGGTTCATAGTATTATAGATGTTTAGTTTTCTGTGTAAATCATGTCTCCGTCTTTTGGAGCCGTTTTTGTTTTCTTATTCCCCATCCCCCGCCTTTTTCGGGTTTATTGTTATTTTGAGATATTAGCCATTAGATAGGATGGGGCTGCTAGATGAAGAGCTTGTTTTATGACTTTGGATGTTCAATTTCGTGTTCCCTTATCAGATTACTGTTATACATACATACATACATGTGTAATGCACACTGTTGAATTCCATTCATATGATTCTATTAAGTTTGTCTATTTAGCCCCAAAATGGAACAATTTCCAATTTTCACTTTTTCCGTTGGTCAAATATTTTGGAACATCTTTTTAAAAAAAATGATATCTATAAGTTGTGTATTTATGTACATCTTTAGTTTCAAATCACAAAATTTAATTTTTAGAAAGAATTTTGTGCTAAATTAAAAGGAAAAATTATTTGAATACACAACTTAATTTATCATATTCTCTAAAATTTCCTACCAATTGAAAAAATTACATAAATTCCCACCCCCTCCTATTCTTGGATATACAACTTTATGCTATGTATTGAGACTTATGTGGTGTATTGGTATGTTGAGTGATATGTTTCAGATGTGATGTATCGGAACGTTGAGGGATATATTTGAAATCAGGACATGATGTATCGAGACGTTTTGAGACGTATTCGAATTTTATCAAGTTTAAAGGATTTTTGTAATTTGAAAACGAGTAGAGATATAAGGTAATTAGCTTTTAGCACTATAAAATTTGTGTAAAATTTTCAAATTAAAATCAAATAAATAAATTGAAACGGGGAAATATTAGTTAAAGAAACAGGGGCCACATAGGATTTCATAGTAATAAATATTTTTAATTATAGTGGCTGAACATTTTTTGTTTTATTTTATGAATTTTATCTGTTACTGATGAAAAGTGAATTCTGCCCCGTATATTTAACACTTATTTTATTCTAAGTATATCAAAAAATAAAAAATAAATTATCAGTGTCTTAGAGATTCCATTTAGGAAATCCAAGAAGATTCCATAACCAAGCAACCTTAATTGATTGCAAGTATTTATTTATTCTTTCTATAATAAGAAGTGTCATTAGTAGTGTTGTTATTTCCAGACATTATAAACATTTTGTATTAGAATAAGCCCAAAAAGACAGCTTTGGTTCTTCTTAGGATTATTCTGCAATTAGGTAGACAATTGTATAATGTTGTTTAATGTAATAATCCTTTTAATGGGAGCTACTTTAAGATATACATTGTTAATTAATGCAATCATAGTGTTAATCAACAAACCATTTCAGTAAGTATTGTGTAATATATTGTGGGCATAATACATAAATAAGCCTTTTATAACTTGGCCTCATTTCACATTTATTCCCTCCAACTTTGGATATGCACAAATAGACACTTAAACTTGTATAAAATTGAACAAGTAGACACATGAGTCCTATGTGGCACAATACACGTAGGACACCAAGTAGGACAAAAAATGACATGTAGGATGCCATGTAAAACATGTGTGTCTATTTGTGCAACTTTATACAAGTTTAAGTGTCTACTTGTGCACACCCAAAATTAAAGGACATAAATGTGATTTGAAGCCAAGTTAAAAGACATAATTATATAATATATATTATGGCGATATTGTGTGTACATAGTTCACTTTTTTTTTTATTCGACGTTTGATATTTGTATAGGTGCCAAAAAGTCTCAACCTTCCAAATAATTGCTTTCTATTTTTTCTCCTAGCAACAAACTACAAGGGTCCTACTTCAGTTTCTGTACACTAGTATTTAATTACATAATGTTTGTTATAATAATTGGGTCCATAGATATAGACATCTAATACCTCAAATTGTTTAGGAATTAATTTAACTATATTGGCATCATCACTCATAGAGTCATAGTATTAGATTATCAACACAGGAAAGTACTTGGAATTTTCCCTCTTTAGATTTTTTTTAATAAATGTTGTCAAGTATGAATTGTGTTATGGAATATGATTTTTTTGTTAATTCTCTATCAACATATCAGAAATATACACGATAGAAATAATTTTTCATTAAAATAGTGAAAACTTTCTATTTTTTTCATATAAAAACATTACTTTAATTAAATATTGTGTGGGCCGAAATAATCGTTGAATATTTTTAGTGATTTTTTTTTGTGGAAAAATAGTGAATTTTTTAGTAGAGCTAGTATATTTTAGATAGTGTTTGTTTTGGGATCTTATATAGACATGTAATTGCTCAAATTGTTTAGGAATTAAACTATTTTATCATCATCACTCATAAAGTCATAGTAATAGATTATCAACACAAGAAAGTACTTGGCATTTTCCTTCTTTAATTAGAATTTTTTCTTAAAATTTAAATATAGTTTAGTAAGAATTGCTTACATGATTGTAACGTATTGGTTTTTTTTTTATCCCCTTTGAACTAATTATATGGACATAATATTATTGTATTATTGAGGGGTTTCATATTTTTTTATTAAAATTATCACAGTCTTCTATCTTAGCAAACAATGGTAGATAACTTGTTTTTTTTTTTCTTTTTTCTGAACTTTTTCTTTAGTTAAATATTACAAGTGCTAAAGGACTTCATAAATTAATTCCAAGTCGTACTTTCCATATATATATATTTTTAATATAAAGTTCTGTTTCACACGTATTTTTATAGCAACGTGTGCATGAACTTTTTAGAAAGGTAAATACAATTACCAAATCTAGCAACACTTTATTTGCTATTATTTCAAATCAATGGGTGGGTTTGTTAGTTTTTGGACTATGGATGGGCATATGTGAAAGAAGACAATGAAGAAAAAGGGGATGTTTTGTAAAAAATGGAATTATTGGGGGCCTAATGGAGTGCATGATTGACTTTAGGGCTCCACCTTTCATTTTCAAAAAGCTTTATAAATAATATATAAATATGTTTTTAATTTGGTCGTAGCTCACATTTATGACCTCCAACTTTATGTGGGCACAACTAGATATATAAACTTATATAAAGTTGAATAAATAGACATATGTGTCCTACGTGACATCCTACATGGTAATTTGCATCCTACGTGTATTATATCACGTAGGACGTATGTGTCTACTTGTTCAACTTTATACAAGTTTAAGTGTCTACTTGTGACACCAAAATTTGGGTGTTGTTTACACACCAATTTTTTATCTCACTTTGGTGTTTATTTACTGAAAGTTTTTTTTTTTTTTTTTGTTTTGTTGTTTTAAGTGTTGGTTCGGGAGGAGGGCAGCCACTTCCTCTTCTGGGTCCTTCCAACCCATCAAACTTCTCCTCGAAAGATTCGTTTGCGCTCCAGGTCCTGTTGGAGTCTTGGCCCGTGACTCACAATTCAGGTTTTGAATCTTCGCTCCGTAATAGGATTAATAAGCTGAAAAATGAAAATAGCCTTTTTCTATTTTTTAAAGAGAGGGGGGAGAATTGGGCAGAAGTAAAGATCACACTTTGAAGGACATAAATATGAAATAAGGTTAAATTAAAGAGTATACTTATTAATTATTATGCCTTAATATTATAACCATAACCTCATTACTTTTTGGTCTTTTGGCTACTTTGTCCTTTTCTATCTTCCTTTCCTTTTATGTTCCACGTACCTGCCAAGTATGTAGGAAGCTAAATTGTGTTTAATTCAGAGTTCCCATCTGCCTAATTTAATAAAATAATAAAAGACGGTGAATACTTTAATTTTTGCTCATAATATATGTTGGTAATGTCTATTATTAAAAATTATAAATCTCCAAGAGTTTAGTGGTAAAGGTGCTAAAATACAAATGGTAGGTCTTGAGTTCAATTATCTATTTCCAGGGCTGGATATATGGTGTATTGATAAAGAATTTATGTGGATTCAATAATTTTGGTTCAAATTTTGAATGTATATTTAAAAATTATTTAAATATTTGATTGTGAGTATAAATATAATTAATTAAGGTATTATAACTTAAAATTATTGTAGTAATTCATAAATTTTAAATTCGATATTTGATTGATTGTTTATTTTTGTAGAATTTTTTATACTAAACTTTAAATCATGCATTCATTGTAGTATTTTAGGTTAGAACAGTGCTAGGTGACTCCAAATACTTTTCGGTCATGATAAAATTACATTAGGGATCAATTCTTAGCTCGTTCTTATTTGCCTTAGTAATTGACACAACATATTCAATTCAAGGTGGGTATATCATGATGTTGTTATTGACGAGACGTGTGGAAGAGTTAACAACATATAATCTGAAAGTATGGAGACGACATGCCTTAGAGTCTAAAGATTTCAGATTAAAGTAGGATCAAAATAGAGTATCTGAAGTGTATTTCAGTGGTGTAACACATATTGAGGTGTGCGGAGGTGAAAGTGAAGATTGATGCACAAGTCATACCCAAGAGATGAAGTTTTAAGTATCTTGGGTTCATAATCTAAGGAGACTGAAAGTTGATGATGATGTCACACGTCATATTGGAGCAGGATGAGTGAAATAAAGGCTCACATCCGGAGTACTTTGCGATAAGAATGTATCGTCAAGACTTAAAGATAAGTTCTATAGGGCGGTTGTTAGGCCGATATTGTTTTATGTGACAATTTTATCCAGTCAAGAATGCACACATTAAAAAGATGAATATAGCGGAGATGAGGATGCTCAGATTGATGTGTAAATATACTAGGAGATATTTGATTAGGAATAAAGTTATACGAAACAAGGTGAGAATAGCCTAGGAAAGCGAGCATGAGATGGTTCGGTCATGTGAAGATCAAGAGGGTCATGGATGCGTCAGTACAGATGTGTGAGCGGTTGACCTTCATACATGAGTTAGAGAGGTAGAGATATGATGAAGAAGAACTAGGGGGAAGTGATTACACAAGACATGATACAACTTTAGCTTAATGAGGATATGACCCTAGATAGAAAAATATGAAGGTCGAAAATTAGGATAGAATGTTAGTAAGTAGTCGAATATTATCACATTTTATGTTGGAGGGGAGGGGGGGGGGGGGGGGGGCTTATCTTTGTAATATTATTTAGTAATCAGATAATTTCTTATTATCCAATGTGTACTATATTTGTTGCTTCATTTACTTTGTCTTTAGCACAAATTTGTTGTTAACTTTTTTTTTCCAGGCCATATTTCAAAAAAAATTCTTTTAAGTCGAGAGTCTATAAATAATTGTGCGCTCTTGTAGAGTAACATGATTTGTATTGTATATATCTAATCGTGACTCGTGCGCACTTCGTAATTATGACAAACCAAGGGCAGGTAAATGTAATTCAAAAGCACTTTGTTTTTTTTTTTTAAATAGAGAACATCTTGTCAATCAATTTCCTATCCGCTCCTTCAAATAATTGGAAATGAAATTACGGTCAAATTTTCAACAATTATTTTATTTTAAATAATATTTTTCAAAAAAGGGTTTTCTTACGAAAAAATGATTTATATTTGACCAATTTCTTTGAGAAATAATTTTATCTGTATTTGATAAGCATATTATGATTGGTTATTTAAAAAAATAAAAAATCCACTGGGTTCTTTCACTTGATTGTAGAGCTGTCAATATGGGCTGACTCATCCCATCTGGGCTAACCCATACAAGCTTTAAAATTTGACGGGTCAGGTCGGGCAAGCCCATTTTTGGTGTGGGCAAGAAAATGGTCGGCCCAGCCCACAAGTACGTGGGCTATGGGATTGCCGGGTCAACCCTCTTTTTGTAAAATATATTTTTTATAATTTTTAAAATTAAATTATAATTTAAAAATATTATCATAAATATCGACAATATAATATTACATGGTGTTAGTGTTACTACTTGTTAATCAAATCCACAAATAAAATTATCTTTATAATATTTATTAAGTTTGATTTCAAGTTAAAGTATAAATAGCTAAATAAAAATATAAACCTAATTGTTTTTCTATGATCATAATAAAATACAAAAATTATGACAATATTCCATAGGCTACGGCCTATGTAGTGATTCCTAAAAAATTTAGAGAATTTTTATTTTACGAAATACATAGTTTTTAAACATAATTTGTATTTAAATTGTAATATTTCAAACTTTAAACTGATTTTGAGTTTAGACTCTTGTTATTTTTAATACTTTATTTTATTTTTATTGTTTTAATTAATTTCTATTTGGCCCACGGGCCGGCTCTATCTATACTTCTCAAGTCCCATAAATCGGCAGACTTATTCAGGCCAGGCTAAAAAATATTTTTCTTAAATGGGCTCAAAAAATCGTATCTCAGCCCTATCAAATCCCGGGTTAGGCCAGGTCGGCCCAACGGGCCTAGCCCATATTGACGGCTCTACTTGGTGATGAAAGTACGTATCTAGTAGTACTAAACATCAATAATATTAATATTATAATAAATATTCATATCAATTATTGTTTCTTAAAAGATATACAGAGTTCGAAATGAACAAGTAAAAGTGAAAGTAGAAATACTTAATAATTAAAATTAGTTTGAAATGGAGGTCTTTCCATCAGTGATATGTCATGATATATTATTTTTTTAATAAACTATTCCTTATACAGGAAGGTTGATAAAGATGAGTTATTAAATATGATAAATGACTACTTTGGATTTAAGTAGCCACTATGTTTACTTATCATATAAAATATCTTATATACTTAAATTAACTAAAATGTCTTTGTTAAAAGATAACTACTCAAGTCGACAACCAATTAGCAAATTAAACTCCGTGTTTATAGTTATCAACTTATCTTTATCGACATTTGTGGAAGTGATTTATACAATTATATCAAGAAAAATAAAGCTTTATCAATTATCACAAGAGTAAGACCATGAAAGCAATGCTACAAAATTTTAAAATTATGTATGTATAATATGTGAAATAGGATATAATATTCGATAAGTGGAACTGTTAAGCATAATTAATCATATGATCCTCCCAATAAATAGTCCTAGTATAGAAAAAGAAAGATAAATTTTCGTATAAAAATATATTTTGATCAACCAAGCATTTCAAACCGAACACACCCTTAGGTAACACGCTTAGAGCGTCGTTGGGAAAGTAAAATGTTTAAGCATGAAGAAGGCGCCAAAAATAAAAACCAAAAAAACAACTCACACAAACACGTCAAAATCAACTCCTAACTACTCCTTTATTTCAAACCAAAAATAGAAAATGAAGACACTAACGAGGACGGTGGTGGAGGAGTGGTAAGTACTTTGTTATTCTTAAATCAGAGATGTCGACTTTGAATCCTCCTGAATACGGATTCGTCTTTACTATGGAAAGTTTTACCTCAATATAAAACTTTTCAACATGAATTTAAATTTAATTGGACTTCACTATAAAACTTTCTAATATAAATTTAAATTTAATTGAACTCCATTGAGGATATTGAACATCCTATGAAAAATAAAATAAAAATGAAGGCAGCTCCCTCTGATCCCTAACATTGACCGTTGTATTTCAAAAGAAAAATCTATGATATTGACACCTGTCCTTGTGAAACACGTAACAGCTACTCTCTCTATTATTGGTGGTTTACCGTGGCCCACACTTTCTTCCACCTTCCATACAACCTCTAATATATATATATATATATATATTATTTTAACTTGAAGTTGACGCAAATTATTAATTTTGTTCCAGAACTATTGGTTGCTTTAAAAAACACCCTCTATTTGACTAACTAAATTTAAATACACCTTCGATATGCAACATGATATAGTAAGTAGTCTCAAACTCTTATAAAAGCATGAGTCTCTTAATAAAAAGCCGAGAGACGTGTTGAAAGGATCCCTAAATTTAGCAAGGATTTAGGAGTACGTATTTTCACCCAAGTTGCAAGATCATCAGTTAATCAAGTAAAGAGGTGTTTTAAAGGTTGTCAATACTTTAGAAATAAAACTAATAATTTACATCGAGTTTAGGAATATTTTCAATCCTTCTCTCTATTTTTTTTTTTTTGGTAAAGGTCCAACTATGCCTTAGTATACAAAATTTATTTAGATTTATCCTCCGTTGGTACTTTAGCTTACTATGATCTTATCATCAAATATTTGATATTCTTATTTTTTAGAAAATATTTTCCTTCGTACCAAACAGTACTCAGTGTGTTGTCTAACCGGCCCCGGGGGGCCATCCTTGTCTTTTTGAACCTGTTTAGAAAAAGGTATAAAAAAAACGTCTATAAAAGAAGGTAGGCTGGCAAGTGTAAAAATAAAAGAAAAGTTTAGTAGCCCTTTTGCTTTAATTTCTCCCTTTTCTTCTTAATCAATTAAGCTAATTTGTGTGCTAAGCAAGAATCAATTAGGAAGTTTCTTACAAACTCCCCACATTTTAAAAAAAAAATCTCTTTAATTTCACTTAGCTACTATAAATTAACTCATAATTACACCATTTTCTTAATTCCTCTAAATTTAAAAAGAATGGGCGTTGGAGGAACATTAGAGTATATATCAGAGATGATGAGTATTGATAAGCCAAAGAAGAAGAAGAAGCAGTTTACTACAGTGGAGCTTAAAGTTAGAATGGATTGTGAGGGCTGTGAAATGAAAGTCAAAAATACATTATCTTCCATGAGTGGTAAGTTTTCTTAATTAGCTAGCGTTATGTCCTACGTTTTAAAAATTTATCTTCAAATATATATTTAGAAACAATCAATCTAACTTCAAATTTCTTAGTTTACTCTTAATAGTATGGTTTATAGCTACAAAAATGTACCCCCTCTATCCTATAGTTTATGTTGACGTAATTTTTACTTTTCGAGATTCAAACTATGTAAACAAAATTTATTCTTTCATCGTATTGACATGAGAAGAATTGCAACTCATAGTTTCTTTCATATAGCTCTTGAATATCCAAAACGCTCTACATAAATTGGGACGGAAAAGTATATTATGACTTATTTAAGATCATTTATTTTTTATCAAAGATAATAAGTTTTGGTTTGTTAAATATTTAGGAGTGAAATCTGTGGAGATAAACAGGAAACAACAGAAGGTGACAGTAACAGGCTATGTGGAATCAAACAAAGTGTTAAAGAAGGCAAAGTCAACTGGAAAGAAGGCAGAGATATGGCCTTATGTCCCTTACAATTTGGTATCCCAACCATATGCTGCTCAAGCTTATGACAAAAAGGCGCCTCCTGGCTTCGTCAGGAGGGTCGATCAGTACCCAACCACGGGTACTGTTGCGAGATATGATGACCCTTCCTATGTCAACATGTTTAGTGATGACAATCCTAATGCTTGTTCCATCATGTAATTAATTAAGGTACGAGAAAGCTACTGAAGATGGGACGAGAAAACACAAATTCTTTGAGCCAACGGTCTATCAGAAATATAGCTCTCTACCTTATTATATAAGGCGATTAGGGTGAGATCTGCGTACGCACTATTTTCTCCAGATTCCACTTATGAGATCACACTGAATATATTGTTATTGTTCCGGTCGGGTGAGGATGGGATTGAAAAGTTAATTGTTGTATTTTAAGTTTTGCATGGTTTTTTTTTTTGGTGCAATGGTGTCATTAAGCAGTCTCAGGAATTTTGTGTAGTAAACCTACTAGTACTTGTAGTTATTGAATAATAATACTTGAGTGTCCTTTTTTAAAAAAAATACATAATATTCATAGATAAATTTATATATAAAATTGTGCCTAATCGATTAGATAATCTAAAAGATAATTATATCTGATTGTCTATAAAAAAATCAAATTAATAACTTGAATAAAAAGACAAGCTGCTACAAGGTTAAAAATTAAAATACATCAATGATGTAAATTATTTTTACTACTTTTACCATGTTATTATGGCTTTTATTCTTTTTAATGAATTAATGTAGACTAGGTAGGATGATGAATATTTTCCTCTGGTGGTTGTGTACACAGCTGTAATATTGATATCACAGCAAAGCTAGTTGTTAAGGTTCACCATCTCCTATTTGTTACACAAATATAATTGGGGCCAACACCTATGATAATTAGAAAATATATAAAAAAGAAGTAACATAAACACTTGGGGACGAATGATTTTGTAATCTTTTACAAATTTGTCATTAGTTTAATATATTTTTTTATAATAGATTTTCATTTTTACACATAACATATATGAAAATATTGTTACTTTTTATTCATTTTGTAAGTGTAGCCCTAAGAGATCATTCTGCATGAGGCAAGTGTTGGGAGGGAGATTGTTAGGTAATGTCAATATCTTGCCTATGGCAAAGCCTACGAGAAATTGGATGGCTCGGGTCAAAGTCATGGTTGAACATGACGCTTGCTTGGTGGACTTAGTTAAGAAATACAGTTGCACCTTTGCTATTAGCTATAACTTTTGGCATGATAGTAAACACTAGAAGCAGGTGTTGGGAGATGAATTGTTGGGTAATACCAACATCCTGCCTGTGGCAAGGCCTACGAGGGGCTAGGTAGCTCGAGTCAAAGTTATGATCGAAATAGCGCTTGCTTGACGTAAACTTGATTAAGAAATAAAATTGTGCCTTTACTATTATCATCTATAGCTTTTGACATGATGATAAACGCTTAACCCAAACTTGAATAAATTAGAGACACAATGTTTTTAAAATGATCACACCTTCAACTTCCCCCAGAAAATGTCCCAAAAATCAAGACAACTAATCTTCATGGGTTCCTTTCATATGCTTAAAAGAACAATTATAAAAGTATTCAAACAATTATTTTTTATAATCATCTAGTATTCAAAATCTATTTGCTCCGATAAGTTTGATTCACATGGGGTAGGACCCACTATTTAAGGGGATGCGCTCCTTATTGGAAAAAAATGCATTTCTAGGATTTAAATTCAAAAATTCTAGTTAATTATCTCATGAACACATTTAACTCACTGCACCAAAACAAATATTCGATAACCTTTTAAACTTTGGATTAGGATGTTCTAACAACTTACTTTTCAAATTTGAGTTCAATAAATTTAACAAGACTGTCTGACTAAATCAAATGCATGCATCATCCAAAAAGATTGAAGGAGACAAATGGAAGAAATGTCTCTTAGTTTTCTCGTTTTTATTATCAAAAATACTGTTTATATAAATTGCTTTCAAGAAGCATTTTGTTAATATCACTAATTAAAATAATCTTAACTTGTTATTAGGTGAAACTGGTCAAATAAAATAAAATAATTCAAACAAAATAATGCCAAAGGTAATAGTGCTGTAGCCTGTAGGGTCCTATATTAGTGTTATTCTTTTTTCTCTTATATACAATCTATAAAAGAAAATTCTGTGTTATGTGGACTTGTGAAGAGTTCCATAGTGATGGTCAATGGGACGAATACAATAATGTATTCAATGAAATCCCACAAAGTGGATTTGGAGAGTGTAGAGTATACGTAAACTTTATCACTACCTCGTGAAGGTAGAGAGGTTGTTTCTGAAAGACCCTTGCCTCAAGTGTAACAAACCCAAGTAAAAGAAGAAAAAAACAATAGAAAAAGCATAGGGGTAAAAAAAAAAAGCAAGTGTAAAGTCTACAAGAGAAAATACTAACAACAAAATAATGTGATAATAATAAAACAATAATAGCATAACTATAGTGGCACAACTAGTCCTATAACATGCCCCAAACCTTCACAAGACAAGACAAACACTCTACCCCTACTAGCCTTTACCCTAATACGCAACCTCCATCATTCTCATCTAAGTCATGTCCTCCGTAATATGAAGTTGCATCATGTCCTGTTTAATCACCTCTCCCCAATACTTTTTCGGCCTACCCCTCAGCGTATCCCCTATATCCAACTTCTCACATCTCCTCACTGGGGTGTCGGCACCTCCTTTGCATATGCCCAAACCATTTCAGTCTCGCTTCCCTCATCTTGTCTACCACATAGGTCACCCCACCTTCTCCCGAATAACCTCATTCTTAATCTTGTCACTCCTAGTATGCCCACGCATTCACCTCAACATCCTTATCTCCGCAATATACGTCTTCTGAATTCATTACTCAACTCTTGAACTAGCTTTTGAGTTGAGTTAAAGTCAAGATCCCTTTCTTAACATGATATTAGACCTATTAAATTTGTTGACAAATTATACGATTCATCAGTATCCTATTTCATAACTTTGGTATATTTTTAATATATATATTATCATAGTTAGATTAACTTTTATGCTAGTCGTCAACTTACTACAATCCTCCTCCTTTACTCACGATGGATGCATAAGCACAAGTCTACGACCATACTTTATCATATAGGCAAAAGTATGTTGACAAATAAAGTAAAGCACTGCAAAAACTTTGAAACTGAAAAGGAAGCATCTAAGTATCTATATATAGCCCTTTTTCCCTAAGTTGTTTAGGGGAAAATGAATTACCTATAAGGTAAAAGCAAAAAGAGAATCCACTTTTTCTTGTCACATTTCAAGAAAGGTAAAAATATTATAAAGACGATATGAATTCTAACAATACATCAACCACTCTATATTTTCTTAAGCATTATGTTTCTTTTTGCTTTACTTATTAGTTCTTTATCACCTTCAAGGCATCCTCGGAGCTGAGGGAAACCTCTCGAGGACGTTCACAGAGGCCCCAGAATACTTTAGATTCATATTCTCATCCTTTATCTGCATGCTTTATTTGTTCAAGCTCTTACACACCTAATACATCATTGAATCGATAGTCAAACCGATGGTAAACAAACTAAAAACAAGGGTTAAAGTGAGACGCATTCTCTTGATCGACCTCATATAGATTCAACTCATGTACTTTAGGGTTAAACAATTTTCAACTTAATTTTATCATTAACTAACCACAGTTAAGTAACGTAGTTTTAGCATAACCACCAAGCTGGAGTAATATTTACCATATAAAACATCAAAACAAGTACCCAATAATTGATACTACTAGAGCAGGTCACATAAAGATGATTCACCAAACAATTACATAAGCAAATCGACCTCAAGATTCAGAAGCATCACCCAACTTGCAAATTCAGTGGGCATGTTATACATATTTCTCACTTAGAATCCTAAAGAATATGCTGGCACAATATTTTATCAAAATTCTATTATATCATATACATTATTGAGATATAAATGACATAAAAGAATTCCCATAATTTCATCTAGGTTGCAATTTTCTTGCTCAATATCATAGTGACATATTCACACTCTCTATTTCACTTTTTCATTATTTTATTATTATTTTTATTACTTTCTAATTAACATATTATTTTACATATAATTCTATTAATTAAATATCTAATATTCATAATTCTTTTTTAAATGTAATATAATATTTTCAAATATTATTTAATATATACTATTTTAATTTCAAATTAATAGTATTTTAATTTTTTTTCTAATTTTCGTGAATAATAATTTTCATTATAAAGAATACACAAAATTAAAATGGCAAGATGAAAAAATTTAATTTATAAATACAATGCATGATATGATAATTTAAATACAAGATAACAATACAATACATAACATAATAATTTAAATACAAGATAACAATACAATATAATACATAACATAATAATTTAAATACAAGATAACAATACAATATAATACATAACATAATAAGTTAAATACAAGATAAAATACAATACATAACATAATAATTAATTGATCACAACAATAATTTAGAAATTCGGTAGGTCGTTTCCAGATTTAGCACTATTCGGAAAAAAATTAAGATATGATTCCGAGAATTGTTGCGATTGTGGTTGTGATTGTGGTTGTGACTACAATTGTGATGGTTACGATATGGGTTATTATTTAGCTGATGGTATATATCCTAAATGGTCTACAATTGTTCAAACTATTTGTGATCCTCATTCGCAACAAAAGAAATATTTCGCGATGAAACAAGAATCGTGTCGAAAAGATGTTGAACGTGCATTCGGAGTTTTGCAATCACGTTTTGCAATTATTGCAGGACTGTCACGTTTTTGGAGAAAGGAAGTGCTACATGATATAATGACTACATGTATTATATTGCACAACATGATAATTGAGGATGAACGTGATCTCAATGCACCAATTCAAGATGTCGTAGAGGCTCCAACTCCAACTATAGAAATGGTGATAGATGAAAATCTCCGATTTGAACAATTTTTAGCTAGACATAAAAAAATTAAGGACAAAAATGCTCATTTTGAACTCCATAAAGCATTTATGCGAGCAACGTAATAATTTTGAAAATTGAGTGTTTATGTAATTGCATGTCACCTTTATTTGAATTTGTCCCCTAATTTATGTATTATATTATATTTTCTTGCAATTTATGTTATTTAAAAATTTAGAATAAAAAATAATTTTATATCACATTAAAAATTATATAAAGTAATTATTTGGGAAAAAAGAAATAAAGGATTTATATTATGAAATAAGAAAATAAGAATGAAACAGAAATAACAATATAATATTGAGGAGAGAGAAAAAAGTTCCTTTTTAGAAAGTAAAATAGAGAATTGAGTTGGAGTTGGTTGTCTGAAAAAATAGAGAACTCTATATTTGGAGAGTAAAATAGAGGATTGAGTTGGAGATGGCCTAAAGGGGAGTCATTTGAGTATCACATACAGTAAAACCTCACTAAAATAATACTCAGTAAATTAATAATCTCTTTAAGATAATATTTTCTTCCGAATCTACTTGGGCCAATGGAAAAATTCACTTATTTCGATAAGATAATAAGATAATATATTTTCAGAAGACCCCTATACATATATATATGGTCTCATTAATATTATAAATTAATAAAAAGTACAAATATATCTAAGACGATTTAGTGAAATACGATTCTATTGTGTTTTGTTTTTTTTGTTAAACTTTAAATTAATTTGAAGTTCATCTCTAACTTTTCTTATTGCATCCAAAATTTCTGGTGTTGTCTTTTCGAACTGCACCATAATATTGTGAAGAGTTCTAAATACGATAAAGTGTTTCCTTACGCATAACTGGTTCTAAAAGTATTGTATCATCTACAATTTCATTGTCAACATTGTTTTTTATGGTATCTACAATTTCTTCTAAGCTCTGGACCACTGAATATGTTTCATTTTCACTTGGATAATTCAATAGATTATTGACGTCCATTTTATTGCGTTACTCGAAATCATTAATCATGACCACAAGTTCATAAATGACGTTTTCACAAATGGGTGAGTTCATTCAAATTCTCTAAGATTTCATCCTCCAAATATATTTTGTAGTGTCGAAAATAATTTGTTGTTGTCTTTTGCTGAATAGCAAAGAGTCCGGAGCCAAAAGGACAAAAATTGTCAAAAATTTCAAAAGGGCATATCAATTTTTTTTTAAACCAAAAGGGCAAAATCGCTCCTGATGAAGCGATTTCCCTCTAACGCAATGGCAGCGATTTTGTAAAAAAAATTATTTTTTATTTTTTTATTAAAAATCGCTATGGCAACGATTTTAAGTCAGAAATTATTTTTTTCCTTACACATCGCTGCAGGGGCAACATTTTTCATGCCTAGTGCTGTTATTTTCATGCCTATTCATGCCTATTGTTAATTATTAATAATATAAAAATGATAAACAAGACCGACAGTATACTCAATAAAATTGTTGAAGCATGAAGAAAATTGAATTATTTATCATAAATAATAATAAAAGAATATTAAATTTTTTAAAAAACTTTTTAAAAAAATTCTTAACCATTTTGAAGAATTTTTTTTTCTTTTTTGAGAAAGCAGCGATTTTTGTTTTTTTAACGTACGACAGCTTTTGTTAGAAGAAAATTGCTCCTGAAGGAGCAGTTTTGCCCTTTTGGTTAAATTTTTTTTTGATGTGCCATTTTAGTTTTTTGAAAGAAAAAAGTTGTCCTTTTGGCTCCGAACTCAACATTTGTCGTCCAAGTCGAAATTGCAAAATTCATAGCATCAAAAACATTATTTTTTCTTGGATCAGTTTCATGTCCCACTTCATAGCCTCCTAATATCCTATGATACAATATGTTCCGATAATACATCTTGAAAGCTTTTATTATCCGAGCATCACAAGATTGAATCTCAAAACACTCTATAAATTAATAATTATTAATTTATCAATTAAATAATACCTCTACAAAATAATAATATTTCACCGTCCCAACTATATTAATTTATTGAGATTTTATTATACTTAGCTTCTATAATGGCAACTAAAAAAGATTAGACAACTCTCCCCTAAAAGCACCAACACTCCAAAAGAAGTATGTACCACCCTCTTCGGCGTTTTAATGGAGAAGAAAAGGATGAATGGAATGTATTTTGCATACATGAAGGGAGAGAGAGAATAGAAGCTGCAATGGTAGTTTTTCAGTGGTGTGATAGTGGATGAAGGAAAGAACAAAGAAAGGAAGTAGGTAGAAAAAAGATTTCAAGTGGTAAATACAAGTGTCGACCACGTGCATTACACCATTAAACACAATACAGTACGGGAGCTTTAGAATAGTTTTAGGAGGTAACAGGACCTTTGTAAAATATAAGTGTGTAACTTTAGAATACACGATCTATAAAGAAACACTAAATTAACACAAACACTCATTTAAATAGAACCTTCTAGTAATGGTAACATTTTCATGCTATCCATACATATTACCCATGGAATAGTGCAAGGCCCCAACACCAAGCTACAAGATGCAGCAAACAATCAGGTTTCGGGGTGTACAATAAATGCAAGACATGTAGGGTTGAGGCATATTTGAAGCTTTGCCAAGAGCATTTCATGAAAGAATTATATGCATGTCCTTTCACTTTGGTTCGAGCTGGGAAAACTAAGATCCTATTTCCAGAACTCGGAGACAATGTAGGATTTTTACATGTGTTTCCATGCATAAAGATACAGGCAATAATATGGTATGAACTCTAGCAAAATTCGAAGGATGTGCATACACTAAAAACAGCTTCCATTCACCATGGAAACCTGCAGAGCTGTGTTTTCACGAGTTCTCAGTTTGTTTATTTCCACAAACAAGGCATGTATAGAAGATAGTTTGCCCTTCATCAGCAGATCTAATCTGTTCAGAGAAGCCAAAAAGTGTTAGAACAGTATAACATGAAAGGCTAAGCAGTAAAAGGCAAAGATCCGGGAAGAATATGAACAAATGTAAAGAAAGATTTACCTGTCTGGCTATGTATGACATGCCTAAATGCTGACAACCTTTACATTTTGCATTATAATCCTGTAAACCATAAGAACAGACATTTTAATAAAAGAGCGTGTGAACACAACGCATGTTATTGAATACTGCAAACTGTACTAAGTACTAACCATTTGCTTTAGTTCCTTCTCTTCTTCAAGATCATCAAATGAAGATATGCCCAATTCCCTTCTAATAGCCTACAAAAACAACAAATATATGCTCAGAAAAGACACGTTAGCACAACAATGACAAATAACATAGACAAGCTTCCTGCCATCCAGAATAATTCCCATGGCATTAGTCAAAATACTCTAAAGTCTAATATATTTGCTCTATGTATTTTGCATTCTTTCCCGTCCTACTAATATTTCCCATTCTCCATTTTCACCATTTTTCTTTCTTTTATATCAGATCAAAATTTATTCTTAATCCAGGCAATGATAGAGGAAGGCTACTTGGTGTATGGACACAATTTCGTTGACAAAAGCACAATTTTCTAATATATTAAACCATTAAATACAACATAATCCGTAGAAAAATGAGCTTATTTGAGTGAGAAAAGAGATCCGGAGGTGATGGCATATGTAAAACACCTCCATAACAGTTATGGATGCAAGCACGATAACCATGTTGGAGTTTTTCTAATTCATTTTTTTTTTAAAAGTAACCATTCGTCTAAGATTAGCCCGGTCACCCCTTCCCCACACTCCCAACTGAAATAGGCTACAAATACCTTCAATGTTGTTCTTTTATAACAGGGTGAATTCTTAAAATAAGAGATAGGGTGAACTAACACAATCTGCACTTCTGACTTCTTAGAAGTTAAGACTTTCCGAACATAACAACAATGCCCATGCTTAAATCACAAACTAGTTGGAGTCAGCTATGTAATTCCTCAGCATCAATTATACTCCCACATATGACAGCTCAAATACAACTACCCAAATAAGTTGAAGTCTGCTACATGAATTCTCATATTGTCGTTTAAGCTCGTATCATAATAAATAAAGTAAAAGTGAAAAATACGTTAAAATATATAATAATGATAAGGATAATAATAAAAGTTCCATACGAGTCTAAAAACCTATCCACAACTATTAGCTATCACCTATATGGACCTTTTTCTTCCATTGTGCTCTATCTTTAGCTAAGTCTATTGATACTAAGCAATTGCAGGTCTTTCGAGCCCACTTCCTTCCATTTAATTTTAGGTCTACCCCGTCCACTTATAACATCTTCACTTACCATTGTTCCACACCTACCGGTGCATCTATAGGTCGACACAGAACATGTCCAACTCATCTCAAGCGAGCTTCTCGCATTTTATCCTTAATATTTGCTACTTGCACCTTCAAAGAATGAGGTCATTTCTAATCTTAACTAATCTGGTATCACCGCACATCCATCTAGCATCCACATCTCAACAACACTCATCTTGTGGATATGTTAGACTTTAGCAGCCCAACATTCACTATCATATAACATAACTAGTTTTATAGTTGTTCTATAGACTTACCTTTCACTTTGTAGGTATCAGTGTATCACTATCACATAACACCCGGTAGCACTTCTCCATTTCAACCATCCAGTTTTTAATCCTATGACTAACATCTTCATCTATAATTCTATTCTCTTAGAAAAACGAGCCTATATATCTAAATTATTTACATTTTGGCACTGCAATCCCATCTAGTCTCACCTCAACTTCTCTCCTCTCATGCTGCCATTGGGAAAATATGCAAATACACTCCTGATCTGCTAGCAATTATTCAGCAGGTGAACTCTGAAACCTCCTTCCTCTAACAACGCTTTTACAATTTAAGGGCTCCCCATCAGTTTCCAGGGAATTCAATGCCGTTAAATGAGTAAGAATGCCAAGAAACTAGAAGAGTAGTAATGCTATGTAGCTTGTCATTCACTACTAACTGCTAATGCAGAACACATGTTAAATGATCCATTCCTCAAACTGGAGTAGCATGAATTTATTTAGCAAGAGTCCAAAACCATTACTATTACTAGGATGCAAAATGAGTTTGCATGAGCTGAAACTGGACATCTTAAACCAACACTGAGGAAATGACCATCCTAGCAAAAGAATTGACTGGTCGCAGTAACAAGCACTCAAAACTCAAATCAACTCTCTTTTTTTAAATAAGGACTCAAATGACAAATCAACTCTCAGTAGTACAATCACCAATGTACCCACAGAAACCCAGAAAATGAAATGCTAAAGTTTAGAACTACAACTAGAATATATATGGAAATGGAAAGGCCGAAGCAACTTGGATCCTAATGGGCATTCCTCATAACTTTGAACCAGCTTTTGCCAATCTACAGGGGACTTTTTTTTTATAAGTAATTAATGTTTTTATAAATTTATTTACTAAGCCAGTGCATCAGGCATAATTACAGGTTGTGCAATCCTTCTTTTATGTCTAAGCATTTCATCAACATAATGTTCGATAACCAGATAACACCAAAAAAACTAACAAAATATACATCTCTGTTTAAGAAAACATGTTTAGTACTACAAAAAAACTATACAATAGCTTAAGCAACAATAATTGAAGGAAAGAATATGGGAAACAACTCTTAGAGAAAACATGATGGGATAGAAGGCAAGTTACGTGTACCCAAATTATTTATACAAATTGAAGTGACTCAAGTAGAGGGGAAGAACAAGGGACACGAGAACATTGTAGCAAAGACTATGAAATAGGAGGCGGCAAGAAGAGCAGATGCCTTCTTAGACTACAGAAAGTCAAGCTAGTGAGTAAGTTGATCATTCTTTTTACACATTTTCTTTTAACTTTTGGATGATTTTCTAGTTTTTTCTGGATGACCGAGGTGTCCGTGCCAGTTTTCGCGCACCTCGACTAATTCCATGGATACCTGTCACCTCCCACCTCCCACCTCCCACTTTTGGATGATTTTCTTAGGAGTTCGGCTTAAAACTTTGGGTAGGTATTATAGACAGGGCACAGGAACGTGATTATGTTACTTTGCTAACATTGACCCAAAAAGTAATCTGAATCACTTGGCACCTGGTGAGTAGAGGTTAAATACAAACTAAAAAAGAGATTCTGATGGGTAAATTATTACAAGTAATACTTGAAGGCAGTTTTCCGTATCCTCACACAGACAAGCACCGTTCTTGTCAAAACTTTAACTTAAACTACTGTTGGTGGAGATGATCAGACAATCAATTCCACATCATACTCCATTACTCCTTAACATCAAATGGAATACTTGAACTACTACATGGCTATGCTTAGTATGATATGGACTTTCCACTATATGCTTTTTAGTTGCGTAGAACTTATTTCTGAAGAAAAGAAAAAGACAGAACAAACATTTCCTGAACTCTAAACACCAGAATATCATTGGATTAAAAACTTTTCAAACAGTTTCTTTAGCGACTTTTGTATTACATTCAGCTTTCTCATTCCCAACTCAATACATGCATTAATTAAAGCTCAATACATGCACTAATTAAAGCATACCTCAGCAGAAACGGTATACTGTATCTCGTTTCCAGCAATCTCTAGAAAAATCAAACAAGAGAAACAATTGTTGTCAACAAAAGAATATTTAATTCCAGTGAAAAGAAACAGAAGACATAAGATGAGTCAGTGTTTTGGATGACAAATATACAATGAGTCAATCTCACAAATTCTTCATTTTGAAGAAATAGACAGATAATTCATTATCATTATGAAAGCATTATTGTGTCTTTCAATCGATCATGGCAAACTAACCTTAAATTTTACAATTAGTCACTTTATTAGCGGGTAACAACTTGTTGGCACATGTACCAGCTGCAATAGAAAACAAAAAGAACCTTGGACAAGCCATTTTTACCCTAAAGGTATCAACTTCATTGTACTGGCCTCTCTAAGACACCCTCAAATCACAGAGAAATAACATGCTTTTTACTAGTACCAAAGATGCCTGAGTGGATGAGGTCTAAGAGTAAAATAATGGAGCACCCAGGTTCTGACCTACACTACAACACTCGGTATGAGCCCATCTACTCCATCCATGTTGGACGTGTATACTTGACACCTATTTATTGTGGGATGGAACAAGCTTTCAATGGAATTAGGTAAGGTGTGGCATAACCTGATCCACACACCACAGTCCATTTGGTGAATTTACATGGTAAGAAGGGAGTTTAATTGAATTCCCTTGCAGAAAATTTTCAGTTTTTACAGAAGTAAAAAACATGATTAAAAATATGTGTGACTGGGTGTATATATGCTATTTAACACCCTTGATACAAGAAACATCTGTAGCGTGAGGATTAAGAGGATTAGCACTGCTTCTTTGCCTCTTTACTCTTCTTCAACAAACTATGGCAGCCCCTGCCACTGTCAATTAAAAGATGCTATTAACAATTTCTCAGGTTTGATATACAGTGCTTCTTTTCCTCATAGTGAAGGACATAAAAGATCTAGGGTGTGCTCGGGTTGGTAAAAAAAATTTGAAAACATGATCTCTAGGAAAATGACTAATCTAATGGAAGTAAGGGAAACAAGTTCCATAAATAGCATTTCACATTGATGCATTGATTGCATCCTCCCCACCCAACACACCTCATATCCACCCTTACCCCTATAGCCCCCATCCCCACCACCACCGCCTCTCGTAATATTTGCCTAGATTATATACAAGTACTTTTAGAATATCATGTTTTGTTTACCTACATAACACAAGAAAATAACTAAGACACCAACTTATTTTCCTAAACAATAATAATTCAAGAATACATTTTTCGCCATACCGAACACACCCTTACTCTAACATCAATGTCTAGTCACAGTTTGACAGTGTCATGCCCCAAATATGGACTAACTAAGCAAATAAAACACCTCATATCCACCCTCACCCCTATAGCCCCCATCCCCACCACACCCGCGTCTCACAATACATTTGTCTAGATAATACACAAATGCTTTCAGAACAACATGTTTTGTTCACCTACATAACACAAGATAATAAATAGGAAACCAACTTATTTTCCTAAAAAAAAATCAAGAATACATTTTTCGTCATACCGAACACACCCTTGCTCTAAAATCAATATCTAGCCACAGTTTGCCAGTGTCATGCCTTCAAACATGGACTAACTAAGCAAATAAAACATGGGCAAGAAAGTTAAAAACAAGGCATATGCTACATTTACTTAATCAATTAACATGTTAGAGCAAGAATTTGCAGTAAAACGCTTCAGAACTGCTTCAATTACAGAGACAAGTAAAGTTTAAGAAAAAAGATTAAACCTTTGACACGCTTCTTGAATTTGCATAAGGGACATCGAGCATACTTGGGTGAATCAAAAGCAAGCATTGTTCCACACATTTCACAGAACATAAAATCTCTTTGTCGACAGTATGCCATCTCTCTCTATACAGATTTTCAACAACTGGCTGAAGAATTAAGCTTCTTTTAGAGCAATTCAGTTCAGTTGAGGCGTTTTCAGGGTTTAGGGTTTATCTTCGTCTTTTCCTTTCTTTCGTCTTCAATATAATACTCAATATTTGTATTTATATTAGGGAGACGTTTGATTATGAAATTTTTTAATTTTTTTTGGAAGCTTTTGGAAAAACAAATTTTTAAATCTAATTTAAAGTTGAATTTTAAAATTTAAAAAATAATAAAAAGTGTTTTCATATGAAATCTCGATTTGCATTCACAGTCAAACACCATTTTAATTTTTAAATATAATTCAATTTTTGTTCAAATTTCAATATGAAATATGTCCAAATGCGCACTAATTAAATGAAAAAAATAACCAAAGTTCCATACGACTTTTGATAAATTACATTATGATACTATGTATTATTCAACTACACATTAAGGACCCATTTAGGGCTTATTGTAAGTAACTCATTATTTTTAAATATTGAAGAAAATTAAGTGTTGAAACTAATTATATAAATAAATAGTTGTGTTTAAATAAAAATACATATAAAAATCAAAAGTGTGTATAGATCAATTTAATCATCTTATAAACTTAGTCAAATATTATTACATCATGAAAATTTTACACAAATATTAGTTTGCATAATGTTTCCTTTTTCGATTAAAAATATTAAGTGTTTTTTTTTAAAAAAAAACCATGAGGCATATTCACAATTAAACTAAATATATGATCACAAAATTTTAGAAAAAGATTAAAATTACAAGGTAAATGTTCCGATATACTTATTCTTATGGATTTAAGTGGACAAACATTTTTGTTGAAAACATTTATTCAATAAAAGAGAGAATAAATTTTTTTTTGAAATATGTATCTTCCGAACTTCTTAAAAAGGAAATGACTATATAATATGTCGAACTTCATATTTAAAATCAAACACATGGCATGAGTATGACCCTAAGGGTCGTTTGGTTTGAATACAAGTTATGATGAGATTAGTTATGTTGTGATTAGTTATGCTGAGATTGTTTTTTATTGACTGTTTGGTTTGTTGTATTAAAACTAATATGCATGACATACTTTTTAAGAATAAGTTGTTTGTTTACAAAAATACTCTTCATCTTATTTAGGCTTTTTATATGTATTTTTTATGTAGCTTTATTTATTCAAATAAATTACGTGAATATGTTTAAATTTGTATTTCATATGAATTGAATAGGCCAGTGGGAAGCCTCTCCTCTTCCCTATCATAAGTAAAATATTAATTAAAAACAAATCAATCATAATTTGAAGTAAAAACTGTATCAAAATAACTAAAAATATTGGATCAAAACTCCAAAAATGCTTCAAGAAAACAACAATAAAGTGACCAAAATACACCAAGCCAGATGCAAAAACTGCATTAAAACAGCTAAAACTGGACAAAATTTGCATAAAAATAACCACAAAAATTGAACCAAATCTGAATTCAGACACCAGCAAAAAATCCACCAAATTAGTAACAAAAATCGCATTAAAACGTCTATTAAGACTTGAAAAAAAAATAACAGCAAAAACTCCAAAAAATTGACCAAAATTGCACTAAAACACTTGCCAAAACTAGAGCATGCAGCTATAAATTTGTGTTAAGATTATTTCTTATTGAGTGTTTGGTTTGTTGTATTAAAACAATGTATATTGCATTTTAAGAACAAGTTGTTTGTTTACAAAATTACCCTTCGTTTTATTTAGTTAATATTTTCTTTGCAAACTTTAATTATTTATTTTTAAAAATAAAATATTTATTTTATTTAGCTTAAATATTTTTGTTTATGCATTCTCATGGTAAGTACCATATGTATTTAAAAATATAGCTTTTTTCTTATTTAGCTTAAAAATAGAATTTCCCTCTTTAAGTTTTATTAAAGTGAAAGAAGATTTATGGGAAATTAAAATATAAATAAACATAAGAATTAGTCAAATAAATTCATAAATAAAAATTATATTTATATAGTGTAATTTTTTAATAGAAAAATAGAAATAATTATCCTAAAAATAAGAAGTAATGAATATCAGTATACATGATATTAAAAATAATGTAAATATACATAAATATAAAAAATGATGTATACAAAGGGTTTAAAGGGATATAGTTGTCATTTACCTATTCTATCCCGGGATAGATTATCCCGGGATTACTATACCACCAAATGGGAGGGATAACTTATTTCGGTACTAATTCCTAATCCTGGGATAAGTTATCCCAAGCTTTCCAACCAAACAAGGAAATAAAGGATACTTAAAATTTATTCCGGAATTAACTCTCCCTATCCATACTTACCCTTCTTATGAGGTATATCTTAGTAAAACTTATTAGTACAATATAATTATTTTAAAAAATATATATGTATTCATTTTGAAATTTTAAGAAGAAGATAAGATACATATTTTTGTTAGAAAAATTATTTTCACCTTTGATTCAAAAAAGGGTAAATAACTAAACATTCTTGAAATATGTATCGTTCAAACTTAATAAATAGAAAACTAAACACAAATAACTTTTTAACAACAAGATGAGTATTAACTATTAGCAACTATTTTGTTGCGCTTTAAACACGTAAAATATTTGTAGTTTTATCTAATTATAAGATATTGTTATATACAGATTTTAGTTTTATTTTAGTTCGTTTGTTCATTTTAAAATTATTTTAAATTTACTTAGTTGGATGAAATTTTATTTGTGTGTAGAGTTTTATTTTTTTCATTATATAAAATGTTTAAATATTATTTTAATAATTTTTTTTTAGAGATTCCATCATAATATTTAAAAGCTTAGAAAGATAAAATAATTTTGTCAAATACCTACAAATTTCAATCATCATATTAAGTGATTTTGTCACAATTCAAACCGACATAATTAACACCCACACTAACACTCAAAGAAACAAATCATATCTTACCAACTAAACAATGACATAATCAATTCATCTAACATGTTTATAAGCATTAAAGATATGAAATAAGAGTTATAAAATTATAAATAAAATAAAGTGCAGAATCTAATTGTTATATTTCTCCAAATTCGAAAGTTATTGCAATCTCTAAAAGTAGTCAAAAACTAAACAAGTAAAACAATGTCCGAAAAGAAATAGACATCAATCATCAAGAAGGTATGTGATAGCCTAGCTAGGAATAGCTCCCCTTAGATCAATCAACTAGTTGTGCTAGACACAAGGTCGCATAAAAGACTCTGGATCAAAGAAAAGTAAAGGAGTAACATCAATACCAACACTATGTACCGGTAGACATTATAAGCCAACTCAAATTAGTAACATGTATATATATATATAGAGCACTGCTAATTGGCAAGACAGAATTTTGGCACGAATTGCCAAGACACGGCTAAATGACGAAAATGTCCCTTTGGCACCAAAACCACTTGTATTTCCCTCCAAAAAAGAAAACCACTTGTATGAGGCTTTTGTTGGCTGCCAAATGTACAAATGGGATCCATACCTTAACTATTTCATTTTCTTTCATCCTCTTTACTCTTTTTCATTCATTTTTAAAAAAATTCCTTCGACTTTCTTTTTTCCTCCTCTACGTTACTTCATTTGTCAGAGTTATAAAGAATTTTTAAGACTTGCCCAAAATATCTAATATGCATATTTTACGGTATTATTTATTTGAGAGAAAAAATAAAGTGAATGTGGCGAGAAAATTTCGAATTAATTTTTGAATGAAATGGAAGAAATTGAAGGTAATGAAATTACAAATAAAAAAATTGTAAAATTTTGCGTATTAATTTCTTGAACCTTTTATTTTTCTGTTCGTATTTTATAGAATGATATATACGAAATATGAGAATTTAGATATTTTGTTTTGTGTTTGTTTATAAAAGATTATACATTGATTTTTTAAATATAACTTTTTTCATCATATATAAAAAAAAATTAAATTAAAAAAATGTTATAAATATTTTTAATTTTTTTTTTGTTCTATTCAGGTGTTTCTCTTTATAATAATCAAGTTATTTGCATTTACTTCGTATTTTAATTTATATTTTTATTTTAAGAATGTCAAGAATGAATTTTCATGTTCAAAATAACTTATGTCTTTTAAATTGATTATTTTTATTTAAATCAAGCATCATCAAGACATAGTATATCACAACTAAATTTTTAACTTTTTGTAAAAAAATAAAATCGTTGGAACGAATTTATCATATTTCTTAGAAATAATTAAATTCTTAGATAATGCATACATTTTTTGAAGGATCCTATATATAATTAGATCAATTTCTTACATTATCATATATATTCTAATCGACCAAAACCAAATACACAAAAAATTAAAAAAAATTAAAGTGATAAAAAAATTGACTTAATTTCAAAGTTTGAAAAATCAAATTATCGACCAAAACCAAATAGAAAATAAAATAAAATTAAAGTGATAAAAAAACCGACTTAATTAATTTGACTTAATTTCAACATTTCAAAAATCAAATTAATTTATTTAATAAAAAAATTGTCCAAACTAAATCACGGCTAATTCTACTAAAAATAATTAAATTTCAGCATTTGATAAATAAACTAATTAATACGAAAAATAATAAAATTACAAAAAGAAACGGAAAAGAAGAAGAAGATATGGAGTTGGAGAAAAAATATAAAGAAATGGAGCGTTTTAGCTTCTTTTTTTAGTGGGACCCAATTTCCACGTGGCAAAATATGAAAGGATCTAATACAAGTATTGTCTAGCACGTAATAAGTGTGCCTCACACATAATAAAATTTTTCTTAAAAGTATTAAAAGTGGTTTTACTTTTGAGGTAATTTAGGTACACGAAATAAATGAATTTATCCAAATGCCCTTAACATTTCACCAAAATTACGAAAATACCTGATTTTTGTTGCTCATGTCATTTCGTGCCAAAAATCTGTCTTGCCAATTATATTTTCCGATATATATATAAGTAGACATGTACCGCAATACGTAATCAATAACTCAACAATACGAGTAGTCAACATCAACATGACAAACAACCTCATTCTGACATATCAATGTCAAACCATCACTAGACATATAAGTCACCAAAAACATATATCGCAGTTATCACAAAACTCTGCAATTAATAAGCAGTCACACACAGTCATGGAATTATATCCACATTGATTCACAACTTTATAGCTTTGGTATCTCATCAGTCTCATCTATCACTCACACAGTCACTTATCTCTACACACATGCTAACTCTTTTTTCTTCTGTATCATAATTCAACAAAAACTTCTTGAGTTCTTCTAATTTGAAACTTCACCAGAATAAGCTTGATTATCCCTAAGCCCAGTGTGAGTTTTTCTAGTTGAATTTACTCCTACATTGTCATTTAATTAGAATGGATAAGAGATTTTTTCTTTCCCGCATTTATCCTCCGCTTCCTTATGTCTACTATTTAGACAAATTTAACTTTCTTTCTATTTAGAATAGGAAACTATTAATATGTCTTATGACAGTGAAATCTATCAATTCTTTAATCTTGCCAAACTAGCCATGACCTATAGAGGATCTTAGGTGTCTATGTTCTGTACCGTCGTGGTACCTAATTCAACATACAACTACTCGTCCGTAAGCTCACATTGGACTCGAGTCACTCATCATCAGAAATAATATAAATATTTTCAAGGAGATGGCTTAACAGTCGATGATTGGTCAAAATTCAAGAGACCAGAGTTCAATTACTTTTGTTACAAAAACAAAAAAAATGCTAGGTGATTTCTTCCTATCTATGTATGCCTTGAAGGGAAGAGTTGCCCTGCATTGATGAGAGGTAACGTGTAAGTTGTAACCAATTAAAAAGTCGAGATGAGGCAAAACTGGCCCATACATCATTATTATTGAAAAAGAAAGGAAAAGAGGACAAATGGAACTGTCCCAACTCTTTTCGACTTCATGTTATATAGGTGAACGATGAACTTACATTTAATTTCAACGGTATTCGTCACAAAATATACATGATATAAATATACACGATTTTCAAGTATCCGTCACAAAATATACATAAAATAATTATACAAGATTTTCAAGTATTTTGAACATAAAACTCTAGTTTGCATATACTTTAATCAAGTACAACAGTCAATTATACACAATGTTAGGAACTTAGATTGCCAGCTCAAAAATGATACCAGAAAGTTGGCACCTGCAAGCATTCCTCACCATTAGTTAAGTTGCATCTTGTATGAAAAAAAAAACATCTGTTTCTTGGCTTACTTTTATTCCCTCTAGAAAAATATTCTGTCACCTTTTGCTCTGTATCTTCATTCAAACTAATTCTGGGTGGATCCTATGTCAAGAGATCAACAATATGTCAGTATATTAAACAAGCCCCAACAACATTGAAGAAATGAGAAGTCAATATTTTCTGCATAAGATCTTCAAGTATTAGTTATGCAACCTACAAGATATTGAAAGTTCTTACTCTGTAAGCCCACAGATTTCAAGTAGCTCTAAACATGTATCTCATGCCAAATGAGAGGGAACACACAGAGGATGAGTGCTTACTATGCCATTCAAATGAAAATTGATGTTCTTAACGATATGAATACGGCTGCTTTACCGGAATATAGTTTCCTCACATGCTTCCTTGATCTAACCAATTATGGTGCCAAAAGTTAGGAAACCAAATCTCTCTATCTAAAATCACTCTACATTTTTATCACTATTATCATTGTAGGTAACAGTCACCATGATTTCCTATACATCCACAACATACAAAACATTTTGGCGTAGCAGAGTCCAATACTCGAAGAAATTCACCATAAAACTAAACAACTGGTGAATACTTGAAAGTGGCATCTGATGTTCACTAACAACGATGGTTGTTTTTTTTATCGTTAACTACAGTGGCTATTGTGGATGGGTCAGCATTTCAACTAGAGGTGCTAGCTAGACCAGAGTGCAATAGAGTCAAGGCAGATTGTATGTCCAACCAATATCTCCTTATTAACGTTTCCAAAGGTGGTGGCGTGATCTTTGGATACTAACTCTGGTGTGTGTTTCTCAACCTTTGTGGAGTCCAATGGGTTACACCAACAAATGTAAAGCAAGTCCTATACAGTTGGCAAAGCCAGAAAATGAGGAAAGAGACAAAGAAGACTGGAAGACCATTCCATTTTGCATGATGTGGAGTATTCGTAGTAGTCCCACACTGTTTGTGGGGTGGGCAATTGGGCAATAGTCACTTCATGAGCTAGCTTTTAGGGTTGATTTAGGCCAAAGTCCATTTTCTTAATATGTATCGGAACTAGACAATCCCAAATTTTAATTTATTGATGTTGGGCCTCCATTTTATGTTGTCCATGCTCCAATCAGTAAGCCTGGGCATGCGGGGTTTGTAAGTAGTCCCAACAATGTTTGGGGATAGACAATTGAATCTTCACCTCATGAGCTAGCTTTTGAGGTTGAGTTTGGCCCACTGTCCATTTTCTTAACAAGTAATTGGATTGAGAAAAACTGCAGATGCTTCGAGGGGAAGGAGAAGAATTCTTCACTGTGGAAAAAAATATTTATCCAGAGTTAAAAACACATCGTATACTGCTGATTTTGCTACTAATATTACTGTAAGCTGAACTTTTTGGAATGCTTTCAGCTTTCGGGGTATTCCTTAGAAATGTTTTATTCTTAGCTCAGTACTAGCTTGGTACTACATTTATTCAAAAAATCTACCCTTTACTGATGAAAAAAGGATGTGGTAAACAGGAACAATAACAGGTTGTTCTACTTTTATATTGAGCTTATTACAGACGACTTATCTAGAAAATTGTACTTTATTCTATTTCTTTAAGAAGTGTAACAGACCCAGAGGGAGCGGGATTTTACTTTAGTGTCTTTCTTGAGCAAACATCACCAAAGCCAGCTAGAGTTCAGAAGATAGAATATTTATATCGAGTCATCCTGAGTTCATTTATTAGAATGAAACAAGGGACTGGGTAAACCTGGAAATCACTCATCAGTCTTTCTTTGACTTTCCTGATATCTGGTTGTATGGCATTTCCTGCTTAGAAAATGAACACACTCCTTTTGTACAATGATGTCGGAGCTCTGTTCTGAAAGTTGCAGGCATTACTCTCCTGCTGAATAACTATGTTGAATATCTAGTTTTGTTGGAAACTCTCTCTAGGCACAGTAATTAAGAGAGCTACCAGTCTGCTAGTAATCAGCAACAGTAACTCATTCTTCCTTTTAATCTTCTCTTTTCCGTATTTGCAATTAACTTTTGCTTAATTCATCAATTATAAACATAGTATGATAAGCCACTGGAAAAATCATGCACGGGAATCATTTAGCAATGACATGTTAGTAGATGCAATTTTTTTTTTTATGTCTCATGAAGTTCCCCCCGAAAAAAACGTTGTGTGCTACTTTCTCTGTCCCAGACTCCCAGTTAATCAGCTACTTCTCCCCAACCCCTTCTTTATTTTTTAAGACCTACTTTTTTTTCCCTTATCCCCAAGCTACTTGACCTTCTTTGGGAATGGAAATCCCTAATATGATAATTCTAACTATAAATGTAAACATACAAATCCCGCATATGTGCAAAGTAAACAGGTCACAAGCCTAGATAAAGGAGATGTACAGAACGATGAAGGTTAGCGTAACTATAGTCAAACTAATTCGAGGACTCATACAGTTAACCCAACTAGTTTGGGAATTAGGCATAGTTTATATATAAATTTATACCTTTTATTTTTGTTAGTTTTTTTTTTTTTATGACAAGGGAAACCTGCAGCCGCTACCTTTTGGGTACGCACAGGGTAAAACCCCCGCTCCTATGCAATAGCTCGCAAACAACACAAGAGAGGTAACCCGCACTAGGCAATCCCGGTGCGATGAGCTCGACCCAGAAGGCAAACCCATTGCTTTTGCTGGCAAGGGGTTTTGAACTTGAGATTTCCAACATGGAAGTTCCAAGCCCAAACCACTGGCCACCCCAAAGGGTGATGCTTTTTTTTTTTTTTTATGCAGATACAGACTAAATAATCACATGCTCAAATCAACTTTTAACTAGGTGTGATATTTCTTTGACACTCCATTATCTATACATTTTAAGTTTTTAACTATCATCCTGAATCTCATATAGGCAAGTCTCATATAGTAACACTTAATAGGGACATCCAGATTGGAAAGGAGGGAGGGAGTACAAAAGCAAGTGTGACACCATGATATAACAAAACAAGTAAGGAAGAAAACCTTAATCACAAGGTGTCTTAGGAACTCACTAGTTGTGCTTGAGCTTCAGATTTCTCATCATATCACATTTTCCTGTTTCCAGAGTATAATTCAACGAATTTGATGTCATATACAAGTGTTGCATTTCCAGGAATATTGCAGTCTCCTACACAGATAAAAAAACATTTATCTTTATTAATGTGTAAACAACTGCTATCGCGACAAACTGAATATCTTCTTTTTATTTAGAGAGATGAAAAAGGTTAGATGAGTAACACAATGAAACTGGGTAGATGAGTCCTTCTCAGCCTCACAAGGCCAATGGTAGCCTAGACCATGTAAATGAGGAATATACATTGATTAAGATTATGAAGAGAAATTGCATACCTATTCACATCCATCCTTTAGAACATAGTAAGCAAAGTTGTTTAAGATGCTACTTGCAATTAAGTGTTCTTTATATTTCAACAAAAAATGCAAGTTTTCTTCTCTAATAGTTTTGATACATTCTGATGTCACCAGTTAACCAAAGGAAAAAAAATTACAACTCATTTCTGCTAGCTTGTTTCAAGAGAAAGAAATTAAAGAATAGGCCTTATCATCTGATGTGCGAGATGATATTTGTCTCAAGGAACCAAACAATATAATGCATTTAAAACGTATCACAAACACACCTGAAAAGCAGCCTGCTGGTTCTGGTCCATACGCCAAATGTGGAGGAATCTGAAGCTTACGTTTGCCACCTATGTATTAAAATTTCTAAAGTGAACTATACTGGGAATACTAAAAAGAAACAAGCAAAAGATCCACAGGAGGCTCTAATTAGCTGTAAAATCTTACCAACTAGCATTGGTGGTACCCCTTCACCTCCCAAGATTCCCTGATCTAATCCCTTGATCACCTGTCAACAACATGCTCTGGAGTTCAGAAATTGTAGATAAGATATTGCAAAAAATTAAACTATATTCTTCATTTAGTTTCTCGTTTATGTTTCTTATTCATGTATACCTTCTATATGAGCCTCAGATAAAGCTCTTGGATGCCATCTTATTGCAATTTGAGGTGTAAATTGGTTATCAGCATATATATAAGAGATTCCATAACAGAAAGAAGTGATGGCTTACTGAAAGAATTGGTTATCAGCACATTATTTATGTCTTCCTTTAGTCAATAATCAAATGAGGTTGTTGACGCTACATGGAAATAAACTTATTTCATTCTACTCCATTTCATATCCCAAAACATGGTTGTTTCCTTTCTGCGAGCTTCTCTTATTCTTCATTCCTTTTCCTTCTCTTTTGTGAGGATAAACAATTTTTTTTTCTATTTTTTGATAAGCATGGATAAAAGATCTTGGTAGCAAAAATTATGAATTGAGAGAGCAGAGGAATAGGGAAGATGTTAATAGAGGGAAAGACTAGCCTAATAGAGCCGAAAAGTCTAGTGAAGTTGCAGAGGCGTATCCAGGAATTCGTCAAGATGGGTGAACGAATACGAAAAAATGCATCTTAAATATAAATTTGATAAGTTTGACTTTTAGGTTCTTAATATGAACCATTAAATTTTAAAAATTATGTGTCCAAAATATATGATACTATTAGTTTTAAATTTTAATATACACATTTGGTTTAATTATATAAAAATCTTATAGTGCAAAGTTTTTTAGGAACTTCCAATGTAAGGCACTTGAAAATTTTGAAAGATTAAAGGAAAAAAAAAACAAAAGAAAAATTAGTTGAAACGTCAAAAGTATAATCGATAACCACTTGGGGAGGTGTTACTCAAAAGGACAAGATAGATATAAGACTTAAATTTTTATCCTTACTTAGAGAGGTGCACTCAATCATTATTTGTATTATTATATGATACTTTAAACGTGGGTTCAGACATTTATATTTAAATATTTTAAAAAAATATAACACGATTATATATGATCTAGAGAGGGGAGCATGGGTTCACGTGAACCCACGGCACCCCCTTAAATACGCCCCTGTGAAGTTGGACGATGGTAGTGCTTGACAGAGACTCGCTTTTGTAAAGTAAGATATTGTATCAAAAGTATAACTACTTTCAACTTTAAAAAATTTAAGGAAGTCAAGAAAACAGTGGAAATGAAAATTGATGATACTACGTGGATGATAATGCCCTAACAGTTGCTAAATCCAATGGCAGTGTCTTTTACATTGTTCTCTTCAAACTGCTAGCATATTTAGTTTTGTCAGTACATAGATATTCATCCAGCTTCATACATTGTTTATGATGTTTTGATGCACATAGTGTATTGAACTAAAGATATATGAAAACCTTCTCAACTGTCTGCCTGATAGATAACTGGTCCTAATTTTATAATCTGGGACAGACAAGCAATACAGAAGGTAATACAGATCACATTATATACCACCAGTTACAATTACTTACATCGGACCCTAATGGTAACATACCTTGCCCATGCCGAGGCGCATGGTAAGGGCTCGACCACGTTTATAGCTGCTGTCAAAAACTATACCATCCGCAAACCTTGCAGTATAGTGAATCTGCATGAATAGGATACTCAACAAACCATTCTCAAGTTCAAGAAAAAATAGAGGAGATATTAGATACACAAAACAAAATTTTCTTTTCCTGTGTGACTAAAGAGGCAGTGGTATGTCCTCATGAGGAAAGTAAAAAGCAAACAATGACCATTTCTTCTTTATTCCCTCAATCTCGTCTTTAAGCACAAAATACTAGAGATGCAATCCTCTAGTAACTTCAATTTATCTTTCTCATTATTCTCCTCTGTTCGATGAACAATAGAAGACAAAAATCAACTCTTTTTCCTTTTATCCGCCCGTGTATAGAATTTTTACACCATCAGTCTAATTTAACCTGTGATCACAGGTCAATTATCGATTTTACCAAGTTACTGGTTAATCTTCTCACAAAAATTTATATGTAATTACCTTATAGGTAACCTGATTGTTTAAATATTTTTAACATCGTTAAAGTTAACTCTTTTATTTTTATTTTTTTTAATCAAGTTTTTTTTTTTTTTGACTTTCAAAATGACATATCAACCACATATTTTTGAATTTCATTTTCACGGTATCATGCCAGAGAAAAGAAATATATTTGTACATATAATTTTTTTCTTTTGTTATTCCAACAATAATACTACAACCTTAGAACCTCATGGAAGAAACTTGTTAGGATAATCAAGAAACGAGAAAATGACAAAAATGATCCCTTAAGTTGAGCTACATTAGCTAGGGAGAGTTATGTGAGCTAGAGAGCAATGAGCTATGCTAACAATATGAAATTTTGATGATTAACAAAATGATTAGCAAAACATAACAAACACATGCAACAATCATATATCATACATGACTCAAAAAGGACTGGTAGTGATTATGACAAAGAACTATTGAAGAACCAGTTCCTTAATATGTCTACTACAACAAATGATATCAAGAGTATACTGCTAGGAGGGAAGGAACCAGGTCCTTCACAGTAGACTTGAAGAAGACAGTTGATAGATGGTAAAGCAGATTCCAAGTGCGTAGAAGGATTCCTTAAGGAATTAGGATTGCGGATAATCCAATCAAGCAAGGAACAAGAAAAGAATATGGCAGCATTATCATATTTGGATACATGGGAAAAGCTTTGGAAATAGGAGCAAAACAGTCGTTGATGTGTGAAGGAAGAACCTAATCAAACTTGGATTAGAATCTTGGATTCATGAACTAATCCTTGTTGGAAAAACAAGAAGCAGTCATCTATTCCTATATAAAGTGTCATGATGTTGTTGAAGAAGTGAGCTACAGTTGGGGAGAATTGTAGAAAGGGATAGGTGTACAGTGGTTAGCTCCTTGATTAGTTGTAACCTAAAATTGTAACTCAAATTTGGTGGTAATTTGAGAGGGAAATTCTATGAGGTAGGTCTTACTCTTTTACTCCTGGGAGAGGAGTTTTTTCATGAAAAAAATTCTTGTGTTGATTTACTTCATTCCGCATTTACTTCTTACATAGTTGCTGAAGAATCTAGTTTTTTCAATACATAGGTGGCATCACAAAATAACACCTTGTGTTTGAGGATAGGTTAAAATAGCTCCTTAAGTATGTACCTAACAATTTTGGTCCTTTAAGTTTGTCAAAAGTTTAGCAGTTTCTCTCTGCAAAAATTTACCGAACTTTGTCAATTAGATTTGATGGAACAACAACATACCCAATGAAATCCCACTAACTGAGGTCTGAGGTCTGGGGAGGGTAGAGTGTATACAAAACTTACCGCTACCCCGAGGAGGTAGAGAGGCTGTTTCCGAAGAACCCTCAACTCAAGTGCATCAAACTCAAATAAAAGAAGAAGAAAATGATGAAGAAAGCATAGTGATTAATAAGAAAAACATTGTAAAATCTACAAGAAAGAAACAATAATAACAATAAAATAGTGTCATAATCGAAACACAATACACTACATAAGACAAGAACTACAAGGGTACGACTAGTACACAACAGACACTAACAAGCCTAAACCTACGCATGGCAAGACAACACTTCACCCCTACAAACCTTCTACCCTAGTACGCAACCTCCACTCCTTCCTATCTAGAGTCATGTCCTCTGTAATATGAAGTTGAGCCAAAAAAATTAACTATAAACACCAAAAAAATTTCATCAAATCCTAAAATATGCAACACAAAAAGTTACAGTAGACACTAAAAAAATACTAAGAAAAATAGCAGAAATTACACCTGGAAAACTGCACCACACTCTAGAAATAAATTTAAAGTAGTAGAACAACAAAAATTGTGCTACTTCTTAATATGAGTTCCCGCTTATTTTATTTTTTGCCTAATAGCAGTTTTGGTGGATAAAGTTACCCAATAGCTGTTGCGGGTGAAAGTTATCTCGTGGAATTAGTTGAGTTGCGCGCACAAATAGGCCCCCAAACACCACGATTATCAAGAAAACACAAATCTAACAGGTGGAGTTCCGAAATATTTGACAGAGACCAAAAGTGTTAGGAATTGATTCTAACTCACATCATGAAATAACAACAGACCGCAACATTCTCTGCACCATTGAATTCTTGAAAGCAAAATGTCAATTTTAAATTGTAAAATAAACGAACTTTAGGAGAAATTGTACAGCAATTCCAACAATATGCATCAACGGCAAACGGCAAACGGCAAAACACACGAAAATGCTAGTGTTTAAGCTTCAATAAACATACAAACTTACAAACTTACATTAACGAGCTTATTATATGGAGCCTCTTCACCAGACCCAACAGCAATGTCACAATACCCAAGTCCAGAGCGGACAAAATTGAACTCACAAGTGGGTTCAGCAGTAGTGGCATAGTATTCAATTCTGGTAGCATCAGCATTTAAAGGTGCTGAAGCCACTATTGAAGCAGCCAAAATTCCAACACCCATTTGGAAAATTTGCTTCTGGTTGATAAAAGGAGTTGATTCATGTGAAGAAGAAGCCTTAAAAGTTGCTGCAATGGTGGGTTTTGGAGTGAAGGTTTGAAGCTTAGGTAATGTAAAGGATAGTGAAGAAACTGCCATTTCTGCTATCTGATTAATGTGGAACTTGTGGGCTGTATTTGGATATATGGGCAATGGTTGTTTTTTGAGAACAAGTGAAGGTGATGATACATACATATTTGGGGCCCATTGTGGCTTTTTTTTAATTAAGATTACTTCTCAATTTTGTCACTTACAGTTTGATTTAACATTTGTTATGAACGTGACTTACATATATCCTATCATTACAAATGATTCAAACATATCATTTTCGTCTAAAGATATATCTAGGCCATTTGTGTAAGGATAAAAATATATATGAGATACTTTTATAATGAGTGATATATCATCTCTAAATTTCAAAATTGAAGAGTATATTAAACGTTTTTAAAAATAATAGTTTGTTAAATATTTTATAAAGATTAAAATTTGTTCACTTTTGAAAAATTCTGGGACAAAAAATGTTTAAGAATATAGTAAGGGGCTATTTTAAAATTACTTCAAACATAAGATTCACTTTTGCCATTTTCTCAAACAATTTTTTTTTTTACTTGAGTGGAGCTACACTCAAATCTACATATATACTAGTCTTATTAGTAAAGGTGATACGATATTTTTATAACATCAGAATACCACGTTTCATTATAAAATCAAATTACATTTTCTGATGGATAGCAAGCATGTCCTAATTAAATTCAACTACAGATGAATGTATGTGAGGCACGAAAGTTGTGTCAAAATGGGTGGATGAAAGAAACATTTTGAATTATTAGTAAGCCGTCTCACGTCACAAAACAAGTGGAGCAAAGGGGAACTATTTCAAGAAATCGAAGGTACTTCCAGTGGTAGAGCAAGCTCAAATACATTCTCCCTCGCTATCAAGTTCTATTGAAGAAGCATAATTTCCATTCATATCGAACTAATATGATACAAGTAGTTTGTGAATATAAGGCACTCTAAATTATCGATCTAGCACTAGGATTAAGTATAATTAATACTTGTAGATATAATCTTACTGAAGTTACCACGTCATTTATAGATAAATTAAGGGTAAACTACATAAATTCCACTACTTTAGATCATAATTACTAGAAATACCGTTAGTTTTCAATATTACTCCTTATACCATTTTTCGTTCATAAGATACATTAGTAGTAAACCGTAAGATACATGACTCTATTACGGGATACATGTTTTGAAGGATGTGATAAGTGTTTTAATTAATTTGAATTAACTGTTCCCTTAATTACGGGAGTAAGTTCTGGGAAATTAACAACCATAACGTAATTAGTTGTAACATCTCGCTAATTGAAAGAACTAGAAAGAGCTAGAATTAGAAAGAGTCATTTTTGGAAAGAACGAAAAATCTGAAAAATTGGTTAAGTTTGAGTTTTTGGTCAAATTCAAACGATCATAACTCCTAGCTCAATATGATTTACGTGTGTTTCCAGATACCATATGAAAGATCTTTGAATTATCTTTCCAACGCCGCTGAGTTTGCGCGATTCCAAGTTCGTATGAGTGAGATATGTCCATTTGAAGTTGGGATGTTTAAATAAGGAAAGTCTAATCCGAATTTTTAAGGGGTATTTTGGTCTTTTCCATACCCACTTGATTTAATTCGTTTTTAGTGAATTAATTAGGGTCAAAACTGAATTGCTTCAGTTCGCACAATTGAAAATTCACGCTAGGGCTTTAGAGAGAAGAACTCAAGAGAGAAGAGAAGAGGAAAATCAAGTCGTCTTCGTAAGGAATTGATTGCGGATTTCATCAAGGATTTGATACTACGAGGTATGTGAGACTTTCATAACGTTGGGTTCGTTCGCCCACGTGTCAAACATGTTTATTTCAGCATGAATTCGTCCTAAAAAAATTGGAAGTTTGAATGTTCTTGATGGGTGTTCTTGAATTGCTTTCTGTTTGAATTTGGGTTGAGATTGAGGAGTTCTTGAGAGTCTAATGGCGATTATTAGAGTTTCCTTGAGTTAGATTCTTGTGTTTATGTAGTGGGTACCTGAATCTAAAGATATATTGAGAAAAATAATCGAAATTAATAGAATTAAGGTATGAAAACGAGAGGAAAAATTCGTCAGATTCGCCTTGGGGAATGTTGGCGCAACACGCCAGGAAGACTGGGGCGGCCCGCCAGCAATGCGCTAGAAATGAGCCCCAGTAACTTAGGGGATGGCGCGGCACGCCAGGAACGCGCCCGGGTCGTCTGTCCCCACCCATTTTTTGTCGTTTAGTCCGTTTAAGTCCTTCTAAAGTGCACTGACACTTTCTATTGATTCTAACTACTCTAAATGACTTCTAAACACTTACAAATCATTCATAAACTTGAATCATAACCTTGAATCCATAAATTCCAATTCAAAGAAAGTTAAGAGCCAAGTATAGAAAGTTCATAGAGTCTTTCCAAGAAGTCTTTTACAAATGTTTTAATCTTATTTTAAGACTTGAGTTTTGAGTTAAGTAAGAGTAACTAATGAAGTTCGTTTCTTCAAAAAAAGTATATGGGAACTAAGTATTCCCAAAGAGTAAATGTTTTCACATTTAAACAAGAGAGGAAAAACTGATTTCCAAGAGAGTTTTTGAGCTAGTTTTTGAGTAATTATCTCAAATCACAGAAAGAGTTTTGTTTTTAAAACATATGAGTTGAGTATCTTTTGGGAGTAGTATTGAGCACCGATATAGGGACGCCAGTTCATAATAACTCAAGTCTCCATAAACCATGTAGCCATCATGGGTAGAAAAGATCATACTTTTTAGATGATTCCTTAGTGCTTTTTAGCATAGACTAGTGAATCCACTTAATTGAGGTGTTTTATATGACGGCAAAGTATATGACAATTCTGGCAGCGTGGACGAGACGTTGTATCATCACTTATGCTCATAGTGGTGGTTGTCGGTTAGAGAAACTCCCACAGTATTACATTACTGAGTAAACTGAGTTGTTATTGTATCTCTTTAATACATTGAGTTACCACTTATTTATTTTAAATGCTTTGTATAAACTGCACCATTATTGTTGTTTTTACTTTGCATTTGAGTTGAGTTATTCATGAGTTGAGTAAAGCCAAGGTAAGTGCTCTTTTCAGATTCCTTTCAAGCTTATGTCTCGTTTAGTATTCCCCTTGCATACTCGTACATTCAATGTACTGATACTTTTTGGCCTGCATCGTTTTATGATGCAGACACAGGTGACCAGGATTAGCATCCAGCGCTTCGTTGATCCAGTTAAGCATTCAAAGTTAGTTGGTGAGCCTCCTTGCTTTCTGAAAGACTCCTGTTATATTGTTTTAGTATTTCAGTTGTTAGGATGATCGGGAATCTTGTCCCAATATCCCTCTTTGTTTTAGAGGCTTCATAGACAAGTAGTCAGAGTTCTTTAGTCTTGTATTTCAGATGTTTTGCTATAAGACTTGAGTTGCCATCTATGGCTATTTTGAATGTTTTATCCTTAAACGTTCTGAGTTTAATTTGAGACAATTGTTTTATAAATGCATTTGATCCTTGTAATAATGCTTAAAGTCTTCCGCTGAGAGTCTAGCCAGGCCAAGGGTTTGCTTGGGGAAAGAAATGGTTCTCGAATGCCAGTCCTGCCTAGGGTGTACACTCGGGGTGTGACATTAGTGGATCCATCTTATCAACTGATATCATCAAAATTATTAATCTAAAAGGTTGAACTTCATCTTCTTCATCAAATCATTCTTTTGAATCTTAAATTTTTTGAGATTTCTTTTGCAAATGTCGAATATCACAGTATTGTTGAGGCATTCCGGTTCATGGGTCTCTAGAATTGATTATGAAAATTATAAAATTGATGGAAAACTTTTGAGAGATGATGCAAACTACAACAATCTAGTGGATGGTATTTCAAAACAATTAGAAATCGATTGTACTAAAAAATAATGGAGATCAGATACACGATGAAAGACAGTCTAACTCCAATCGAAATCCGAAACTAGATGGGCATGATGTTTTTTATGGAATTGAAAAGACGTCAAACAAATTGTGGGTTATATCCATTGTGCATAATAACAAAAGATCACAATTTTGGATGTAGCATTAATGGTGAAATTGCGTTTGAGCCAGATACATCAATTGTATCTCAGACTAATAATTGTATCTCGGAGTAATAATTTGTACCACATTATTTAAAGTAACGATCAAGTTTTCATTATTTTATTTTTTTGATGGCTTTCGTTAGTGAAAAAAAGGCAAAAGTAAACTACTTATTTGGGAAATTGCAATTGAATATATATAGTTTCATCATCAATTATTGCTAATAAATTAATTTGTTTATTTCAATTAATTTGTCAACTCTTCTCTATTGCCCTTTTGCAAAGTCAGCTGTTGTATGGTGACAAAGAAATTTGTTTAGATTATTTATATTGTTGAAGACTGAGCAATATTTTGCCGGAGTAGACATACCATGATTGACATTACCGCTAAAAATATCTTGTTTTTAAAAGTTTTTTCAAAATAGCTTTTTAGAAAAGTGCTTTTGAAAAAAATAATTTGTGTTTGACTATTCATTTGAAAAATACTTTTGATAAGCAGATTGTGTTTGACTAATATTTTTTTTTAAAGTGCTTTCAAAATTAAATTACGAAGAAAGACAAGTATCAATGTACTTTTAATATTAAGATTATTTTATATAGTGAAACTATTTTGAATATCTATTATAATTTTTTTAATTAGATGAAAGTGTACGTATTCAAATTTTCAATAATATTATACATAGATAAATAAATAAATTAAATATTGCTATAATTCTATGAAAATATTGTTGTTACTTTTTTTTATAATCTTGCAAAATAATATGTAAAATAATGTATAAAATATAAAATAAATTATATAAAAATAAAAAAATAAAATTCTTAAATGAAACTTAACCAAACTTATGAGATATGCTAATTAATAAATAAGTGATATATTGGTAAATATGTATATATGGAAGAGATATTGTGGTCTTGAAAAAAATAATTCTCTACTTCTGCTTTTACAGTTTTTAAGAAACATATATTTTTAGCTTCTTTTCAATCATAGAAAGATTGCTTCTGCTTTCATTTAAAAAGCAGTCTTACTGATTTACCTAACCTTTCAATATTTCAAAAAAAATAATATTTTTTTCTTAAAATAAATATTTTTGACCTCCTGGTAATAATGTCAAAACATGCTCTAAGAATCTTCACAGGAATTTCCTACCTATTACTTCTATTAATAAATGAGTTTAAGTTTTGTGCACTGTCAGTGTAGTAAATTTCTACACCATCAGGTAACTTACTTTAATAAAATATTATAAGAGAAATAATTCAATGATAACGTACCACATATAAGTTGACTACATCCAACAACAATAATTTATTCATAGAAGCTTTCATGTTAAGTGGTACTTGTTTCTTCTAATTTCCTTTATATAACTTTGTCCAAAATATCATCAATTGATCTCATTCATCCTGTTTATTTTTCTTTTCAACAATTAATCGAATCTATGGCATCATCTTCTTCTTCTCTAAGTAATTCACAATATTGTCCTCAATGGAAGTACGATGTCTTTCTAAGTTTTAGTGGCAAAGATACTCGGAAAAAAATTACGAGTCACTTGTACGAAGGTTTGGACAACATGGGAATATTCACCTTTCTAGATAATTAAAGGCTAGAAAATGGCGATTCCATTTCTGAAGAACTGGTGAAAGCTATAGAAGAGTCTCAAGTTGTCATAGTCGTTTTCTCAAAGAATTATGCTACATCAAGGTGGTGCTTAAATGAATTAGTGAATATCATGAAATGCAAGGAGGAGGAAAATGGACAAACAGTCATACTGGTCTTCTATGATGTGGATCCATCACATGTACGATACCAAAGTGAGAGCTTTGCAGAAGCATTTGCCAAACACGAATCAACGTATAAGGATGAGGGTGATGAGGGGATGCAAAAGGTGCAAAGATGGAGGAATGCCTTAACTGCTGCCGCAGATCTAAAAGGATATGATATCCGTGACGGGTGAGTTAAACACACATAATTGCTTTTAGTGAAAAACGAATTGAAATAAATTCTATTTAAACTTGGATGCTTCTGTGAAACCTAGATATATTCTACTATAGAACAAGAATCTATACCTCCAAAATGAGTTAATTTAGTTACAAAGAATACATAAAAATCCTTCTAAGCTATTCAAGTTTTGCAACTTTCATACTTATGTTGGAAACTATTGAAAATCATGGAAACTTTTTTAGCTTGAGAGGTGGTTAAGGCACTACCCTTAAGGATATTTCACCCGATATAGGTGTATTTCTCAAAATTTATAAGGAAAATAAAGTTTGGGAAACGGTCTTATTTGACCAAAAATAGTCCTACTTTTTGAGATATACTTATTAAATTATTTTTCTATCAACTTCAACTATTGAATGCTGCTATTACCTTGAACTACAATATTCCCTATTTGATTAACATATGAAATACTTACTAATACTTGACTTTCTCACATTTTCCACAATCAATCTTCTTATTTATGTAGGATCGAATCAGAGAGTATTCAACAGATCGTCAATCACATTTCTTCTTGTAAGCATTCTTATTCCTTATATTCTTTGCAAGATGTTAAGGGAATAAATGTTCATTATAGAAACTAAAATCCTTACTTCATATAGAAACTAAAATCCTTACTTCATATAGAAATCAATGATGTTCGGATTGTAGGGATATGGGGAGTAAGTGGAGTTGGTAAAAAGACAACAGCAAAAGCCATCTTTGATACGGGAGGACATAGCCGACTTTGGGACGTTGAAGATTTTGAAGAAGTGATGGTTAACAATACAGTAAGTAGGCTAGATAATGCAATAATATTCAATTTTTAGTCTTCATCTTTTACTTTTCATTTAAAAGATGAAAATTGTTGGTACTGTCTCAATCACAACTTCGTTTTGTCATAATATGTTTATTTTTTTTTCAATTTGACTCTAAAGAACTACTAAAAAAATTGTATTACTAGAAATTAAAAATATAGAATTAATTGCATAAAGTGTTTCTCTTTAGTGACATATTTCTCAAGAAAGACCTAATTAATATTTAATTATTTTTTTTAATGGTGCTAGAGAATGCAAAACATGATGAAATTTGGCATTGGAAGGAGTTAGAAAGTAGTCATATTGGCATGCAAATTTTATACAGACATTTGAAGTTATACTTGTTAGACGAATGAACCTTTTACCAGTGGACCAATGCAATGAAAGCAATTTGGACATATGGTGGTCAAAACCTATTGAGTACTTTCTCAATAACTTGTGTTGGTTTTTCTATCATGATTATCCTGAGTCATTATTAGAAAACTTTGAATCTAAAAGGCTTGTTTATCTTGAGAGTCCGACCTCAATTGGGCATCACATATCAAAACAGACCCTTCCTAGAAATACCAATAAAAACGGATACTTCACTCAGAAATAGGAGAATTGTCCCTACCACCATTAACTTCATCTACTTCCACTGCAAAATAAAAAAATAAGTATTTTAAGGGATTCACTCATAAATAGGCGAACTATATACCATTTTTTTTTATTAGCTTTTCACTTGAAGGAATGAATTTTTTAAATTTTAAGTGTATTGTCACGTATATTTGATTCATAGAATCATGGGTTTCTTCAACAATAAATATGTGTTTCGATTCACTTTACCTTTTCTCATTCATCTTTTATTTTCTTCTACTAACATAATTTTGATCTTTGAAAATTGATAGTCATGTTTCAACAATCCAAAAGGTTTGTATATTCAATTGAATCGGATGTATGTAAATGCGAAGAGTATAGTAAAATAAAAACATCGAGGACTACAAGGAATCTCAATCGTTAGTCATGGAATCGTATCGGGGATGACAAGTGCTATCAGGTATAAAAATTTAAAGCTGTTCACTTCAAAATATCTAGATATTCACTTGTTTCTTTGTTTTGTTATTTTAGGAAAATGATGAATGCGATCATTTTCGGCGGGTAAAAATCATGCCCATAAGTGAAACTAACACCATTCTTTCACGGGTGAAGAGATCCTCTTTCGATAGTGATACAATGACGCTATTTAACATCAAAGAAGTTGTAGAAGATAGAGATCTTCTAAGGGCATTGCTAAAAGAATCAGAAGAAAAACAAAATCACTTGAAGAATATGCTTAGTGACACCCAGCAGGAGAATGATAATTTGAAAAGAAAATTGAATGAAGAAGAGAAAAAAAGTGATTGTTGGATGTTTTTATATGGTCTTTTGATTTTCTTTTTGATATGTAAATGTTTTATAGTGGATTAGTTATTATGGTACTAGTTTTGGGAACGTGCATTGCACATTTATCCCAATAATTTAATCTAAACATATCGTAAATGATAAATTTGGTACAATATATTATAGGACATAATTGTCAGAAAATTATAAAAGAATGCAATATTTAACTTGAAAAGAGAATAAAATTAAAAACTGCAAATTCAAAACAAAGAAAGCTCGTAATTCCTCAAACTTGCTCTCTTTCTCCCCTGACAAACTACCTCTATATTTTATAACTTTATTCAGGCATAAAACTATAGCACCCCAAAAATTTCTAAGCTAAGATCCGAATCATTCTTCATTTACAAAAAATGTCGTGTTAAGTGATTCTTAAATTGTTCTTAGGTGTTAAGGTCAATTATTTAGTGTGGGAATGAATTTGGATATGAATTAAGGTCACTAGAATCCCCTAGCACAAAGTTGAGTTGAAAGCTTTCTTACCGATTAAGTTTTGATATAAGATTTTACTTAGGTCAACTTCAAATGATCATATCTCTCAGAATATAATGAATTAAGTGGCTCATTACCTACCAAATTAAAGGTCTATGAGTCCTCTTTCCAACTCCACTAAGTTTGCTCATTTCAAGTTCGGAGTAAAAAAATATGTCCGTTTTAGTGAAGCCCTGTCAAGCAGTTGATGTTGTACGACTGTCACAACGGATGGTAGAATATTCCACGAACCATAGAGTGATTTTTTCCAGAAATTTCTTGCATGTGTTCCAAGGTTATTTTGGTCTTTTTTCAAGCTTTTTAGCCCTATTCTAAGTCATTTTTTGAGTGTTTTAACTAAGTATATCATGCAACTAACTAATTTTCCTCTCAAAATCATCAATCTAAAACCTTCAAGTATCTAGAAATTCTTTTAAAACTCACCTAGGGTTCCTCTTCTCCATCAAGAACCCTAAAACCTTCAAGTCTTTTGTAACATCCGACAATTTGAAGTGGCTTAGAAGGAGCTTGAATTTGGAAATAGTCATTTTTGGAAAAATGACAAATCTGGAAATTTGGCTAAGTGTGGAAATCAGTGAGTTTTGGCCAACTTTGAGTAGTCGTAACTCCTATCTCAGGATGAGTTAGTAGTAGTTCCAGTTATGGTTGCGAAGCTCTTGGAACAATCTTTCCAACTCCACTGAGTTTGCTCAATTCCGAGTTCGTATGAGGGAGTTATGCCCTGTAGAAGCTGGGCAGTTGGAAGGGAAATCCATCCGGAAATTTAAGGGCATTTTGGTCCTTTCACAAATTATTTATTTTGAGCTCATATTGTTGTATTAGGATGATCTTTGGATCATTTTTGTCCCATTTTGAAGAGAAAGAGTTAGGGTTCTTGAGAGTGAAGAAGAGAAGAAGGAGAAGAAGAAGAAGAGAAGAAAGAGGAGAAAGGAGATCAACAAGTTTCCGTTGTGGATTTTCGTCGGGGGTGATCCCTATCAAGGTATGTGAGTTTTCGTGTGGGTTGATCCTTTCCCTCTCACACACTAAGTTTATCCTATGATTTGAGAAAAGATTGGAATTGTTGTTGAAGTGTTGAAGTTGTTTGTTATTGTTCGTTGTGAGACATGATTAGGTTGTGTATTTAAGTTGAAACCTATTGTATGATTGAGGGAATTATGATTCTAAGAGTTGTGACCCTTTTGAAGTTGAATCACCATCAATTCCCAGAAAGTTTTGGCTGTCGATCCCGATTTACGGACGTGACCTACGGACCGTAGATCGATTGACGGTCCGTACTGGTCAACCGTCAATCGGGACAGAAGATGGGTTTTTGGGCATCGATCTACAGGCACGACCTACGGTCCGTAACCTGACCTACGGACCGTAGGTCAACACTTAGTCTTTTTTTTTTCTTAAATGAATTCTGGGGAAAAATCTCTGACGCGATCCACGGACCTGCAGTACGGACCGTAAGTCCATCTACGGTCCGTCGATGGCGTCCGTAGGTTCCACCTGTGTCACCAGAAACCTGAAGTCTCAGCCAAGTTTCCCCGTTTCTTTTCTCACTTTCTCATGCAAGTTCCAAAGTATTATACCTATGTTTTATAGTAGTTTCCGACACTCCTAAGTACATCTAAGCGTTCAAGGATCCCTCCTCAACATGTGATCGAATACCTGGAATTCATAATTCCGATTCAAGGAAAAATAGTCAGAAGTCAAGTAAAAGAGTATAGAGTTTCAAGTTGAGTAAGAGTCTCAGTTTCAAGTTAAGTCATGAGTTTAAAGTTGAGTTCTTTTCTCAAAGTTATTAGGGAACTATGTATTCCCAAAGAAGTTTTAAATAAATGTTTTTACATTTAGACAAGGTTGGAAACTGAGTTTTCCAAAGGAGCCTTCGGGCTAGTTTTTGAGTAATTATCTCATATCAGCAGGAATAAATATGCTTTAAAAACATAAGAGCCAGTACATTTTTGGGAGTAGTATCGAGCACCGAATTAGGGGAGCGTTCAAAGAACCCACAGCCCCCATAGAACCATGTTAGCCACCATGGGTAGAAAAGGATCATACTTTTAGATGAATCCTTTTCAGATTAGACTAGTGGATCCATTAGGCAGTTCAGGTCTTATACTTTTGGCCGGGTATAAGATGCTCTGGCAGCGTGAGGTCGATCGCTGTATCATCACTATAGCTCTTATGTGATGGTTGTCGGTTAGAGAAACTCCCACAACAGTTATTATATTTTCATATGCAGAGATTATTGTATTTTTATATACATCAGTTCATTGTATTTCTATATACATTTCAGGCTTATTGTATCTTGGTATACATACAGAGTTTATAGCATGTTTTAAACAGTCTTTCTTTATATCGCACTTGTTTTAAAATTGCCTTATATTGAAAGAAGTCAGTCAGGTTGAGTTGAGTTGAGCCAGGTAAGCTATTCAGTTTCTTCCAGATTCCCTTCTAGCCTATGTTGCTTAGCTTTCCAGCTCGCATACTCGTACATTCCATGTACTGATGCCAGTTGCCCTGCATCGTTTGATGATGCAGATTCAGGTACCCCAGATCAGCATCCTGCACGTCGTTGATCTAGCTGAGCACTCCAGAGTCAGTGGTGAGCCTCCTTGCATTCCGGAGGACTCGATTATTTTGGTGTTCTTTGTTTTTATTGGGATGTTGCGGGGTCTGTCCTAGCATCCATCTCAGTATTTTTTTTAGAGGCTTCGTAGACAGACCGTCAGTCAGTTAGTTTTGAGTCTCTCATCTATATATATATGTAAATATTCTATTTTGAGATTCGAGTTGCCTTTATGGCCATATTTTATAAGTTAAGTTGTTTTGCAATATTGCATCGCATTGAGTTATTCTGTTGAGTTAGGTTTCCGCTGAGTTAAGAAAGCCAGGCCAAGGGTTCGCTTGGGGCCAGGAATGGTCTCCGGGTGCCGGGCCCGCCCAGGGTGTAGGCTCGGGGCGTGACATCTTTGAAGCCTTCCACCCCTGGTTTTCCCAAGTTCTTCCACTTTAGAAACTACATAAAAGAATTTCTTTTCTCAAGATCAAGCACCAGGATTCCAAGATCAAAGATTTCCTTCAAGAAAGCTAATGTTCTTCCTCAAGCTCAAGAAAAATCAAGTCTCCATCAAGTTTTCTATCTAATAGCTTCATAGTCAGGTATGTAAGACTATTCATAGTGTTGGACTAATTAATTTCGTCCTCATGCCCGACATCTATATTCAGTCAGTAAGAGTTAAATACAATGTTCACTCAAAGTTTCATGATTTTCGCTTACTTCAAATTGTGCTCTTATTTCGAGTTTGATTTCCTAATTATGAGATTTGTATATTTTATATATATTAATATCCTTGAGTTGTTGTTCATGCTTATATTTCACATGAACCCTAGTTGATGAGATCTTATAGTTTTGATAATGGACAAAGGATGATGAAACATGTTAGTCAAGGTGTTTCAAAGGAGAGATGTCCCAAGCAGCTAATGTTGGTGTGAGTTCACATAATACTTAAAGACAAAAAGGCAAGGAAGGGATAATCTGATAATATTAAAAGGAAACAAATAAAGATTTGAATGGAAGAGTTGGGTTCGACTACAATACATATAAAGAAAGAAGTCTGATGAAAGGAGGAGTCCAACTCGAAGTAGAACTCAAAGACAAAAGAGATTGCTTCATATATAGAAGAGTTCAATTTTGATGAGGAGTTTGTGAAAAGAAAAACTCTCAGAGGAGTTGTGTTTAAATAGAGGAAGAGTGTTTCTGAACACTCACGGACTTACCGAGCAAAAAGACAATTGACATATTGACTTCTCATAGGTGTTGCTGAATACTGAATACTGAAGAAACACTTTGAAGATCCAGGTCATATTACAAAGTCTATGTTCTAAGACTTGTGTTGAGTCCTGATGTATCTTTAGTTCAGTGAGTTATAAACTGAAGTAGGATTATAGTCTTCAACTTGAGGACAACTTGCAGACTTGGAAACACATACCTTGGGAAGTTTGTGTGAGTTTAGTAATTGAATTTTTTATTTACATAATTTTGTAATCTATTGTTGCAAGGCTCATTTAATTTAGTGAAGTCAGGCAACTCGTTTCATTTAGGCGAAAAAGTTAAGTTAAATAACTTAATTCTAGGTAGTGTAGAATATCAAATTATTTCTGTTGCTCAAATGGGAACATAGTATTTGAGAACAAAATTGAATAAAAACGGCACATGAATAAGAGTTTTTGCCGTCTCTACAAAAGATAGATCTCTATCACTCCAAAAAGCTGATGCAAACACCAGATTTCACGTGGATGCCAAATTTGGAGTATTTGAATCTTAGGGGATGTACGAGTTTTAAAGATGTTCACCATTTCCCAAGATATTCCAGAAAACTAATCCGTTAGATTTGTATCTTTGTGAAAGCCTTGAGAGCAAGGTTTCCATGTGTTAACGTTAAATTAAATATATCTCTGGATCTAATGGGTTGCTCTAGTTTAGAGAAATTTCCAGAAATCCTCGGAAGAATGAAGTTAGAGTTAGAGATTCACATGCCATTCTGTGGGATATATAAGGGCACTACCACTATCTATTATTCAACACCAAGCTCGTCTTAAAGAGCTAGATTTGAGTTATACGATCATTTTCCTTGTAGCTTTGAAAGAGTTGTATCTCTGTGGAAAGAATTTTGAGCATTGAACTTATCACACCGCAAGAGGCTCAAAGAGTTTCCAGGTTTCATGGGGATGCATTAATACTTGGATACATCGAATCTCAGTTACTCTAATTAAATAGATGGGTGACTTCTCGAATAGTCACCTTTGTAGCCATGGATCAGAGGTTACGTACCTCTGGGAATACCAAATATTATTTCATCATGAAATAAAATTACATCTTAACATTTGCTTATGAGTAGCCTGTCTAAAATCCATTTGTAGATGAGCATTTCAACTATTAGTAAGTCGCTTCACATCACCAAGCTAACAGAGCAAAGGGAACAATTTCCAGGAATCAAACGTATCTCCGGTGGTAGAGCTAGAAGGTTAAAGAGGTTTTAATTTTGATAGAATATTACTTATTCAGATTATTTTTAAAAAAGCAAGATAGAATTTCGGATGTAAAATTGCTAATTATTGGAACATAAGGAGCGAGGTATCCGAAGGAGAAAAATAAAACAAGTTTAGATGAGGTACAAAGATAGAAAAGTTGAAATCATGACGATCCGATATAATTTTTGAGTTATCCAACGTCATAGCTAAGTTTAATATAGCATGAAAACATTGCAAGTTGCAGCACTACTAACTTTTGTTACACAATCATTATTGGTAATGGTGAAGAAGAAGGATCAAGGCTCACTTACAAGAAAATTACATTTACATACCGTAGGCATTGAAATTTTGTGAGACCCTATAAGATGTGTTCGATTCTAGTTAGGATCTTGGAGGCTACTCTACCCTAAACAATAACTTATGCCTATATAAGGGGTATTATATTCCCTTAAAGGGGCATCTAAGAAATTCCACAAATTCATAGAACATTCATAAAGATTAGATCAAAATATGTTAAGTCTTCTTGATAATCAAACACTTCAAAGAAGATCCACAAATCCTTTCATGGAGATAAAGTCCAAATCATCCTAGTTCAAGAAATACGCCACTAACGGCCTTCGAATTACGGAGAAAATCCAGCAGAGAGAAGAATCAAGGAGAAAATCCAGAGAGGAAGTTCTAGAATTAATGAGAGAAACAAGAACGAAGATATCAGTGTTAAACGAAATAAAAGTAATGGTTTACAAAGAATTTTTAATTAAAAAAACTAATCCTTATTTGTCATCCGAATCTTTTAAAAAACTCGTTAGATATAAGTCCACTAGTAAACTCCCATCTAGGGAACTATATATGTTCTAGTTATGAACCCCATCCTGAGGGACCTAGGTGCACAAATAGAATCCAGGAGGAACATGTATAGTCCCACCCAGCATGAACCGATCAATCAATTTAACATATGAAATTATAGAGGAGGTATATGGATCAGACTTTAGGAGAAATTTTCGTTTATTCTTAGATTGACATAAACCCCCCTCAGTTTCCCTATTAGAAACTAAAATGAAAAATCATCAATCTCTTATCCCATTTCGATCCTTGTTACAATGAAAATGAAGAAGAACTTCAGGTCTACAAGGTGTAAACAATAGGAAATAGGAGCTGTAAATTGCAACAGAAAATCTGAAATTGAAGCAGAAGGCTTAAGTTTTCTTGAGTTCAATTTTTTCACAAGATGTTTCATTACATATGGTGTATTTATAGATAAAGTGTGAGAATTACAACCACATAATAAGCAAAATATCTCACACCAAACTATGTACCTATGTGGCTCACTAACCACCACACATTTTAAATCAAGACCAACATATCTACTACAAAATATCTCCAACCTAGGAGTTTCTAGATAATTCTTACTTTTCTAACATATCTAGTACAAAAATATCTCCAACCTAGGAGTTTCTAGACAATTCTTACTTTTCTAACATATCTAATACAAAATATCTCCAATCTAGAAGTTTCTAGACAAATCTTAATTTTCTAACACTCCTCCTTAAGATTTTTCATTGAAACTCCTTGCAACAACCTTTGAAACTCAAACTTCTTAGTGGAAAGAGCCTTGGTCAGAATATCAGCCTGTTGATCGTCACTGATGCAATGTACCAACTTAACTTCACCATTCTTCTCCGCATCTCTTAAAGCATGAAACCTTATGTTGATATGCTTTGTTCTTCCACTCTAGAAGTTTCTAGACAAATCTTAATTTTCTAACACTCCTCCTTAAGATTTTTCATTGAAACTCCTTGCAACAACCTTTGAAACTCAAACTTCTTAGTGGAAAGAGCCTTGGTCAGAATATCAGCCTGTTGATCGTCACTGATGCAATGTACCAACTTAACTTCACCATTCTTCTCCGCATCTCTTAAAGCATGAAACCTTATGTTGATATGCTTTGTTCTTCCATGCTGCCCCGGATTTTCAGCCATCGCAATGGCTGATTTATTGTCCACATAGATCACTGTTGGTTCTTTTGGCAACAAATTCAATTCCAACAAGATCTTTCTTAACCAAATTGCTTGATTTGTAGCAGATGCAGCAGCCACATACTCGGCTTCTGCTGAAGATTGTGCTACAATATCTTGCTTCTTTGTGCTCCAAGAAAAAATGCCTGAACCAAACGAAAAACAGTAACCAGAAGTGCTTTTGTAATCATCCAAACATCCACCCCAATCACTATCTGAATAGCCAATAAGAGATCCATTCTCCACATTTCTATACCAGATTCCATAATTAATCGTCCCTCTAATGTACCTTAACACCCTTTTAGCGGCTCCAAAATGCTTAGTGCTGGGACTTTGCATATATCGAGATAACAAACTGACAGCGAACATTATGTCTGGCCTAGAAGCTGTTAGATACAATAGACTTCCAATTAGACTTCTATAAACTTTTGGATCTGCCCTCTCTTCGCCATCATCCTTCATTAATTTTTCATTCACAACAAGTGGAGTTGCAACAGCTTTGCACTTGTCAAGCTTGAACCTTTTTAACAGATTCAAGGCATACCTCTTTTGGGACAAGAAAATTCCTTCACAAGATTGAGATATCTCCATTCCCAGGAAAAACTTCATTTCTCCTAGATCGGACATCTCAAAAACTTTTAGCATTTCATTTTTAACTTCTTGAACTGCAAGAGGATTTTCACCTGTAATCATCAAATCATCGACATAAACTGATATCATAATCAACATCCCATCCGCTTGTCTTTTGAAGTACAAAGTAGGCTCATTTAGGCTTCTGTTGAAGCCTTGTGACAGCAAATGAGAATCCAGCCTACTATACCAAGCTCTTGGGGCTTGTTTAAGACCATAGAGAGCCCTTTTAAGCTTGTACACCTTGTCTTCTTCACCTGCAACTGTAAAACCTTCAGGTTGTTCAACATAAATGTCTTCCTCAAGCACTCCGTTGAGAAATGCAGATTTTACATCCAAATGGAAGATTTTCCACTTGTATTGTGCTGCGAGAGCGACTAGAAATCTTACTGTCTCATGCCGTGCAACAGGAGCAAACGTTTCTCCAAAGTCCACTCCAGGCTGCTGAGAATAGCCTTTAACTACAAGTCTAGCTTTATGCTTGAAGATGGAGCCATTTGGATTGAACTTTGTTCGATAGACCCATTTGACACCGATAACATTCTTCTTTTCTGGCCTATCAACCAACTCCCAAGTATCATTTTTATTAATCATGGCAAGTTCCTCCTTCATTGCTGAAATCCACACTTTGTGGTTTGCTGCTTCTTCAAATGAGGATGGTTCAACAAGAGCAAAATTGCATTGCTCATAAACTTCTGCTAGTGATTTGGTCTTCAAAACAGGAGAGTCTGTAGTCAATTCAACATCTGAATTGTTTTTTGTTCCAGAAATAGGACTAGAGGGAGTATCACCTTTTTGCTGATGTGGAGTTGCAGCTGAAGTATTCCCACCTTGGTTCTTCACAACAATATCTCGATCCCAATCATAGTGGCTAGACTCATCCACTATAAGATCTCTACTAACAAACACCTTCTTACTACTAACATTGTACACTTTGTATCCTTTTGCAACTGTACTATAGCCCAACAGAACACACAGTTCTGCCTTGCTATCTAATTTGCCTCTTTTAGCATCAGGAACATGTGCATAGCATACCGAACCAAATACCTTCAAGTGTCTTGCAGACGGCTTGATACCCTTCCATGCTTCAAATGGTGTCATGTCTTGGACTGCTCTAGTTGGTAATCTATTTAGCAAATAGACAGCGGTATTGACTGCTTCAGCCCAAAAGTATTTAGGCATCTTCTTTTCTGCCAACATGCATCTCGCCATCTCCATTACAGTTCTGTTCTTCCTCTCAGTAACCCCGTTCTGCTGTGGAGTGTAGCTAACAGTGAATTGTTGTTGGATACCCAAATCTTTACAATACTTGCTGAACTGATACGAAGTATATTCAGTTCCATTATCGGATCTAATATACTTCAATTTACAGCCACTCTCCCTTTCTACCATAGCTTTGAATTCTTTGAAAACAGAAAACACTTGATATTTGCTACTAAGAAAGTAGACCCATGTCATTCGAGTCAGATCATCTACAAAGAGAACAAAATACTTGTTTCCACTCAAAGAAGCCGTCCTCATTGGTCCACATAAATCTGTATGAACCAACTCTAGCTTTTCCTTAGCTCTCCAAAGACTTCCTTTAGGAAATGATCGTCTACGCATTTTACCAAATTGACATGACTCACAAACATCTCTACACATGTCAATTTTGGGTACTTCAAGCACCATACCCTTTGATTGCATATACACCAGTGAGCTAAGATTATAATGACCGAACCTTTTGTGCCAAAGCCAAGTATCACTCAATTCAATATTAAAAGAGCAAGTATCAATAGAATAGCATGAAATTGGAAAGGAATTGTCAATCATGCTAATTTTAGCTACTTCACATCCTTTAGGATCATGAATGACACATTGTTTATCCTTAAAATTAAGAGAATAATTTTTATGAAGTAATTGAGCAACACTTAACAAGTTTTGTGTCAAATTTGGCACATAAAGAACATCATTAATAATTTTCGTACCTTCGTCAATAGGAAATTTTACTGACCCTCTACCGTGAGCTTCCACCAATGCGCCATTTCCAAGCTTCACTTTGGTTCTATCAGATCTGTCCAAGGAAACAAACAGATTTTCATCAATTGCCATGTGCCTTGTGCACGCGCTATCAATATACCATTTACATTGGTCAATATGTGATGTGTGCGAGGCCATGAAAACCTCCTCCTCTGATTTTCCAACTTGGTGATCATCTGCGAAATTCACTCGATGGGAAGACTGGCCACTTTGATTTTGCTTTTGCCTACAATACTTCTCAATGTGACCATACTTCTTACAATATCTACATTGAATTGGAGACCTCTTTGAATTCTGCCAACAATTCTTCTCTAAGTGGTTTGTCTTCTTACAAATGCCACAAAGTGGAAATTTTCCTTTTATCGACAAATCACCTTGGTTTCCACCAGATTTTACCTCTCCAGATTTATCCAACCAGACTTTTCTGCTTTCCTTTTGATGTTTGAATTTATGCCTTGCTTGAAAGGCATCTTCCACTATCCCTTCACTTCTCATACTGACCCGTTGCTCTTGGACTTGCAATTTGGAGATTAGTTCGGCTATTGTAAGAGTAGTCAAGTCACAAGACTCTTCAATAGCTGAGATTTTTGATTCAAACTTGTCTGGAAGGCTGACCAAGATCTTCTCTACAACTTTCTGATCTGGAAAGGTTTCACCAAGTATTCTTATCTGGTTCACAATCTCCATCAGCTTTGAAGAGTATTCTTTCACACTATCTGAGTCTTTCATCTTCAAAAGCTCAAACTCTCTCTTCAATGCTAAGAGTCTAACAGACTTTACTCTACTGCTGCCTTCAAACTCCTCCTTTAACTTATCCCAAGCCTCTTTGGCTGTTTCACAAGTCATAATCCTCGTAAACATCACGTCCGTAAGACTTGAATGTATGCAGGTGAGAGCTCGTGGGGATCTAGTCACCAACTCATCATACTTCTTAATTTCATTGAGAGTTGCATTAACTCTCAATGGCTGGACAGCAGGTTCTCCAAGCTCAACAACTTCCCATAAGTTGAGAGCCTTTAGATAAGCCTTCATTTTGATAGCCCATATGTGATAATTCTCTCCGGTAAAAGTCGGAGGACCTGTCGTTGGTTGATTTTCAGGTGCCATGAAATTTTTTTCAGCGAGCAAATTCAAGAAAGAACAGAAAGTAGATGAGCGAAACAAACAAAATTTGATTCAGATCCCTTAGGAAATAGGCTCTGATACCATGTTACAATGAAAATGAAGAAGAACTTCAGGTCTACAAGGTGTAAACAATAGGAAATAGGAGCTGTAAATTGCAACAGAAAATCTGAAATTGAAGCAGAAGGCTTAAGTTTTCTTGAGTTCAATTTTTTCACAAGATGTTTCATTACATATGGTGTATTTATAGATAAAGTGTGAGAATTACAACCACATAATAAGCAAAATATCTCACACCAAACTATGTACCTATGTGGCTCACTAACCACCACACATTTTAAATCAAGACCAACATATCTACTACAAAATATCTCCAACCTAGGAGTTTCTAGATAATTCTTACTTTTCTAACATATCTAGTACAAAAATATCTCCAACCTAGGAGTTTCTAGACAATTCTTACTTTTCTAACATATCTAATACAAAATATCTCCAATCTAGAAGTTTCTAGACAAATCTTAATTTTCTAACAATCCTACACCCTGAATATGATTAACACTCAGAACCATTGTTGGTTCAAAGCGAACCCTTAGCTTGGCCTGGGTCATTACTATACTGAGACTATAAATACTATGCGGACGCTATACTGAGACTATAAATACTATGCGAAAGCTTTATAAATGCGAGCATCACAAAGATATAAACACAATTAACACCTCTCAACACTTTATCTAAAAGTCTGTAAAGAAGTTTCAATAGTTATAATAATAATAATAAGTGTTTGAAAACATTGGAAAAGCAATAACTTGATTGGCTCGTCTAAAAGAGGCCTCTACCGACACTACAAGAAAACAGCCCAATAGCGAAGGGAAAACTGGTCGCTATAAGTGAGAATCTGGTCCCAAAAAGGACAATAGCGACCAACTGCACTTGTCCTTATAGCCTTAGTCACTAAGGACCTTTAGGGACGAGATTATCGGACCGGTCGCTGATTCTTTTCCGGGACTAGTATAATGCTGGTCCCTAAAATTCATTTAGGGACCATATATCTGGTACCTATTCGCACATATTGTAATTGAAATTATGGTCGTTAAATCATTTTGCGACTAGATTCTAACTAGTCCATATATCATTTTGGGACGACTTCTATGCTGGTCCATAATCATTTTGCGACCAGTTTGAAGCTGGTCTGTAAATCAGTTTGCGACCAGTTTTAAGCTCGTCTATAAATCAATTTACGAAAACTTTTAAGCTGGTCCCTAAATCATTTTGGGACCATTTTGAAGGTGATCCATAAATCATTTCGCAACCATTACATATATCCTACTCAAAAGGATTTTAAGGATTTACAATCTAGTCCTTAAATCACATTGCATTTGCACCTAGAAAATACGATAATTAATATAAACTTGTCGCTTTCATATATAATATATAATGTAATTACAAAATAAGGTGAGTATAAGACATCTGACTATATACAACAATGAGGTAAGCTAGTAACAACATTGTGATCATGAACGCTTAGCAAAAAAATCATATACTAGCCTTAAACTATAATCCAAAGTTGCCTTCACCTTCCCATCAAAAAATGGTCAATCTACATGTTGTTTAACATCGGTTTTTTGCAACTTTCAGCATCCAAAATCTGTAAAAGAAATAAAACTTTCATTTAGAAGACCTATATATAAATATAAACAGAAAGATGTGATTAAATTAAATAACAATTTTTGCAGCAGCTGTAACACTAATTGCTGCAACAGTCCATTTTTTGTGGGAAATTGTTGTACACAAAATAGTGGTAGCAGCTGCAATACTAATTGCTGCAACAGTTGGAACTTTGTAGGCTATTTTATTTTAGGAAGTGTTGAACACAATATTGCCGTGATCAAAGATTATATAAAAGAAGCTCAAGGAGAAAGGTATCCATGGCATCTGCAACAAATCCGCAAGACCACGGAGGAGCAATACCCTGCAGAAGCAGGGGTAAACAACCCCCTAAATACTTGGACCAATATGTGGTCCAAAATGCCAAGCAAGGACCACCTGTGCTAGTACCTTTTCCAGCAAGTAGTGGTACAAAGAGTTCTCCAGCCTAATACCTATCTATATAAGTAGAAGAGATACAACCAAAGAGAAGCAATGAATGAGTTGTCTTTCATATTTTAATTGTAATGCGAGTATCACTTAGTAGACAGATGTGTTATGCTGCACAATTAAGCTTGCTAGCATGTTTGTTTATGAGCTGACATGTTTCCTTATAATAGTTGGGTTACTTGAACTAAGTGAGATAGCCTAAAATATCAGAATTCACCCTATAAATTTTGATATTTATACAACTTTCAGGAAAAAAAGAGAACTGGGGATGAGAAAAAGAATAAAAACAAAGGTGAGCAGATACAAAAAGAAGATGCCAATAAACAGAACAAGGCAAATGACAAGGAGGAGGATCATCATCTAACAAGAAGGAACTTCAGAAACCAAGAGCAAGCAGACCAACAAGAAGAAGAAGGATGTAAAACACAAAAGAGAAAACACAACAAGCAACACGAAGACAAAGTGCAGAAAACATTCTGGAAGCCAACTTCACCACAAAATAGGATAACAGGGCAGCATGACCAAAAAGCAACACGACAAGTAGGTACAAACTCTAATAATTTTTTTTATGCTAACCTAAACATGCAGGAGCATCAAATGAAAAACAGGGATGAGGCCACCACAAATGGAGGGACACCACCACATAGGGCACACACAAGAAATGAGACAGATTCTAACCAAAATGTACAGACCAAACAAGCTGGAAACAGGAAGAAACAACCCTTGTTAACTCATGATATCATTTCTTTGGTTAATCTTTTTCTTCTCCGTCTTTCTAACACTTATAGTAAGTTTAATTTCTTAACTCTTCCTAACGTCATACTAACTAATATCATCATATGAGGTACTCGATGACTACACAAGTTAGAAACATATTGTCATAAAATAGTCTGAGTTTCCAGTCAGCTTAATGTTGCTATGACGATTGTACAGTAAAACATCAAGAATTACTTATATCGTGACGAGTAAACTGTAATCGCAAACGAAAATTTACAAGGAAAAAAACTTAGTCAAAAAGTTAAAGTTAAGAGAGGAAGAAGAGCTTACATGTTCTAAATGAGTTTGTTATCATCACTTGAAAATCCTTAAATAGCCAAAAGTCCATTTTCTCTGTAAAATTTTATCACAAGTTAGTGTGCTGAAAAAATATAACATTACATTGTACATGCTCTAAACAGGAGGGAAAGTCTAAATGTATTCACAAAAAGAGGAACCACTACATGTACCGTATACAATTAAATTTTCACTCTCAAAGATACAACTAGGACAATGTAGATATTCAACTTTTAATAAGCATATGACGTACACCTTACTCGAAGCCACTCTGAACGACTCAAGAGAAATTGATTTGAGAAACAATTTTTCTTAGTGTGATCACTCGATCATTGAAATTACCTTTTGGTATTTGATCGATAACATTTGTATAAATATCCAACAAATAATTGTATGGCAAATACAGAAATTCGAAGGAATGCATTAAATAGCTAGTATTATAAGATGTTGTACTTAAAGTAGTAAATTTCGAGAGAAGCAAGAGCAGTGTACAATGCAGGTGAACTAATTGTGAACATAGTAAGGGATCCAAGATGGGGGAGAGCACAAGAAACAGCTGGGGAAGACCCTACGATGGTAGAAAAATATGCAGTGGCTTATGTAAAGACTTCAGGGGGATAATTTTGACAGTGGGAAGCTCAAAGATGGGCATCTTCAAGTTTCAGCTTGTTGCAAGAACTTTGCTGCTCAAGATTTAGATTACTGAAATAGTCACCACCGTTTCACCTTTGATGCTCAAGAAGGAAAAGTTGCTAGAAATTATCTGTTGAATCTTTTTACAAATGTTATCAGAAGCAGAAACTAGAAGAATCTAATATTCAAGACTTGTGTGAAAGAAGGAAAAGCCACCAGAAACCACAGGATATGGTAGATTCATTAGCTTTGGAGAAGCAGAAATTTGAAGAATCTGATATTGACAGAGTTCTTCGCAATATTTTCTCCATTAGAATGAGGTTAGGACTATTCAATAGTGATCCAAATTTATAGACTATTTATCATTCTAAAATTTATCAAACGTGCAAATATATTTTAAGATAAAACAACCAGCAATTAATGGCTTTGCTACGCAGAACCAGAACAATAAATTGATGTTTCAGGTAGGTTTTTACTCACATGGTATAATCAAGGATTCGAATAGTCATTCTCTTGAATTGGAGGCTGATAATTAGGGTGTTGCGCTAAAAAAAGTTCTTTCAATTCCTTCAGTTCTTTCATCTCATTTTGAAAGTTATACATGCAATCCTTCAAAGACTGATTTTCCTTTTGAGTTGAACGTAGCTCAGCCAACAATTCAGCTTTTGAGGAAGTCCCACCTTTCAAATCTCTTGCTTTTACTCCACCTCCAAAGTCAAATACATTACTACGACTTTGAGGTCCAAAGCATTTCTCAACAATTTCTATGCTAGAAAGTGATGGTTCAGACTCCACCAATGCTTGAATTTGAGCCTACAAAGTGTATAAAGGAGATTTTTTTTTTCCAGATCCCATAATAACTAAATGTTAAGAACATGTTCAATTAACCAAACGCACATGCTTCTCGATTGTTTCAAAATCAACAAGTGTGTTATTCTTCTTGCGAGTCTCGTAAAAGATAGTTGCCAAATCTGGTGGATTGCCATCTTTTCCGCCCTTTACATAATAGTAAACATGTCAAAGAACGGTTCATCAATATTAAGACAGAAAAAGATTTGATGATAACACCTTTTGATAAATAATCTCTCTAATTGGCTTGCTACCAATATGATGAAGCATCTTCAGCTTAGCTCTATTTATTGCGTTTCTATTGCTTCTCGCCTATATTTGAGTAACAACATTAAATTCAAATGCTATAAATAAATTATCAAAATTAAATCATAGTATGAAACAAATTACATTATTAGGTAATATGTCAAACTTGAAAATCTTTTGAAGTAAAATGTTCTTCCACTCCCATTGCTTCTTTTCTACCCCCTTAGGCATATTCGTAAGAGCCTCTTGGATAGGCTTACCCTTCACATACTTTTCATGCAATTGACCTCTCCATTTATTCCATAACTCTTTCATCCATCCCAAAACATGATCTCGATGACTATTCATGTCATCACTATCAAATTTATCCTACAATGTATCAAATTGAAACATGAATGAGCACACTAATTAAGCAGCGAGAATTGTATTAAGAAGAGAGTAGCCCAAGAAGAAATTGAAATACTTAATCCAATTACCTTAACAACAGCCCACATGTGATTTAGCTTTTCCTCCTTAATGTGTTTCCATGATGATACTCCCAACGGACATATATTACGATCACGAACTATTTTTCCCAAGTGCCTCGAAAATAGATTACTATTCTTCCCAACTGTTCGATTATTGTAAAATGTCACTTTTAGCTTTTGTCCAATATCAAGCGATGCAACTTCTTTGTACTTGTTACTTCCTCGAACCTTTTTATTCATTCCAATAGCACATGAACCTACATTTACATAATTTATAAATGGTAGACAATATTGTACATATGATAAACTTGTGATTAAATAGATATTAGAAATGAAAGCATACTTGTTTCAGCTGTTTGGGCAGACTGTTTAACTTGATCAATAGGAGAAATTGAAATATCAGAATGCAAACTCTCTTTCTCATGAGCCAAAACAATTTTATTTGTTGTTCTCTATCCTTGAGAGAAACCTAATGCAAGAAATTATATCAGTAAAATTACTTGAATTAAATTAAATTCAATTCTGAAAAAGAAAAAAATTTAAAAAATCATACTTGGTTCAAATGTTGGGGTGGACTCCATATCATTATCAGTAGAAAAAGAAAATGCAACATCAGTTTGCATATGCTCTTTCTCAAAAGCCAAAAACTTTTTATTCATTGTTCGCAATCCTTGAGAAAAACCTAATGCAAGAAATTGTATCAATAAAAGTACTTGAATTAAATTAAATTCAATTTTGAAAAAGCAAAAAAATTAAGAAATCATACTTGTTTCAAATGTTGTGGTGGACTCCAGAACATTATCAGTAGAAAGAGAAATTGGAACATTAGCTTGCTTATGCTCTTTCTCAGAAACCAAAAACTTTTTATTCATTGTTCGTCATCCTTGAGAAGCAGAAGGTCTTGACATACTTTGACTAACATAACGAGCATTTTGATTGAAAGATCGCTCCTCATTTTCAGAATCTTTAATTGAGCACATAGATTTAAGCCCTTGAGACTTCCCTTGAGTACCTAGTGCAAGAAATCATATCAGATAAACATTAGCAATAAATTAAATTCAATTCTAAAACATAATAAATTGTAGAATCATACTTGATGAATTTGTTTTAATGTATTGCATAAGTTCCTCAGTAGATGAAAAAGATAGAATATGCCCTTTCTCAACACTCAAGTAGTTTTTGTTCATTGTTCGCACTCCTTGAGCATTAGACATAGATCTAAGACCTTTTCCTCGTCCCTTTGCAACCACACCTAGTATAAGAAAAGCGACAATAAAAAATTAGTATTAAAATTCCTCGTACAAATTAATAACACAAATAAAAAAAAAATTATACTCGTTTCAGTAAATTGATTGTATGCATGATCAGTAGATGGAGAAAATGGAATATCAATTCTTGACACCCCTAAAGACAACATAGATTTATGCCCTCTTCCTCGTCCCTTCCCTACAGCACCCGGTGCCACATATGCATATTTGGTAGTAGCTTTCACCCTAGATGCCACCTCATTTTCATCCTTTGATGGTTTCATATCAAACCTACCAAAAAACAAAGATGATATGTTAACAAAAAAAAATGAAAAACATTCTAAAAATCATATACTTGCCAAAAAAAATTAAGACACTATAAAAATAATGTACTAACAAAAATCATATATCAAAGTGTATAATAATGAATATGCTAAAGCTTAAGAAGATACTTCACTTCAGTCATTCTTTTTCGTTTATTTTGTGAAGAATTTTCTAAATCTTCAAATTCATTGTCCTTTTGTTGCACAATTTCATAGGAATCACAAGGTTGTACCTTTCTCGCTACACACCAACCTCTATTGGAATTATCATTAGCAAAAAATACTTGAGAGGCTTGATCAACTAATACAAAAGGCTCATTTATTTTCTGAAATCGACCCCACTTTACACTTACAATGCCATACTCATCTATTTTCACTCCTTTTGTCTTATCATATGCATCGAACCATTTGCATTCAAACAAAACAACTCTTCTACATGTGAATTCTAATTCAAGAACATCGGTTAAAACTTCATAGTAATCAATTTTCTCACTATGTTTATCAGTTTCACCAACGACAACCACACCACAATTTTGAGTCCTTAAATTTTTATCATAATCTTCTGCATGTAATCTATATCCATTGACAATGTAACCATTATAATGTAATACATATTTAGTAGGACCACGTGAAAGTGTGAGGAGATCTTCCATGATCCGACTATCATCTTCTTTAGGCAATTGTGCAACCTATCAACAAGATAAAATTGATCACTTTTAAATGAGTAACTCAATATTAGATTTCTAAATTTGATGTGTATATATTACTCACCTTATCTTGAAAACATTCAATAAATCATCTGTTCCATTCATCATCAGACAAGTATTGAGTAGAATCTACATGAATTTGTGCAAACTCTCTATAAATTTAAATTGAACCACAATTGTCATACAAAAAAATAATCCTAAAGAAACAAGGCAATGAAGTATGATATGTAGAAAAAAATCATACTCTAGAAATGGTAGAACTTCATCACAATTCTTCAGTATGTATATATGTGCTTGCTCTAATTCATTTGCTTCAAGATCACGCCGTTTTTGAGCCCCCAATGTTTTTCCAGATTGACAAAATAGAGATAATCCTCCATCAGATTTTTTCAGACCACCATCATAGTTTCGTTCTGGTCTATTAAATTTTGTGTCAATTGTATGTAGATATCTTGAACATAAATTCATACATTCATTTGCAATGTAACCCTCTGCAATATAACCTTCTGGCCAAGCCCTATTACCAATGAGAGATTTTAAAAATTATAACCATCGTACTATGGGATACATCCATCGATACTGGACAGGTCCACCAAGCATAGCTTCATTAGCTAAGTAAATAGGCAAGTGCACCATGACATCAAAAAATAAAGGAGGAAATACCTTTTCTAACTTGCAAAGAGTTATAGGAATTTGAGCCTCAACCTGCTCCAAGTCATCAATCCTTAATGACTTAGCTCCAACCATATTAAAAAATAAAGATAATTCAATTAGTGGTTCACACACTTCTTTGGACAACATACCACGTAGTGCAAGAGGGAGTAAATATTGGAGAAGAACATGACAATCATGACTCTTTAAACCAGAAATTTTGTGATCTTTCAAGTTAACACACAAAGAAATATTGGATGAAAATTCATCTGGAACCTTTAAATTCTTCAAAAATAGGCAGAAATTGTGCTTTTCTTGTGGAGATAAGGTGTAACATGCAATTGGAACTTCATATTTTTCACCTTTCTGAATAGGGTGCAACTCCGGCCTTATATTCATTTCTTTTAAATCTAGCCGAGTTTTAATAGTGTCCTTGGTATTTCCTTTGGCATTCATAATTGTCCCCAAAATATTATCACATATATTTTTCTCAATATGCATAACATCCAAATTATGTCGCAACAAAAGAGACTCCCAATATTGAAGTTCAAAAAAGATACTCTTCTTGTTCCAATTATCTTTTTGACTATCATGTGATATTTTGATTATTTTCTTTGGTTCCTTTGTTAAATGCAACCCTTCAAGATCATGAACTTGATGAAGAATCTCAATACCAGAACGTTTTTGGGTGGGAGCCTTTTCTCTTCTGTGCCATCAAATGACTTCTTATCATTCCTCCATTTGCGATTAAGAGGAAGATAACACCGATGACCCATAAAACATTATTTCTTACAATTGGCCAATCTGATTGAGGAAGTATCTTTGTTGCAACATGGGCATGCCAATTTTCCTTTGGTACTCCATCCAGATAAATTTTCATATGCTGGAAAGTCATTGATGGTCCATAACAAAGAAGCATGTAGCTTAAAATTCTGTTTGGTTGATGCATCAAAGGTCTCAATACCAATATCCTATAACTCCTTCAATTCTTCTATTAAGGGTTGAAGATATATGTCAATTGCATCACCTGGACCATCTGGACCGGGAATAAGCATGGACATGATAAAGCTTTCTTGCTTCATACACAACCAAAGTGGTAAGTTATAAGGAATAAGTACCACCGGCCAAATGCTATATAAGGTTTTTGCATTCCGAAATGGTTGAAAACTATCACTCGCAAGTCCAAGTCGAACATTACGAGGCTCGGCTGCAAATGAAGGATGAAGTTCATCAAATGATTTCCATGCCATTGAATCAGCTGGGTGCCTCATTATTCCATCATCAACTCTTTCAACATGATGCCATGTCATTAGAGAAGATGTCTTGGAAGACATAAATAACCTTTGAAGCCTAGGCTTTAATGGAAAATAACGTAAAATCTTTGATGCTATCTTTTTACCCTTTTTGTTCTTTGCTTCCCCGTTATGTTTATCGACTTTCCATCTGGATTCGCCACAAATTTTACAAGAATCAAGTAATTTATCCTCCTTCCAATATAACATGCTATCATTTCTACAAACATCAATCCTTTCGTAGGAAAGCCCAAGATTCTGAATTACCTTCTTTGCCCCATAATATGTATTTGGCAAATCGGCTTCATCTGGCAACAATTCCTCTTTTAACATTTTTAACAACATTGTAAATGACTCATTACTCCAACGACCCATACTTTTTATGTGAAGCAACTTAATCAAAGTTGAAAGTTTTGAAATTTTTGAACCTTGATAAAGTGGCTTCTCAAAGTCTCCCAATAGGCTATAAAGCTTTTTGGCTTCAACATTTGGTTCCTCTTCATGTGAATCATTACAATCAACATCTGCAGTGTGCCCATATTGATTAGGATAGAAATCACTCAAAATTTCTCGTATTTCATCCTCATTTTCACAATTTTCTACTTCATTATCATCTCTATCTTCACATTCTGATTCTGGCTCACCTAAGACTTCCCCATGATGATATCAAAAGGTATAATTTTTAATTATTCCATATACTTTCAAGTGTGTTCTGACTGTCTCACGTGTTCCTAATGTGGTATTACAACATTTGACACACTGACATCGTATTTCATATATTTCTCATGTTCTTTGAAAAGCATAATTCAAAAAAATTTCCACCCCGATAAAGTAGGCGTCATTAAGTTGATCATCAACAAGTTGCATCCATTGCTTACTTGGTGCCATAACCTTTGATTATATATAAGAGTCAGATGAATAATAATTTAGGATAACAAATTTACTAAGATGAACATAAGTTTCTATTAAACATGTCAAATCATCATAATGATAAAAAAATATATATGTAAAATGAATTAATAACATCTTTTTCTTTTAATTGAATATGTGTTGCTATATATAATAAAACTCAAAGGTCTTAGCAAATGCATAATCCTAAACCTACTAGTGAACTTCAAATAAAGACAACATGTCTAGATTCATCAAGAAAAACAGCGACGAGACAATATTGATTTGTTGATTTATTAAATTCTTTCATATTAGATCTATTTATGACAATATTCTAGAATATTATTCATAAATTTATGTTTCAAGGCTACAATGAGCTATGAAAAACATTCCAACTCAATCAGAATAGTTAAGAACACTACACACTACGAGTTAATCTTAATGGATCTAAAGTTTAATTTTTCATCCACGTGAACTAATGACCTTTTTCATGTTTCACAAAGCTAAACTCACTTCTCCAATAATTTTTTTATCAAACTACATGAGGATCCAAGCAATTTCAGTAAACATTTCGAATCTAATTAAAATCAAGAATCACAAAATAACAATGACAAATAACCATGGATTTTCAAGTAGCTTAAGATTTCAAAAATGCACCACAAGTAGTAACTTTAGAAACCATTATGCAGCCATAGTTTTAGTAGAAAAGAACAATTCAAACAACATTTGAAACACCATAAAAAGGTTACTACTATGAAGCATATTATATGACACACATACTTTTGAAGTTCTTGGGATAACTTAACTTTAATCCAATAAAAAATACACTAAATTGATCAAAAGTAAGTAGGAATAGAAGTCACTCAAACTAAATTTTACGAACTTCAATCAATAGAGTGTTGAGAGAAATCAATTTCACTCATAGTAATTAATAATACTACTACTTCTTAACAACTCTCTTAAAGTGCATTTTGCTCAAGGATTCTGGACTCAACTATTCAACTCATGAAAACTGTATAGATCACAAAATAACTTGATATTCACAATATTGGCTGAAAGCAAAGATTGTCAGCTAGTTTCGAGTCAATGTTGTTCAAGAAATTGCAAAAAATTGAAAAAGAGAAAGTATAATTAAACTAGAATGCTACTGAATATTTCAGATGCTTTAACAAAGCTCATTAACAATTTTGTTTCTTTCTCGTCTAATCCTCAAGCTACTCATAGACACATAAAATTTTTTTAGATGCTTTAATAAAGCTCACTAACAATTTTGTTTCTTTCTCGTCTAATCTTTTTACTGTCAGATTATACTTTAAAATTGAATACAATAAAAAGAATCATTCAAAATCAAAGCATATAAACTGGGAACTGAAATTAAAGACACTAATGGAAAAATATTCAACTAATTAATCAGCTGATAGAAAAAAATTGCTATGCCAGCCTTACCAAAATTTCGTGGCAGCAAAAATTATGAAACCCTAATAGAGAAAATCGTTAAATAAACTCTCAAATATCTCCTCTTTGAACCTAAACCCCAACCTTGCCTACAAAACTAGCATTTTTCGTCCTAACACAATAACAATGCGTATTCAATTATCAAGAAAGAAAAATGAAAGATTTTATAGAAAAAGAAGAAGGGGGAGATGAATTAGGAGGAATAAAATTAACTTAGATGTAGCTACAAGTGGTAGATGAATCGTTTTACTCCCAATAATGCCTTCAAGCTTAATGATTTAGGAGATTTTGTTGTCAATAATGCATTCAAGCTTCAAGATTTCGTAGACTTCTGTGCGTGTTTGATAGAGCAAGAGAAAAAAAAATGAAAGAGACTTTAGTGATTTTGGTAGATTGCTAGAGAGAGACAAAAATATCTGAACCTTTATCAATGGATTTGGGGGGGTTTAGGTTATTACTATAGAGAGAGAAATTATTTTTGTGCCTTTTAGTATTTCACTTCTTGTTCCCGCTCTTCCCTTGTAATTTCCCGCTGAAATTTTTGACTTAGGGACGAGTTATTTTGTTTTTAGAAAATAATATAGTCAATTATGGACTAGTAAATAATATTATCCTTATAGGTATATTTTAGGGACCATACTAATAACTTGTCACAATATTTTGGTCTTTAATAGGCCTTTTTGTTATAGTGCGAATAAGATAGGGGCCTAAAGTACTCTAATATAAAAGACCAACAAAATACTGAAGATGACTAAATAGACTGGAGTCCTCCGAAAGCGAGGAGGTCTCACCAAAAACTGATGGAGAAGATCATAATGAAGCGTCGGCTGACGAGCCTGAACACCTGTATTTGTATCATTTAAAAATATTGTGCCGAATGACATGGTATGTAAAAATGGCTTAATGAAACAACATGCTAAAGTGAATATATTGAAAGGAAATTGTATGATAACTAACTGAAAAGTAAAGCACCCAAGTGTATTGAAAACAATAAAACTTTACATCTGAGATATATGCAATAATAGCCTGGAAATAATATACTTTACTTTTTATTGGGGAGTTTGTCTAACCAATAACCATCATTAATATGAGCATCTTGATGATACAATGTCTTACCCAAGTTATCAGAACCATTCAATACTTTTCCTTGGTAGAGGACAAACTTACTAATAGATCCAATATCTATGCCCTTACCAGTGGCTTTATGAGGAGTTGTCTGAATCAACGATACAAATCACGATCCTATCTTACGTTAGCTGTGCAATTATGAGGTTTGGATTATATATTTAACCCTTATCCAACTCAGTGTTCAATACTATTCCCAAATCAATGCAATAATGCTCAGTAATTGTATAAAGTTCCATTTTAGGAAAAAAGGTCCTACTTTAGAAGAAATTAATAATCTCTATCTAATTTAATCACTACTCAAAAAGGTTGCCTGATTATGCTTCCTTCAAAACTGGCCATGCATTTCTTTACGAAAATAACGCTCTTCTAAATCGTAGAGAAACTTCTTGATTAATAGGGTTTAATTTTAGGGAAGTGGTGTTCCACTAGCGGACAATGTTCAACTTTTCTTGTTTTGTGTATTTTAGTTTTTCATCTACGATAATTGTTCATGTTTCCTAAACTAATGTGTATTTTTTGGTACTAGATATATGGTCATTAGTTGTTACATGTACAACGATAATTGTTTGTGTGTTTCTTAAGGTGGTGCATATTTCTAGATAACCCTTATATTTGAAGACTCTAACTCGAAGAGGGACTTCAGAAATTAAGATTTAGATTTAGGGAAGTACAAAAGGAAATACATGATAATTAGCAAAAAGTTTGTTTCCATCTATCTGTTCGAATCCCAATTTAAACCTTGCCAATAAGTTTTCATATTTTTGGTGTGAGATAGTACTGAAGAAAATAATGGACCACTATTATTTTCTATGGATCTGATACCACATTATTGAAAAATAATAATTTTATTATTCAAAAATAATATTCACGTTAAATAACAAAAACAAGAAAATAACAACGAACTAAATTTTTTTAACATGGAGAAAATGATACACTTTAGAGGAGCAGTACTATATCATTATAGTGAGAAATTTAATAAAATTTTATAGTCTAAAAAAACTACACCACACTTAAAAGAAAATAACTTTCTTTATTTTTGGGTACCTCACTATAACACCACGGTTACCGATTAAGTTTTGTTTTTGAAAAATAGCAATATAATTAAAAATTGAAAAACAACGACAAACAGTGCTATTTATATATCAATAATTTGTGTGAAAGTTATAATCTTTATAAAATCTAATGAAAAAAAGATATATCCCTCTGATTCTTCTCCTCACGATCGTCAATTCAAAAACTTTGCTTTGTTCTTGAATCGGTGAAATACTTGTTGAAACTTCACCATGAATGTGAAGCCAAACTTTGATCACAATAGCGTAGATATAGGAGCTTGCATCACATAACTTGGAGACGAAGACTTCTTAATTATATGCGGAAGACTTGTGGATCACCACTAAAGAGCAAAGTTTTTCTATGTATTTTTTTGTTTTTTTCTGATCTTATGAAAGCCCCTTTATATAGACGTGAGTTGAGATTTTGGGGATATTTTGGTCTTCAAATAATTTTACAGTACCTTGGCCTTGGAGAACATGAGTTGAGCTCGTCTTATCAATTTAACAAACTGACCCAAATATATTTTAAACTTTATTTAAGTCACATAATCTTAACTCAATTATTAATCCTATTTTTTAACCAATAATTTACTTTGATCAACATATCATAAACTTAAAAATTAATCCAAAATTTACTATAATCCACTACTCACACACTCTATTTTCTTTACAAACTATTGTCATTTACTGCCTGTGAAGTGCTCTACTCTCTCTCTATTTCTTGTTGGTGTATTGAAATGAGGAAACAACATCTATATTTATACATAATTATTTATGTTCCTTCTCTTCAACAATATTTATCCACTATTAATTTTGCACACCTCTTAAGAAATTATAAATAGAAGGATAATTTTACTATATCACTCTTTGAGTATAATAAATACAATGTCTTGAAAAATATAATCATGAAATGATTATAATTAATGATAAGAGTAAATTAGAAACTAAATATAAAATTATTCATTGATTTCATATAGTGGACAAATATATATTGTTGGACATTCTAAAATAGTATAGTGAACAACTATTGTTGAACAGAGGAAGTATTTATAAAATTTGGTTCTGTGCCGACCTTTTAATTTGCCAATTTTGCCAATATGCAGTTGCAGCAAATTACTTTATTTTGCTAATTTAATGCATATGCCCTGGAATTCCCTGCAGCAAATTACTTCATATTCTAGCAGGTATTTCGTAGCTAAATTTAATACAGGTGGTCAATACTCCCATGTTTTGTATAGTAGAAAGAATGTTTTCTCTGAATGATTTAAAATTTCTTTATATTTCTAGTATATATAACTTAAAATTTTAAAAATTATATGGCAGGACGCTATGTTTGGGATAAAACAATATTTTCTAAACGTATTAAGAAGAAGTGTATCACAATTTAGCAATATATGATAGATGATAAAATTTATTTGTATTAAATGTTTATATATACACTTCTTACACTTAATTATAGTTAATTAATTCATATTTTTATTTTATTAAATCACTTAATCACAGTAATTTGAGTTAATTTGATATTTTATCGAGGTTGCAAAAAAGGTAAGTACATGTTAAAGGCATTAGTAATTGATTGTTTCTCAATTATGTGTGAAGTACTTTTTCAACAGATATAAATAAAATATTATACATATTTTCTTCTTCAAAATATATATACAAACATTTAAAGAATAGGAAATTCAAATGTTATGGATAAAGAAATTGAAAATGTGCTTACTAATGACTATATATATGACACCGAAACTCCTTCAACAAAGGTTTAATACATGGTGAAAACCCCTTTAATTTGTCTTGATATTTAATTTTATTTAGACACTTGAACAAAGTAGTTAGGTTTTAATTGGTCTTCTTGTACCACAATCTATTTCTGTCCCATAGTGAAATTAACCTGATATAACAATTGAGGTTGATGTGTATCCTCTCTTTTAATTATATATATAGCAACCTCAAATCGAAAATGTCTAAGCTTTTATAATTTATTGAGGCGAGTATGTATAATTAAAAGAGATGACATATTTTATGTGGTTATTTTAACTATAGAAATTAAAGAATGAGAATTGAGAACACATGCAAAAAAAAGTTCAAAATTTAAGCTTTAAAGTATTTAATTGAAGTAATATTTTTTTAGAAGTTAAGATGTTCAATTGGAAAAATACTTAATCCGAGTGTGTTATGAAATGAAATATTTTGACAAGTTTAAGAGGCGGACTATAACCATCTATTAAGCCTTCAAAGAAATATAAAATGATACTTATAAATAATAATAAAAACAAGGGAGCATATGATATGAACAACACAAACCACAATAGATACCATTACATAGAAAGATGTTTACACATCAAACTTAGTTACACACTTCACTAGCAAGATTTGTTATACAACAACATACTAAAATCACAAACCATAACACACATAGAAAGATGTCTTACACATCAGTCTAGATTACAAACATCACAAGCCAGGCATGCAAATGGTATATAACTACCAAATTTACAGCCAAATTATTTTCTGAAAATAAAAACACACATAAAACACTCGAAACATCGAGATTTCTTATTTATTTATATAATAATTCTCTCTGCATCATCATTGATTTTTGCGGTGACACTTGCATTTGCAAAGCCTCGCAACACTGAAAAATAAATAAATATAAGTATTAAATTAAAATTTTGACAATAGAAAAGGAAATAAATAATTAATGAGATTTAAAATTCGAACCCTATCATTCTTTCAGCAGCACGGAGCTCCATCTTAACTTCATTCATCTCACGACGCATCGACTGTGAAAATGAAATAAAATAAAATGTAAAGTTAATATTATTTTTTGTATAATAAATTGTAAAAAAATTGGAATTATATAATAATTACCTCAACCCTGGAGTTCAATTGAGACGCATTCAAGTTGGGACATGACAAAAAAGAAGAAAATATTGGTAATTAATAAGATTTAGATGATAAAAGAAATAGACTTAATATAATTATGCGCTAAACTATAGTATAATTTTAACGAAAAAAATCAGCAAATGAAAGAGAGAGAGAGAATTAACCATGCGTGCTTTGCAAGACGAAACATACATGCATGATGAGACATCACCCGCAAAATTGCCTGATCAAGTAGATAAATAAATAAATTTAAAATGAAGATAAATAATATTTTTTAAAAAGATACAAAAATGATGTAAATATAATAAGATGATGTCAAAAAGGAGGAAATTGTGATTTTAAATATTTTCCATGTAAAATATGTTTTATGAATCATGTTAATTATAAGATTTTAAAAAAATAAGTCTAGGAATAATTATGGTTTTTCAAGTTTTTTAAGATACATTTTTGGCTATCAAAATTAAGGTTTTATGTCATTAAAAACATATATATATCTCCAATGAAAACAAGAAAAGTAATATGAAATTAATAGTATAAGATTTCAACCTGTCTGCGACGTGATTCAGTGGGAGGGACATACTCAACATTAACACAAGTGATGCTACAACAAAGAATAAAAACAAATGTTAATTATTAATCTAAAAAAAATTCAAATAAAATTAGCTCATTTATCTAAAAAAATAATAATTAAACAAAACACACATATATACAGTACATAGGGAAATAGTAAATTAATTAGAAACATTTAAAACATGATCTTCAATACTAACACCTATAAAATTGGAAGTTAGCATACATCCTCTCAATTACTCAACCATAAACTATAATTTATGACAACATATATACACGTGACTCATTTTAAAAAAAAAAGATATATAAAAATAGAATAAATCACAAAACATTGTCAAAACCACTTCATTTATATCTCCTCTCAACTAACACTTCACTTATTAGTGAAAAAGTAAGGATTTTTTTTGTGTGGACAAAAACAATAAATGAATTCTTATTAATTTTATAAGACAAAACAAACATTTAATAGTAAATTCAATTTGTCAAAAACTTTTTACTTTTCAAGAGAAATAATAAATTCAGATGAAGATTTTTAAACAAGAAGACAATAATTTCTTTTAATGATCTAGGAAGTTCATAGATCTTTTTAAAAAAAAAAGATTAAAAAGAAAAATAAAATTAAAGAAAAAATCTGTGAAAATAAGTCATTTTTAGTAATCAAACACCAAAAAAATATTAAAAGGGGAAAGACGAGTTTATGCTTATTAAGGACAGTTGTGTATAGTGAGACAATATTTTTCCCAAAAAAGAAAAAAAAACATTTTCCCAACATCTATAAAAAGAAAAACATTTTTTTTGGCGACCAAACATAAAAAAATATATTAAAAAAGGGAAAAAAAATTCTAAGCTTTTCCTTTTTTAGCAATAGTTTTTTAAAGATAGTTTCTAATTTTTACAATAATAACAACAACAACAACGTATTTAATGAAATTTCATAGATGAATTTTGAGAAGGTAAGGTAGAGTGTATGTGGACCATACCCCTACCTTGTGAAAGTAGAGAGACTCTTTCCTAAATTTTACAAAAACAACATATCCAGTGAAATCAAACTGGTTGGATCTGAGAAGGGTAGACTGTAGGTAGACCTTACCCTTGCCTCGTGAAGGTAAATAAACTGTTGCCAAAAGACCCTCATCTCGAGTAGTATAACAAACATATAGAAAATACAACAACAACAACTACAATTACCCAGAAAAATCTCACTAAGTAGGTTCTGGGAAGAGCAGCTAGGGTGTATACAAACTTTACCACTACCTCGTGGAGGTAGAGAGGCCGTTTCTGAAACATATAGAAAATAGGGAGACAATTTCTTGTGGTGGCTCACCTTGACCGCGGAGGGCTGTGGTTGGCTGAGTGAGCATCAAAATCATCATTCTCAGCCATTACACCAAATAAAGAACAACAAGAAAGACTTTAGAAAAATGAAAAATTAGAACAAGTAAAGTAACTCTCTTTTTTCTCTCTTAGAATTGCTTTGATGAATGAAATAGAGGAAAATGGGGTGGTTTATATAGGAAATTTTGTAGTGAAGCTCTCATAATTTTTATTTTTTTTTAATTTTTTAATTTTGCTATTAATTCAGCAAATTTGGCATCAACTTGAAGTGAGTCATGACGTTGGGTTTGTAGTTTTTGAGATTTTTCTTTCTTTCTTGCATGGATTTAACAAGTGTTGTTAATTCTTTTGAAACTTGTCGGTACCGTATAATGCATGATCACATGAAAACTTCTTCTCACTAATTTCCCTTGTTTTTTAAAAAAAAAATAAAGATAGAAAATAAGTGTTTGAGTATAAAATTACACTACTTTATTTTTTGGCATTTTCTTTTCTTTCTCTTAACTCTTAAGTATATATCATAATGAGGGATAAGAAGTGCGAACAAATCAGTAACGTTGTGATGGTATGAATAAGATTCTCTGCATTCTTAATCAGAAGTATTTTTGGAATTGACCCCATAGATTCCTTTTAGGGAGCGTTTAAGTAGTTTTTGACGATATCAATATTTATTGATTGTGTATGATTCTTTGATGATCATAAATCAAAGAGATTTCATGTTCAAGTCCTGAATATTAAAAGAGCATTACCTCTTATAAATGAGTCGTAATCAATAAAAACCTCAATACGAAAATAAAAACAAAAGTGGTTGGAAGAAAAGTTAGCCTTTTTTAGGGGATAGAGTAGTTTGGATTGAATACAAACAATTTAAGGCGTTTCATTTTTTGAAAAGAAAAGAAAAGATTAAAATTAAAATTTATTATTTATCAATGGTCCAAAGTCATGTTTCTGTTACTAAAATTAAAATTATAGGTCCAATATGAACAGCATTATTGTACCTACTCAGTGGTCCATTAAACAATTAATTCATATTCCAAATATTTAATTTCAATGCCACGATCCAAAAATGGACGTGATGACACTCGTCTTATCCCATCAAGACAAGTCAGCCTAAAACTCAACCATTACAATAAAATGCGGAAATTTCATAATCAACTCAAAAATACCCCCAAAATCTGGTTGTCACGTGTACAAGCCTCTAAAGTATTACAACTTATTCAAAAGAAAAACACAAGTCTCCATTGACATTGTTTCTAGAGTAGAATAAGATCATAAACAGGAGTAAGAAGGTCTGTTGAGTTGACAAACAACTACCTCACAAATCTCCAAGTAGCCTCGGAAAGGAAGAGAATATATCACAAAGGTCCGGGCTAGTGACCTATAAAAAAAATGTAGTAGCAAGGGGTGAGTACCAAACCACGCGGTACTCAACAAGTAAACCTCTAAACACAAGCTAAGGGGATAGAATGCGGGTACTCCTTACACCCCAACCGAACCTCCATAACTACAACCTGCATAAAATCAGCCTAACCTAACAATTCACAATTCACAATTCACATAGCACATATCTCAACAGCATCATTCTAACAATCACATATTCTCAACAACAAGCTCAATATTCATCAATTACAACCTCCACGACTACAACCTGCTTAAAACCAACCCAACCTAACAGTTCATTATTTACATAGCACACAACTCAACAACAACACTCTAACAATTACATATCATCAACAAGAAGTTCAATATTCACCAATCAAAGTTCCAGAGAAAGGCACTCACAAGATTAGCAAAACACAATATCAAGTTCACTAATGATAAATATGTGCAATGCAATGGAATGCAATGTCAAGTATAGTGATGCATGTCTGACCTAGTGATACACACCCGCTGTCTCTCAGTCCGGGATCCATGGGGGACATATCTGTCCATGCATCCATCGCGGCGCGCGATATGACCCTTGATAATAGTAACCATCGCGGCGCGCGATACGTCCCTCGAAATATAGTATCCGTCGCGGCGCGCGACACGTCCCTCAAAATATAGTATCCATTGCGGCGCGCGATACGTCCCTCGAAATGGTACATCCTCTTTATTTTCTTATTCTTTCTCAATGCACATAACACTTGTCACAACCATGTCTCAGAACAATTCAAATAACATGTTCACACAAATAATGAAGAGATGACCATTTTCATAACATTGCACAATTCACAACAACACAATCAGGATACAACATCAACAATGATTCAACAAGCCTTTCAAACAATTCTCAACACATCACACAAACAATTGATCACATTGCCTTTTATTATCCCTTTCTCATCATTAGAATTAATCAATGTGGACAAGTCAACCCATCACCAAGCCTCATTACCCTAAACACATATTACAAGGAAATACATGAATTCCATACACTTAACAAGGGTTTAGAAATCCACTTGCCTTAAATAGTCGAACAATCACTCCGGGACTTGAGCCTTTCCCTTTCGTTGGGCTCCAAATCAATACAATCTATCCAAACAAATTACCACAATAAGATTTTGAAACTAACAACACCCACATTACTATGTGTTTAGCCTTGAACCAAAATTCACCCAAATTTATAATCAAGTTCGTAAATCTTGATGTCAATTAACATTTCAACTATCATACTTTCCAAGTTTCAAGTCTAGGGTTAAGTTTTGATTCCCTCAAATAGCATAATTTTAATGGTATCCACATACTACAATACACCTAATATGTAATTAGGTATCTCAATATATTAAAATCTTAATCACAATATGCTAATCAAAAATAAACATAGAAACCAACTTGTTACGGAAGATAATACGCATAACCTAAGCTAGCTACAACTTTTCTATTCCACTCATTATTATCTCATCATTAATTTCCTCATCATTACTCATCATGAAACATCAATCCACTGCCATAAATAAATACACCCAATCAAAAATAATTTACATTACAATATCTCCTACATTCTGTAAATATTCAACTATTCCAACCTACCAATTTAATAATTAATTAAACTCTTACTCCTAAAACTAGAACATACGAATTAGAGATGAAGATTAGTTAGGCGAATTCTTGTTTTACCTGGAGCGAGAATGCTTTCCTGTGGCGCCGAATTATGCCTCTGCTTCTATCATAAATATTTTTCTTTTCTTTGTAGTTAATAAAAACTAAACCCCAATGTACTTTAATTCATTCTCATACATGAAACAAATGGGTATATGATATTAATAAAATTATATTCTTGGCCCATTAATTACTAATTAAAATAAATTATTTAAAATTTCTCATAAATTAATAACCATAGTTAAACAAATAGTCCAAAATTTCCAAACCAACTTCACCGACTGATCAAGAAATTACTCGGGGCAGCTATCGAGAGGGGTAAAATAGTAACTTTATGAAAATTTCCAAAAATGACCTTCCGGGTCATTACATTCAGACTTTCAATATATTGATTCACAAAAGGAAACATACATTCAAGTGCATTCATTTCTTTATCTATTTATAATATATACTAAAATAGTGAAAATATCCTAAATGTAAAGCTGAATTACTAAAATAAGGAGAGACATTTTGACAAATCTAATTATAACTTTAGACAACACAGTTTTACAATTATAAATGACGTTGTCAAAAGTGTCTCCATTAGTAAGAATTATAAAATAATAAAAAAAGAGTCTAATTATAAGTATAACTTTATATGCAAGAAGTATTTATTAATTTTATGACTTTGGTTTTCTCCAAAAATAATATAGAACCTATCCCTATACAATAGTGTTAAATATTTAATGAAGTTTAGTGCAACCGTTTTTGTCGAGATATTACCATCAGTCTTTCTTATATTGTATATTCATAATAAAATATATAAGTGTTATATAAATACAACTTAACCCACAACTATGAAGGAGATCAACTTTAGTACCAAAGGATTTGGTTTTTTGGGGTATTCATATAAGTAGGAATTATAAAAGTTTCACTATGTGAATTCTATAAGAAAATAGATTACTGATTACCTAGGATATGAAGAACCTTCTAGCTGAAGTGGTAATAATTTGATGGTCTTTATTTTTATCTTAGGATATGTGGATATATATTTTTATTAAATTCATGAGTTAACCAAATATAGGAATTTACATTCATCGTTTTCCACAACATGAATTTTTTCTCATCTTCATTTTATTCTTCAAACATATTTTCCAATAACATAATTTTTATGTGTTTCTTTTATTAAAATTTTATTTAATTGTTATGGAATATATGTAAATCTTTGTGTCTTGTGTGATTGGTTTATTCTTGTCTTGTTGTTTTTGTTTGGTTAATATACTTGTTGTCCATTCTTCGTATTGCTTGATTTAGTTTGTCTTCTTTTGGTTCAAATTGAAAGGAAAAATTTAGATTTGGGTATTATTCCGTTGTTTTCCTATCGGACATTTTTTGTTAGTGTCTTACCTTTGCGCGCGTATCCAAAAATTAATATGGAAATTAATTATGAAATAGTTGACGCGTTTGAGAGGGTAAAGGTTTTCAATGCAATTAAGTGGTTTTTCCATTTCTTTTACTATCACACGATATATAATAACAAGATCATCAAATAGATGCTTAATTTATTATATAAATTGGGGTAAAAAAAGTAGAGTTAAAATTTATAATTAACTTGTGGATAATGCTCAACTTTATTATTTTTGTTTACTTTAATTTGTCGTGTGCCCTAACTGACGTGCATTTTTGGTAACAGATATATATTCAGGATATATAAACAATAGTCATACGTACAACAACGGTTGTTCGTGTGTCTTAACTAACGTCCAGCATTTGGTAACATGTATTCAATTTGCGGACAATATGTTCGACTTCCCTCTTGTTTTGAGTAGTTTACTTTAATTTGTCGCGTATAACAGCTATTCAGGTGTTCCCTAAACTAACAATATATTATTTTGGTACCAGGTATATTGAGGGAGATGTCAACAACAGTTATTATGTATTTCGTAAGGTGTCGTATGTTGTTACGTAACCGTTATATATATTTGGTGATTCTAACTTGAAGAGAGACTTCACAAATTAGGGTTTAAATTTAGTAATGTGCAAAAAGGAAATGAAAAGCTCTTTTCCATTTAACTATTCAATTAATTACATTTATGCCACACTTTGAGTCTACATTCTGGATGTGGCCAATACTCGGTATCATTGCTGGTCTGAGCATACTCATAACATGTCGTTAGACATGATCATACATCTAAATATAAGCGGAAAGTATAATTTTAAAACATTCGGAGGGTCAAGTTTTGTAAAAGAAACAATTTGGAACCGATTCGTCCTTGGGATCATTCGTAACACTTTTAGGGTGTTACAATATCTGTCCCTTGGGATCATTCTTCCTAGAATGATGGTCAAGCTGAAGTGAAAGAGTGGGATCATTCTTCCTAGAATGATTGTCAAGCTGAAGTGAAAGAGGAAGGAGTTACTTTTACTATCTATCTCACTTCAAAACTTGCCTAATATCATAGATAGAATTGGTCCATACTAAGACTTTGGAATTCAACTAAAGCATGTATCACATAAGATTACAAGGTGGCAGACCGTGGTATGAAATTTCTAAGAATCATTATAGAAAGGAAGTTACTACCTCAAACGTGTTCATCGAAATTTCTAATAACATTCTGAAAAAAGAATCATGGGCACGATTCATGTGAGACATCATGTATGAAGCAATATTGGGTACCTTGGACACGGAGCAAGAACATGGCTACTATGCCTTGAGAGATACATGATATATAGCTATTAAGTTTAACAACACTTCTCAATTATGCTCTTCTTTCTGAATTCTACACTTCATTAGCTGCAACTCGTAGCTCCCACAAGGGTATATGATTATTCTTACCAAGGTCTAAGTCTAATTTCATTCCTCTTACTGTGTTCAAGTCTAACTCGGAGTCACAAGATGCTACACATAAGATGAGCATACTAATCTAAATCACATAACCATTTCTGTACTTGTAGGGACTTTCATCCCAAAAATACTACTTCTTCTTACCACTTTGTTAGATAGGTCTCAAGTTCTAATTAAGCAGTCACCAGCCACATAATGCAATCATCCATTTGCTTTCAGCACCACATTCAAGCCTATTACTATACCCACTTTATAAAATTCTAGGTAACTAATTCTTCTATAAATTTCCTATATTCCTATCATCTATACCAGCTAAAATATCATGAATTACTATAAAAGGGAAGCAAAAAATATTCTTTTCTAGATACTGCATATAACTAAGCCTCATCTCAATTTTCCTCCACACTCAAAACCTTATGTGGAATAAACATACTATGATACTCACCCTAAGGTGTGTCTACCCTCTCATCTAAGTCAATACTCAACTGTTATCAACATCACTATAAGAACTTAGAGCGAAAAATCATAAGCACGATTCATTCGAGAAATTTGATATGAGAACATGCATGACGTAACATTATTTCACTAGCCATTAAAGGTATATCACGAGTTTAAGTAACTGAGCGTATTGTGAAGCATGGTTGCATATATATATTTCATGATTCGTGTAACATAGAGTTGAAAAATTCTTTTAATATAATTTTATGTGTCATCTGATTTATCGTCGACATGATTTGCAATTGTAAGCTAACACATGTCACCTTGATTCTTTCTGCCACGACCCAGACCATTGTGATTGGCACCCACACTAACCCTCCGATGGGAAAACCATTACTACAACCTATCTACACAACTTAAAGAAAACTAGAACATTTAAAGATACGGAAGCAGGTTTAAATGTCTAAAGGAAAATAGGGAGTTCCCATAAACTCCAAAAGTCTAACAAAATAATTACGGAAAACAACGCCTAGAACCTGAAAGTCAATGTACCAAAGCTCTAAAGTTCAACAAGTCTAAGAAAAGGGGGTACAACCCCGAAACTAAACAAACGAATATCTAAAGTACTAATCTAAGGCCGAAGAAAATGGACTAAGCAAAAGGAGAACTCATGGAAGCCTAGAAGGACCGACTCACCCTTGAATTCGGTCTCGATCACTGATCTCCTAGCTGAGGTCTACCAATAGCCGCCTGAAGATGCTCTATACTCAACAAAGAACGAACAAGTGCAATATCAGTACAAAACCACATTGTACTGCTAGGATCACACGACTATTCCAGTAAGCGAAACATACATAAGCAGTCACAACGTAGTGAACATGACATGTACAAAACATATATACACATTGGTTATCATTTCAAGAGCAATGTACAAATACATATTCTCAATAAAAAATAAATATGACAATTCAATGGCCCTCTCATGGAACTCATACCAAAACTGTTAGTGTGCTGGAATGTGACACCCAATCTCAATTAGTGTGTCGGAACGTGACACCCGCTCCAATATAAGTGTCGGTACGTGACACCCGATCCCAGTTAGTGTGTCAGAATGAGACACCCGGTCCATTCAACACAACTACAATCACAATCACACTCATATGTCTGTACTCATAGTCATACAATCAAGTGTTGAATCATGGCACACATTTGTTCATTCATACTCATTTCATTATGTTTGATCAACAAGGCTTCATTCACATACATACATGTAAGACAATGAAGCAATTACCAACATACATCACACAAAACATGAAATCAAACCATCACCTACCTCGAAACCAAGCTTGAATCCCCTAAGGCACTTGAATCTTCCCTTTTCGGATTCTTTCCGCTTGTTCTAGGTCTACAAACATTTAATATACACAAGGATCAATAAATTAACGTCCAATTATTCAGATTATAACAAACCGAATAACCCAAGACCAAACCCATGATCCTAAGGTGTAGCTAGGGCTTTTTCCCGCCATAAACTTCAGGCTAAAACCCTTCCCCAACGATAATTACCCATGAATCTAAGTTCTACTGATCTAAAAATGGATTAAGGGAGTAAAATCCTTACCTTTTGCACAAAAAGTCATGTAAAACTGCCAATGAATCACTTGAGGTCATTTATTAGCTCTCAAGAATGAAAATTGCAGAATAATAAAGTTTTTGGGGTTTTTCCCTGACTTAATTCGTGATTGAGCCGTTATGGTGGACCTTACTCTGCCACAACAGCCCCTCTCTGGCGGGAATAATCCCGCCACAATGGCTTACACAGAGAGACAGAGTCGGAATTTGAGTTCCAAACCCCCATTTCATAACACACCTTTAACTCATGACATTCAAAAGCAACCCGTTCATGTTAAGGTCAGTTTCAGGAGTTCTACTCACCCGAATTTGATTTCGTAAAGTCGTACGGGTTCCTTAATGTCTTAGCTATCTACTCATGTGATCAAATTCATAATTAGATCCCCCATGCATTACTGGATTTCCCTAGACCTCACTGATTCAAATTTCATTCAAATCTGGACTAGGCTAGGAATTTTCATGTCACTACTCAAAAGTTTTATGTCCCAATTCTTTCCCCATTGGCTTTTCCATAACGACGGGATCAGGTCGTTACAATAAATATCAATTTACCCATCATTCGTCCCCAAGTGATCAAGACTAGCTGAATTGTTATTGAACAACTAGGGATACTTGTCTCGCATGTCCTTCTCGGACTGTCCATCCGTCTATGGATGGAAAGTTGTACTAAAAGTGAGTTGAGTGCCCAACTCATCATGCAATTTTATCCAAAACTTAGATGTGAACTGTATACCATAGTCTGAGATGATAGAAAGGGGAATCCCGTACAACCTCATTATCTCTTTCACATAAACCTTTGCCAACTGCTAAGCATTATAGTCAATTCTGACTGGAATAAAGTGGGCTGACTTAGTCAATCTGTCAACCACTACCCAAATGGAATCAAACTTTCCCAGAGTCTTGGGGAGACCAACCACAAAATTCATAGCTATTCTTTCCCACTTCCATTCCGGAATTAGCATTCTCTGAAGCAAACCTTGTAACACCCCGAAAACTTGTAGGCTTAACTAGAGCTTTTCGTAAGTATTAGAGCCGTAAAACTTGTTTCTTGAACGTAGAATGAAGGTTTAGGGGTTAAACGTCAATGTACGACCCCCCAAGGACCAACCAAGTGTCCTTGAGGAGGACCCTAAAGACTAACCCCAAAACTGCCCAAAGCAAGTGAACCACAGATGAGACCTACGGGGCGTAGGTCCATCCACGCCTCATGAGGGAGGCTCGTGGGTCAAGACCCTAAGTGGGGAGTTGCAGAGCACCACCTACAGGCCTATAGGACGCCCCGTAGACCCACTCACGTTCCGTGGGTCATGCCTGCAATCTGCCCAAGGTTCAGCCAATGTAAGGGTTTTTATCTAAATTCCTAATTAAGTTAGTTTAATTTAGGGTCATTTTATATTGTTTTAATAGACCTAAATAAGACTTTTTAAGCCATTAAATAACCCTTACACCTCGTAAATCCCAAGACCTAAATCAATAACTAACTTTTCCCCCAAAATCTCTCTCTAGAACTCCAAGGAAGAAGAAGAAGAAAGTCAAGCTAGGGTTTGAAGTAGAGGCTTTTCAACTCAATTTCGTGGGGATTCTTCATCAAGGTATGGTAGTCTTTGATCCATAGATAGTTTTCATCCATGGAGTACCTCCAAACTCAATTTCAAAACTTGTAACTTTACCCAAAAAGCTAGGGTTTTACTCCAAGTCATGGATTCACTTCAAAAATGATTCTAATGGTTTAATTGCTTTATGTTATGATCAAATTGATGATTTACTATTGTTTTTATGGTGAATTACTCAAGAATACCTGAATTACCCTATTTTCCCAAATTGGATCTTAAAGTGTGGATATTGATTGATGATTGTAGAATGCTATAAAATTATGAATGTTATAAATTGATTACTTGACTCATGTTATTGTCCATGCCTAATGTAGTAATTCTAGGTGTGTTGATTGAATGTGATCCATGGTCCTTGTGTCATGCCACGAGCCTACACCCTGGGCGGGATCAGCACCCGGAGACCATTGTTGGCTCCAAGCAAACCCTTGGCCTGACTTTCTTAACTCAGCAGAAACCTAACTCAATAGAATAACTCAATGCAATGCAAGGTTACAAACGACTTAACTTATAAAATTTGGCCACAAAGGCAACTCGAATCTCAAAATAGAATATTTACATATATACATAGATGCGAGACTTAAAACTAACTGGCTGGCTGTCTATGAAGGCTCTACAATGCTGAGATGGATGTTGGGACAGACCCCGCAACACCCTAATAAAACAAAACTAGGAACACAAAATAATTGAGTCCTCCGGAATGCAAGGAGGCTCACCACTGACTCTGGAGTGCTCAACTGGATCAACGACGTGCTGGATGCTGATCCTGGGTACCTGTATCTGCATCATAATAAAATGCAGGCCAACTGGCATCAGTACATGGAATGTACGAGTATGCGAGCTGGAAAGCTAAACCACAACTTAAGCTTGAAAGGAATACAAGAAAACACTCACCTTGGCCCTGTACGACTCAAGAATAACTTAACTAAACTCAATATATATATATAAGGCAATAAGACACATGCGATATATAAAGCTTTTAAAACATTGCAAACAACTTAGTTCATTAATGATTAAAGCAATAACAACTCAACTTTATTTATATAAAAGTAATATAACTTTAATGGGAGATTCTTTAACCGACAACCACCACTATGAGCCCTAGTGGTGGTACAACATTTTACCTCACGTTGCCCAAGGACCATCCTATACCTTGCCGTGATATAGGACCTTACTTTTGCTTAATGGATCCATTAGCTAAATCTTACGTGATCATCTAAAAAGAATGATACGTCAAGTCCCATGTTGGCGCATGGTTCTTATGGAGAGTTGAGTTAATATGAACTCGTGTCCCCAATTCGGTGCTCAATACTACTCCCAAAAGTACTTTGGCTCATGAGTGTCTTTAATCACATCTTTCTTTAATTGAGATGATTACTCAAAACTTAGCCCAAAGGCTCTTTTGGAAAACATGGTTCCCTTTTTACTCAAATGTAAAAACATTAACAAACTTCTTTGGGAATACTTAGTTCCCTAATAGCTTTTGAGAAATGGACTCAACTTCATGCTCTTGACTTAACTTGAAACTCGAGACTCTTTACTTATCTTGAAACTCTATACTCTTGCTTGACTTGAAACCTGAAATGAAGTTAAAATGTTCATTAATGACTCTTGAAAAGCTTTGAGGACTTGCTTGGACTTACTTCTTAACTTTACTTGACTTGACTCTAACTTCACTTTGACTTGATACTAACTTTCCTTGAATTTGGAGTTATGAATTCAAGGTATTTGATCACATGTTATGGACGAGTTCTTGATGTTTAAACGTACCTTGGAGTGTTGGAAACAACCATGAAACATGGGTACAATACATAGGAACATGTATGAAAAAGTGGGGAAGGAATGGGGAAACTTGGCGTCCTTGGCGCTCTGCAAGGCGCGGAGCGCCAGCCCTTGAAGCTCAGAGGGCCAGCTGAGGCGCTCTGCAGGGCGCAGCGCCCCAAGGGGTGAAGGCTAGAGCACTTCTTGGGGCGCTCTGCAAGGCCCGACGCGCCACCCCTTTTCTCTGACAACTTCGACTTTTCTCCTTCTTTTCTCCAACTCTAAACCTTCTAAACTTCAAGGTTTCCAGCCCCAAACATTTAGAATCATAAATCCCTCAACTTACAATAGATTTTAACCCAAAACACAGCCGGAAACATGCTCAAATCAACAAGGGACTTCAACAACTCAATCAACAACATCAACAACATAATCAACAACTTCAACAACACAACCAATTTTTTCTCAATAATAAAAATGAATTTGGTGTGTGGGGGAAAGGATCAACCCAACACTAAGAACTCACATACCTAGTAGGGATCACCTCCAACGATATCCACGACGGAACTTGCTTGATCTCCTCTTTCTCCTCTTCTCCTCCTCTTCTTTTCTTCTTCTCTCAAAAGCCCTAGCTCTCACTCTTTAAAATGGGACCAAAATGATCCAAAAATCAGCCTAACACAACAATATAACCTCAAAAGAAATAGCTAGGGAAAAGACCAAAATGCCCTTAAAATTTCCAGACGGATTCCCTGCCAACTGCCCAACTTTCAATGGCCATAACTCGCTCATACGAACTCAGAATTGAGCAAATTCGGTGGCGTTGGAAAGATCATTCCACAAACTTCGCAACCATAACTGGAACTACTCCTAAATCATCCTGATCTAGGAGTTATGACTGCTCAAAGTTGTCCAAAACTCACTGATTTCTACACTTAACCAATTTTCCAGATTTTTGAATTCCTTCCAAAAATGACTATTTCCGATTTTTAAGCCTCTTCATAGTTATTTCAACTTACCAGATGTTACAATATCTCCCCCTTGGGAACATTCGTCCTCGAATGAGGTTACTCTTACTAAGCTAAGGGTGTAACATCAACACAACCACCCAACAAACAATCATGCAAACACAACAACCATAACAACAACATGCTCATTATATATTAAAGAGCACTAAGAAGGAAATTAATACCTTAATATGCATTTCCTCCGGATTCAAAGAGATGTGGATATCTCTTCTTCATGTCCTCTTCGGCTTCCCAAGTAGCTTCCTCAACAAACTGGTTCCTACCAAGGACCTTGACTGATGCTACATCTTTCGTTCTCAACCTACGAACTTGACGATCTAAAATCTGAACAGGAACCTCCTCATAAGATAAGTTATCCTTGATCCTAATACTTTCAGTTGGTAGGATCAATGACTGATCGCCTATGCACTTCTTCAACATAGAGATATGAAATATCGAATGAACCGCTGCTAGTTCCTGTGGTAACTCCAATTCATAAGCAACATTGCCAATTTTCTTGGCTATGCGATAAGGTCCAATATACCGGGGACTAAGTTTCCCCTTCTTACCAAACCTTATAACCCCCTTCATGGGTGAACCTTTCAAATATACCCAATCATCTATCTCAAACTCTAACGCCCTTCTCCTAACATCAGTGTTGGATTTCTGGCGACTCTGTGCCGTTTTCAACCTCTCTTGAATCACTTTCACCTTCTTCATAGCTTGGTGAACTAAATCTGGTCCTATTAACCCTGTTTCACCAACTTCAAACCATCCAATAGGAGATCTACATCTTTTCCCATAAAGAGCTTCGTAAGGAGCCATCTGGATGCTATAGTGATAATTGTTGTTGTAGGCAAACTCAATGAGAGGTAGGTGATCATCCCAATTACCTTTGAAATCGATCACACAAGCCCTCAACATATCTTCTAAAGTCTGAATAGTACGCTTTGCTTGCCCATCAGTTTGAGGATGAAAGACTGTACTTAAGTTCATCTTCGAACCCAAGTTTTTCTGAAAAGATTTCCAGAATTGTGCAGTTAACTGTGTCTGAAATAATGGAGATTGGGACTCCATGAAGTCTCACTATCTCTTGAATATATAACTTGGCATAATCTTCTGTTGAAAGGGTAGTCTTTACCGGTAGAAAATGAGCTGAATTTGTCATTTGGTCGACAATCACCCAAATAGAATCATGTTGTCTGCGAGACTTTGGCAACCCTGTGATGAAATTCATGTTGATCATCTCCCACTTCCATTCGGGAAGTTCTATTCTCTAAGCCAAACCAACGGGCCTTTGGTGTTCAACTTTAACTTGTTGGCAATTTGGACACTTGGCAACAAACTCTGCAATGCCCTTCTTCATGCCATTCCACTAATAAACTTCTCTCAAGTCACGATACATCTTCGTGGAACCCGGATGAATGGAATATCTGGAGCGATGAGCTTCCTCCATAATCCTTTCTTGGAGTCCATCTACCATAGCTACGCACAATCTTCCTTGATACCTCAAAACACCATCTCCCCCTTGTTCAAAAGCGAATACTCTTTGCTTTTGAACATTTGTCTTCAACTCAAGCAAAATGGGATCTTGATCTTGTTTTCTCTTTCACTTCAGACATTAGTGATGACTCGGCCCCATTCACCACCGCTATTCCTCCTTTTGCGGAATCTATAAGTTTGACTCCCAGGCATGCCAGTTTGTTTACATCTTTTGCTAACTCTCTCCTTCCTTCTTCAATATGGGTGGTACTACCCATAGACAACCTGCTCAAAGAATCAGCAAAAACATTAGCCTTACCTGGGTGGTAAAGAATACTCAGGTCATAGTCCTTGAGTAATTCTAACCACCTCCTCTGTCTGAGATTAAGTTCTTTCTGAGTAAGCACATATTGAAGGCTCTTGTGATCAGTGAATATGTCAACATGCACACCATACAAGTAATGATGCTATATCTTCAAAGCGAACACTACAACTGCTAACTCTTCATGGGTTGGGTAGTTCTTCTCATGAACCTTCAACTGTCTGGAGGCATAAGCTATAACCTTGCCATTTTGCATTAAGACACAACCCAAACCAACTCTAGATGCATCACAATACACCACAAAACCTTGAGTACTTTCTGGTAACGTTAAAACTGGAGTTGTAATCAATCTCTTTTTCAATTCCTGAAAGCTTTTCTTACAAGCTTCAGACCATCGAAATTTCACTGCCTTTTGAGTCAACTTGGTCAAAGGAGATGCATTAGATGAGAACCCGTCAACAAACCTTTTATAATAGCCAGCTAAACCCAAGAAACTCCTAATTTTAGTTGGAGATGTGGGTCTAGGCCAATTCTGTATTGTCTCAATTTTCTGAGTATCAACTTTAATTCCATCACCAGACACAATGTGGCCTAGGAACGCCACTGACTTAAGCCAAACTCACACTTAGAGAACTTGGCATACAACTCCTTGTCTTTCAAAGTCTGAAGAACTGTTCTGAGATGACTAGCATGATCTTCTTCATTCCTTGAATAGACTAGTATGTCATCAATGAAGACGATAACAAATGTATCTAAATAAGGTTTGAAGACTCGATTCATCAAGTCTATGAAAGCTGCCGGTGCATTGGTCAAACCAAAAGACATAACTAAAAACTCATAATGACCGTACCTGGTCCTGAAAGCTGTCTTTGGAATATCACATTCCCTTACTCTTAGCTGGTGATAGCCTGATCTGAGGTCAATCTTTGAAAAACAAGTGGCACCCTGAATCTGATTGAAAAGATCATCAATCCTCGGAAGAGGGTACTTGTTCTTGATGGTAACCCTATTCAACTGGCGGTAGTCTATACACATTCTAAGGGAACCATCCTTCTTTCTCACAAACAAGACCGGAGCACCCCAAGGTGAGACACTCGGTCGAATGAAACCCTTTTCTAGGAGATCTTTCAACTTTTTCAACTCTTTCAACTCTGCTGGTGCCATTCTATAGGGCGGAATAGAGATAGGACGAGTATCTGGAATTAGATCTATGCCGAAATCTATTTCTCTCTCAGGAGGAATTCCAGGTAGATCATCAGGGAAAACTTCTGGAAACTCTCTTACTATAGGAACTGACTGAAAAGGAGGTACCTCAACACTAGAGTCATGAACTCGGACTAAGTGATAGACACAACCCTTCGAAACTAACTTTCTTTCCTTAACGTACGAAATGAAACGACCCTTAGGCACTGCTGAACTACTACTCCACTCTAAGACTGGCTCATTCGAAAACTGAAGCTTGACCACTCGAGTTCTATAGTCTAATGATGCATAACAGGCATAAAGCCAATCCATGCCTAGAATGACATCGAAATCTACCATGTCTAATTCAACCAAATCAGCCATGGTGCTCTTATGATTGATAGAAATAGGAAAATCACGATAAACTCTTTCTGCTCGAATAGACTCCCCAACAGGTGTAGAAACACAAAAGGGATCACAAAGTCTTTCAGGAAAAACATCAAACTGATTTGCAACATAAGGAGTTACAAAAGATAAACTTGCTCCTGGGTCTAGCAAAGCATACACATAAAAAACAAAGACTTTGATCATACCAGTGACAACATTTGGAGCATTCTCTTGCTCCTGGCGACTGGTGATTGCATAAAGGCGATTTGCTCCTCCGCTTGTACTAGAAGTAGCTCCTCTAGGCACCGTCCTGTCTGGGGGAGTAACTGAAGAAGATTGGGCCCTACTGCCCAGACTTCCACTACCTTGCTTATTCTTCGGGCACTCCTTCATGAAGTGACCCTCTTGCCCACACTTAAAACAACTTGTCTGGCCATCACGACATTTTCCCGAGTGGGTTCTACCACACCTAGCACATGTAGGAAACAAACTGCCTCCTTGTGCCACACTTCCTGAGGACTGTGCTGGGCTAGCCTTGAAGTGCTTCGAATTCTGGCCATTAAATTCCCCTCTGTATCGGGGTGTGGGTGCTCTATTAGATGATGGAGCAGGACCCTTTTGCCTTTGTTGAAAGGAGGAACGATTTGAATTACCTTTCTGCTGCCCAGACTCATTACCGGTCTTGGTTCTCTTACTTCTGAACTCTTCACTATCCCTCAGCTTCTCTTCCTTAACCTGCTGTACATAGACCATTAACCTGGACATGTCCATGTCCCCGATAAGCATGGCAAGCCTACCTTCCTTACTTGACAACCGAGACAGCCCAACAACAAACAAGCTCATTCTATTTCTCATGTCCGCCACCATCTCCGGAGCATAACGAGATAGTTGTGTGAACTTCAGACTATACTCTTGCACACTCAAAGACTCCTGCTTAAGTGTGAGGAACTCACGTACCTTGGCCTCTCTCAATTCTCGAGAAAAGAAATGTCCTAAGAAAGCTTCCTCAAAACAGGCCCAACTCGCAGGTGGTGCATTCTCAACTCTGCCCCCTTTCCATTGGTCGAACCATGTTCTAGCAACATCCTTCAATTGATACGCAGCTAGTTCAACCCACTCAGTATCTGCCACATGCATCACATCAAAGATTTTTTTTCAACTCATCAATGAAGTTCTCTGGATCCTCAGTAGTACTCGAATCCATGAAACTCGGAGGATTCATCCCCAAGAACTCACGAATCCTAGAAGTGCCAACCCCTTCATGTCGAGCTCCCCTTTGCTGACCAATCTGATTAGTTACAGCTTGAATCAGAATTCTAATTGCCTCTCTGAACTCGGCATTAGAAACTTCCCCTTGATCTTGCACTCTCGGGGCATAAGGTAACTCTTGCTCATCAACATAACGTCTAGGAAGACGCCCTCTGCCAACTCTTTGTGGAGGCATGACTATCTGAAACACGTGCAAGCACAGATTAAAAAGAAACTTTTTAGAGATCAACTCTAACGCATGATAATGAGTGTGAAAGAAGTGAGAAATCTTCCTAAATGTTATAGCCTCCCAATTATAGATGTGGCACGCTTCACACCGATAACTAAGACTCTACAAACACGGCTTCATAGACTCCCTAGGACTCTTGGACTCTGTGCTCTGATACCAAGTTTGTCACGCCCCGAGCTTACACCCTGGGCGGGACCGGCACCCGGAGACCATTGTTGGCTCCAAGCGAACCCTTGGCCTGGCTTTCTTAACTCAGCGGAAACCTAACTCAACAGAATAACTCAATGCAATGCAAGGTTACAAACAACTTAACTTATAAATTCTAGTCACAAAGGCAACTCGAATCTCAAAATAGAATATTTTACATATATACATAGATGCGAAACTCAAAACTAACTGACTGACTGTCTATGAAGGCTCTAAAATACTGAGATGGATGTTGGAACAGACCCCGCAACACCATAATAAAACAAAACTAAGAACACAAAATAATTGAGTCCTCCGGAATGCAAGGAGGCTCACCACTGACTCTGGAGTGCTCAGTTGGATCAACGACGTGCTGGATGCTGATCCTAGGTACCTGTATCTGCATTATAATAAGATGCTGGCCAAGTGGCATCAGTACATGGAATGTACGAGTATGCGAGCTGGAAAGCTAAACCACAACTTAAGCTTGAAAGGAATACAAGAAAACACTCAACTTGGCCTTGTACGACTCAAGTATAACTTAACTGAAATCAATATATATATAAGACACATGCGATATATAAAGCTTTTAAAACATTGCAAACAACTTAGTTCGTTAATGATTAAAGCAATAACAACTCAACTTTATTTATATAAAAGTAATATAACTTTAGTGGGAGATTCTTTAACCGACAACCACCACTATGAGCCCTAGTGGTGGTACAACGTTTTACCTCACGTTGCCCAAGGACCATCCTATACCTTGCCGTGATATAGGACCTTACTTTTGCTTAATGGATCCATTAGCTAAATCTTACGTGATCATCTAAAAAGAATGATACGTCAAGTCCCATGTTGGCACATGGTTCTTATGGAGAGTTGAGTTAATATGAACTCGTGTCCCCAATTTAGTGCTCAATAGTACTCCAAAAAGTACTTTGGCTCATGAGTGTCTTTAAACACATCTTTCTTTAATTGAGATGATTACTCAAAACTTAGCCCAAAGGCTCTTTTGGAAAACGTGGTTCCCTTTTTACTCAAATGTAAAATCATTAACAAACCTCTTTGGGAATACTTAGTTCCCTAATAGCTTTTGAGAAATGGACTCAACTTCATGCTCTTGACTTAACTTGAAACTCGAGACTCTTTACTTAGCTTGAAACTCTATACTCTTGCTTGACTTGAAACTTGAAATGAAGTTAAAACGTTCATTAATGACTCTTGAAAAGCTTTGAGGACTTGCTTGGACTTACTTCTTAACTTTACTTGACTTGACTCTAACTTCACTTTGACTTGATACTAACTTTCCTTGAATTTGGAGTTATGAATTCTAGGTATTTGCTCACATGTTATGGATGAGTTCTTGACGTTTAAACGTACCTTGGAGTGTTGGAAACAACCATCAAACATGGGTACAATACCTAGGAGCATGGATGAAAAACTGGGGAAGGAATAGGGAAACTTGGCGTCCTTGTCGTTCTGCAAGGCGCGGAGCGCCAACCCTTGAAGCTCAAAAGGCCAGCTGAGGCACTCTGCAGGGCACGACGCCCCAAGGGGTGAAGGCTAGAGCACTTCTTGGGGCGCTCTGCAAGGCGCGACGCGCCACCCCTTTTCTCCGACAACTTCGACTTTTCTCCTTCTTTTCTCCAACTCTAAACCTTCTAAACTTCAAGGTTTCCAGCCCCAAACATTTAGAATCATAAATCCATCAACTTACAATATATTTTAACCCAAAACACAGCCGGAAACATGCCCAAATCAACAAGGGACTTCAACAACTTAATCAACAACACAATCAACAACTTCAACAACACAACTAATCTTTTCTCAATAATAAAAATGAGTTTGGTTTGTGGGGGAAAGGATCAACCCAACACTAAGAACTCACATATTTAGTACGGATCACCCCCGACGATATCCACGACGGAACTTGCGTGATCTCCTCTTTCTCCTTTTCTCCTCCTCTTCTTCTTTTCTTCTTCTCTCAAAAGTCCTAGCTCTTACTCTTTAAAATGGGACCAAAATGATCCAAAAATCAGCCTAACACAACAATATAAGCTGAAAAGAAATAGCTAGGGAAAAGACCAAAATGCCCTTAAAATTTCCGGACGGATTGCCTGCCAATTGCCCAACTTTCAATGGTCATAACTCGCTCATACGAACTCGGAATCATGCAAACTCGGTGGCGTTAGAAATATCATTCCCCAAACTTCGCAACCATAACTAGAACTACTCCTAAATCATCCTGAGCTAGGAGTTATGACTGCTCAAAGTTGGCCAAAACTCACTTATTTCTACACTTAACCAATTTTCCAGATTTTTGAATTCCTTCCAAAAATGACTATTTCCGATTTTTAAGCCTCTTCATAGTTATTTCAACTTACCGGATGTTACATCTTGAACGGCAAATTCTGAGAATTTTGTATAATCATAATGCTTATGTACATGTTTTGTGAATACTTTGAAAGTAATGTGATTATGACTATAATGTAATTGTGATGATGTGGAAGGCTTTCCTCACCTAAATGAATCGGTAGGCCAATGGTATCCCTTTCATGTGTGAATAAAAGTGATCTTGCTTGATATATCTTGAATCGGTAGGCAATGGCATCCCTTTCTTGAGTAACTAAAAGTTATCTTGACTTAATAAACCTTGAATCGGTAGGCCAATGGCATCCCTTTCATGAATGACTAATGAAGTATGATAAGGCTTATATTGAATCGGTAGAGCAATGGTATCCCTTTCATGGCGAGTCAATGAACTATTATACTGATGAACTTTGAATCAGTAGACCAATGGTATCCCTTTCATGAGGATTCAATGAGCTATTCTAATGATGTACCTTGAATCGATAGGCCAATGGCATCCCTTTCATGTGTAATAATGTTTAAAGATAATTAACTACTCTATGGGAATTTAATGCTTAACACCGAGTGAATATTGTGGGGTGGAAGCTCTTCCTATGTGTGACCGGGTTTCTAGTAACAACCTTCTTATCCCATAACTATATGCCCACATAGGTTATTAGCTAGTGGATCCACCTAAGCTAAAATTTTACCGGTTCTACCTTAGGCAAGTAGACCAACTCTTTTCGGTGTGAGACATGACACAGGATTCCATGATTTGCTCATATGGTCTATGTCGGTTAAGGCTTATTCCCACTATGAACAAGAATATGAGTTATGTACTATGGTTACTCAAGAAGTTCTATAAAGTGTGGGTGGAGGTATGGGACTTCATCCATACGTTGCATAAGTAGGCTTTGAGAGTAGTTATGGTGTGTTCCTCAATGTATAATGACTTATGAAATGACACTACACCATTTTAGGCCTACAGCCACCCCAGTAAAGTGTAGCCTAAACTAGCAAAAAGTGTGGCCTTTGATAAAAGGCTACACTTTTAGACTTTAAGCAACACTTTTTAGGGGGTGGCCTAAAGAAGCGTAACCTTTGACATTAGGCAACACTTTTTAAATGTTGCCATCACAGCTACACTTATAAAGCGTAGCCAAAGAGGTATAAGGGCACGCTTTGTAGTGATGCATTAGCGACACCTTTTTCTTATTATACTACACTTAAAAGCGTTGCCTTTGCTTTGTTATTGGTCACACTTAAAAAGTGTTGCCTTCTATATCTCATCTAGAGCAACACTTATAAAGTGTAACTTTTCTTATGTACAAGTTAACATTGGACGTCCTACAACAACACTTTTGAAGTGTGGCAATGTTGTGTAGAATTTTGTAGGCACAATTTTTTATTTTTAAGAATAATAATTTTTATTTGCATATATTCAATAATCACATAATTAAATATACAAGTGACCTAAAACACAAAATTAACTAATAATTAAATCGAAGCTATATATTTCAAATAAACTTCGAGAAACATGTCTTGTACAACCAATACTTAGAAAGTGATTGCTTAAAGATCTCTACTATCAATAAATTCCACAAAACCAAATGCATTCAAACATATATGACAATAGTACAAAAACTCTTGATCGTTCACTACAATAGGTCGAGTTTACTTCTGGCCACAATTCAAATTCAATTATCGGCATTTTCCTGCACATTCAAAATAAAATAATATGTTAGTGAAATAAATCATGTATTTAATATGCTTAAATTCACATTAAGCCAAACCAATTCATAAATAGGAATGATGAAAAAAGAGAAAGGTGCGAAAATTTTTACTATGTATGAGGTACAACTAGTACAAGTTCTATGATGATATTATTTTATTAATTTATATTCTGACCTGGGAACCCATGTTATATTTTTCTTCTTTGCCTTTTATTGGCTTCTCTTTCATGACCTTTTCTTTCCTTTTTTTTCTTCTTATTTTTTTTATCCCTCCAAGCTGCATACAAATGCGAAATATAATTTTAAGTGCATTTCCTCGCAACATGAGGCTTCCTGATCTATCAACTCCCAACTTAAAGGTAATTAGTTTTGTGAATCTTATTCACTTTTTCTTTACTGTGGTGCTCTTTTGTCCTTTAATATTTTTAGTAGTGTGTGAGTTAAAACTATAATTTTATGATCAATCATAGAGTACATGGTGTTGTTCAATATTTGTCAAGCTAGGTAACACTGAAGTGGACCGCATAGAACATGGTGCTGTTGCAGAATATTTTAGTAAAATGAGATGGGCATCTATAATGTGAAGAAACTTTTATGCCTTAGTTTAGTTGAAATGCTAGGCTAGATGTGTAGATCCATTACCCACCTCTAAAACCTGGCTTCATTGACCCACCAAAATTTCTTGGTATAAAAAAATATTAATGTAAATGAAAGGGAGTAAGGACAGGCTTTTGAAAAGAGTATTTGATGTGGCTTGCTCAACATTATTCATATGTGTTGTTTATGCAGTATGGAAACAACGAAACTTCTTACTGTGGAAGGTCAGACAACGGTTGGAGGTACTATTGTTTGTGTTTCTAGGGCAATTTTAATGGCTGTTTTCCGTGGCCCAGTGGTGTTTGGAGACAGCACAATGGACTTCACAACACAAATTGAGATAAGTGCTAAGGTTCAACCAGAGCCTACTGGATGGCTATTGTCTCCCAACAATCTATTGTTTGTAGAAGTTCAGTTGAAGCTGAATACAAAAGTATAGCCACAACTGCAATTGAAGTTATTTGGATGATAGGTCTGAGGAATAATGTAGGTATTAAGGTGCAGAAACCTATAGAGGTGTGTACAGACAGTAAAGCAGCAATCTTGTACAAGGGATTATTTGTACCAAGTACACTCCAACAAAGGAACAACCAGCTGACATGTTAACCAAATGACTGACCATGGTTCAACATCAAGTTCTCAGTTCCAAGCTTGGAGTTCAAAACATCTTTTCACTTCCAAGCTTGAGGGGGAGTGTTAATAGTAGTGACTTAAAAGATGGGCAAAGATTATAAGTTAGTTAGGATTAGTAACTAACTGTTAGTTAAGTTAGTTATGCCTTACTAGTTTGTTACAAGCTTACAAGCTATTGTATATAAATAGATACATGTACATATTGAATACTCCATAAAGAAATATTAAGAAGGAAAGCGTAGAGAGTTTAACTCTAGCAAGATTCATCTTGTTTAAAGATTACTTCATCTTCTTCCTATTCTCTATTACTTCTTCTTACTTTCATTGTTCTTCTTCTTCTTCCCCCTAATTCTAATATTCATAAAACTACAACTATTCCCCTACCCCAGAACCCCCTTGTTAATTGTTTGGATGAGGCTGTTGAAGTTATTGGAGGGTTGGAAGGAGGGTGTCAGGAGAACACAACTAATTTACAGGATGGGGTATCCAAAGGGGGGAATATGTCTCATGATGGGCATGAGAACACTCAGATTGACCATAATCTAGACCATAGAACCCCTGCTACCCCTCAGCATCACATTCAGAATAAACATGAAGTTCCAAACAGGTCTCAGATTAATACTACAAGTCACGGTCAAGTGTATCAAATCCAGGACAACAATGATAATATTTTAGGGAGGCAAGTTCTTATTACTCCTACCAGTGAAACAAAGATAAAGGATCATCCAAACCCTACAGGTGATAACAGTCAGCAAAATGGGAAAGATAATGATCAGACTCCTTCCAACAACAAATCAAAAGGTAAACCAACTAAGAAAACTAAAACCATCTCTCACAACAACCATAACAGTTCAAAGCAGTAAAACAACAGGGGAAAAAAGTACACAACTACAACCCAAAATCACTAGAGTCCTCCTTCAACACAATACAACGCTCATACAACTAAAAATATAAAAAAATTAGGTATAGAAGCTGAAAGGAGACAATGAGTGACAAAAACAAAGTACAGACTGAACTTTCAAATATTCAAGATAGTAAAATAAGTTCTGAACTTCTTTACTAAGAACACCAGCTCAACTAGAAGAAAAACAATATGCAAACTATTAACAGAGAATGTGAAATACAAAATAGCTTTTGAAGAACTGAATCATGAGCTGACCTTGAAGAATGTGGAAGATTTGTGCCTCTTACAACTTGTGCGCTACTTGCATCAACAGGTAAAGCAAGGTTAGATCCAACACACCCTGGTATATCTTGAAAATTCAATCCAGGGTTGTTTTGCAGCAGTTGAGTGAATAAATGTCGCATTTCTTCTCTCAATTCTTCCTTTGGAGAAGTGATTTCATTGGCATGCTTTTGTTTTAGGTTGTTAATTTCCTCATCTTTCTTCAAAGAAGTTGTTGTCACTGATCTACCATAGCACCTAAGTCGATCAGGCTGCTCCTTTCCAAACACTGCCCTAAATGCATCATCGGCTGTTTCCCCAGAATTTTGGCGATTCTGAAGTTTAGCCTGTTGAATAAAATTGGCATCGATAGTGAACTGTAAGTACTATTTCATTTCCAGTCCTATGATATCGATCAAGAACTAAAAAAATTTAACAACTTTTCCTAGCAAACAATTCAGCGGCATCGACAAAGAATTGATATCTCCTCGCACTTTCACAAGAAAATGAAAAGAAGAATAAAAAGAAGAAGAATAAGAAGAAGAAGAAGAAGAAGACATACGTGATAAAATTCAATGGAGTCAAACTCCCCACAATATATGAATTTTAAGTCTGAATCAAATTCACTACTAATCTCTTTAAAAAACTTACTACTGCAACTTGGGTATCAGCCTGGATTTCCTTTCCCGTCTTGGTATGAGTTGCAACAAACATTTCAGGCTTTGATGGTTCTTCATTGTTGTCTTTGGCTGCATGCTACATATTATATCAAAAGAAATTAAAAAAACATCAATAATTTCTAATAAAGTATAAAAAAATGAAATTCAGATTTTTGAAGAAATGTCAGCTAAGTATTACCAATGCCACGCGTACTCTTGCAAAATTAATAGGTCCCATTCAGTGCCTCCACTTCTGTTTTTTCCTGTTTTGAGAATTCATCTCGCATATGGCCTAATTATTAAATAAAAAGAGATAATTGAATTGATAAATCAAAAAAAAGAAAAAAGAATACATATGATGCAAACTTTGTTGATGAGCAGAAATGCACTATTTTAGCGTTACTTGAACAGTTGGGTGTTTCCAATACTTGATCAGCTGGCGGAATTGATTATCTGGAATGCCATCAGGACGTTTTGCTAGCATATCCTCAAGGGTACTGTTTTTATCAAAAAATTTCTCTTTAATTTTTTGTTTGTGTCTCCTCCAAGCATCACGAAGACCAGTCATCACCCACTTCTTTCCTTCTACTGGAATTAGAAATTTGGACTATGCAAAATAAAATAGTTAGCTTCAGTAAGTAAAAACAAATAATAAAATATGCAATCTCAAAAGTGATTGTTCTTACATTGATGTACTCCCACATGAGTTTTTTAGTATCTTTTGGCACCGCATGCCAACTAGTGTACATCAAGCTGATGAATCTAGGATTCCTTGCAATTGTTTCTATAAAGTTGCTTAATTCTGACACTATCTTATTAGTTGGTCCCATTGCTTGTCCTTTATCAAATGTCACCTACTTTCTTTCTTCCAAAGTTCTTGTGTGAATATCCTTACATGTCGTTTGTCCTCGAACTTTTTTTGGCTTCGATATTTCTAAATTGATGTAACAAAAAGGAAATAAGATATTTCTTTTATAACGAGTAATAAATCTTACAAGGTTTAAGACATACCTTTTGTTCTATAATCAATGTCAATTTCCTCTTCTACATCACATTCATCTCCACCGAGTTCTTCTTGATCCACAAGATCATCCAATCCTTTGTTGTGTTCATTAATAATAGGAGCATGCATAAGTTCGACATCAGCTATTGTGTGGTTATCACGTTTTGTTTCATTATCCGTATCCCTTGATTATTCTGAAACTGATCAAGACTATTAGCTGGTATAACCTACTTCCTTTTTACCTGCTTGCAATTTGGTAGATCGTGGATATCATGTTCATTGTGTATCTGTTGCTTATCCAGAAACTAATCAATATTGGTGGATGGTCGGACCGACTTCCTCTTCACCTGTTTGAAGTTCAGTAGATCCTCAATATCATGTTGTACCTCTCCATTACCTAGTGTTGTTCCAGTCACATGTACTGAAGCAGTAACACCTTCCTTGAATGACGTTTGGAACCTAGAGTTATTCATATGAAGTTTAATTCCTTTCTCTTGAATGGACTCTCCAGATTGAAATAACCTCTGTTTAGTTTGTCCTTTCCCTGCAATCATATGTGAGGTTCTAAGCTCTTCCCTTGAAGACGATTGCATTACTGATTTGTGCCCAAGCAATTTACTCTTTCCTTGTTGTGGAATGAAATCCTCAGAATTCTTTCTTTTATGTGGTATTGGTGCCTGCTCTTTCTTAACTCTATCATTGCATTCATTTGCAAGTTGTTCTCTCTTAATCTTGAATTTGTTGGCCAATTCAGCACTTGATCGATATTGCATATCAAAATTCAGATTCTTCAATGGACTTTGAGATTTGTTTGGATTCGAACCCTTTTTCTTTAGTATTGTTGATTGATTCATTCTTTTCGCTTTGTTTTAATCTCTTTGATTTCTTTCCCTGTAGTAAGTAAACCTACAAAATAATAAGTTTTTTTAAGTGAAAGATGTAGCAGCAATATAATTTTGATATAAGGTTGGCAGATGACTATAGGCAACATTGCTTTGAATTATATTGATGAAGTAAAAAAATGTTAAAACACACTGCTACCAGAACTTTACTACATATACTGATTTATAGCAACTGTTTAGTATAGTCATTAGTGCTCCTGGATCCATTCTGACGACTCCTAGTAGATGGTGGTACATTAGTGTTCAAGCCATATGTGAAGGTTCCTTGAGCTTGCATTTCAGTACCTACATAATACGTTTGCACATCTATTACATCATATGCTGCCCAGATGCCTCACTATAAATTTTATTCTTAGACTTGAAGTCAGGTGGATAGCTTATTACTTTGAAACACTGTCCTTCCTATGTCCTGTGCATTTGCAGAACTCACACACCAACTCTTTCCAGAATTTCCAACTCTTTATAAGTTATATAAAAGCTCAACTCTTTCCAGAATTTCCAGCACTGTATTATAACAGATTGCAGCAGCTATATAAGAGTAATTGATAATAGCAGATTGCAACAACTGAGTTTCTAGAATCTCCAGCACTGTATAATATTGCAACAGTTGAGTTTTTAGAATTTCCAGTACTGCATAATATTGTAGCAGCTGAGTTTTCAGAGTTTCCAGACTTTCCAAAATTTCCAGAACTATATAATATTTCAGCATCTGAGTTTCCAGAATTTCCAGAACTTCCAGCACTGTATATAAACTGATTCCATAACCTGTACAGACACAATATCCTAGCAGGGACGCTGGAGCCCAACTAAATTGATTCTATAAATTCAAACAAAATCAAGACCTAGACAAACTATTTTTGATCAAATTGAACATTAGAACTTAAAGCCTCATAGCATCAGATAGCATTTGAGAACAATTAGACGGAGATATACAATGACTAAGTTAAAAGATGCTCAAAAGAGAACTGAGCCACACTTGGAGAGAAAGGTAAACAACCAAATTTTACAACCCCATTTCAAGAACCCAAAACATATAGCAGGCACACTTAAAATCGCGACTGAATGAACTACATACCATCTTGAACAAACTAAAAGGAGACTCAGTTAACTTTAAGAAAACATATCAAATCATATCAACTAAGAAACTGATACAAACTAGCAGCTCACTATTTCAGTCACAACAACACATAACACTCTTGGTCTGAAACAAAGAAGGAAAAATTAAAGGTAAATAGTTGTACCTCTCTCGGAGCAACGAACTCAGGACAGCGACAAAACCAGGAGCGACTTCAAATTGCAGAGCTCACTGTTCTGCCTCTAATGTCTACTGCTTGATAATTAAAGGAAACAAATAAGTATATAAATAACAAACAGCCAAATAAAACAATATTCAGTTAGAAGTACAGGTTCCTCAATAAAATAATAATCAGATAAGAAGCCAACATAATTACTTAACCAAAGAACAATTGGGCGCATGAAAAAACCCAACAGAATACTTAAACATTGTAGCAATCTAATCTTCAATTCCACATATTAGATATCTTAATGTGTTTGTACCAAAAAAAACAATTATATTAAAAAAACAGTAAGTGAGCACTATATGGCCATCACAAAAATAATGAAACTCATGGTGCATCATCTTCAAACTCTTCTTCAGACTCATCTTCAAACTCATCTTCGGACTCATTTTCAGACTCGTCTTCAAATTCATTTGCAGACTTATCTTCAAACTCCTCTTCATACTCGACTTCAAGTTGTTGAGTAACAAATTCCTTCGAAGGCACATCAATAATTGTTTCTGGTACATCAGTCCTTGTTAAGAGTACTTCACCATTATCTTTTGGTATAGATGGTCCCATCAAATATTCAGATGGCTCGTTTTCATAACCTTATGGGAGATCAGATTCAACTTCATCACTCATGTTAAAAAGTCTCTCGGAACAGTCTTCATAACATAATATCTATCTTGATCATATGGATCTTGCACATAGAAGCATTGGTGTACTTGAGATCCAAGCACAAAAGGCTCTTCTTGAGAGCATCTATTGTTAAAATAGACATAAGTAAGACCATAAGCATCATTTTCAACCTCATACCAATCACACTTAAATAGAACAAACTTAAAATGACCAAATAGTCTAATTCAACAATATCAACTATTCTGCCATAATAAGTCAAATCTGCAGCAATCAGATTTTTATCCTTTGAGCTTGCAAAGCTTGTAGTTGAGGCAACTAGTGTAACACCACTATTTTGTGTTTTACGCCTTGCATCATACTGCCTAACATGGAATCTATATCTATTGATGAAATATCTTTTTGCAACGGAATTTGGTCCTCTAGACAATTGTTTTATCAAATCAGGCACATCCTCTTGCAAAGCACAAGTTTCAAACCATTGAGAGAAGTTTTGATAATGATTCTTGGCCTTGTTCCATTTAGATCTTCGTGGCTGATTATTAACCTCTTGCTCATGCTATCTACATAACATGTACTTTTTTTTGTTAAAATAATAAATAAAATAAGTTAAAAATTAATTATACAAAAAGAATATTATATTCAAATTAAGGTACCTAATATATTCTTGAACCTTGTCACAATTTCCCAATAAGTATGCATGTGCCTGACTTAGTGACTTGTTATCTAAAATGAATGGATCAGTTTTCTTTGCTCCTAAAGGAACTCCTTTGTTAGGAAACAAACTCACAGTTTCTGCATCACTTGGATCACATTCATCATTATTTTGGGCTCTTCTGTTAAATCTAGTATGCACACCCCCATGCAGATATTTAGAGAATAAATTTATACAATCTATTCCCACTCGTGTCTTTGCTATGCAACCTTCTGGATAACGTCTGTTGCGGATGTATGATTTGAATGTACCCATTTCTCTTTCAGTGGAATACATCCATTGATTTTGAACTGGACCTCTTAATCTCACTTCATTCGCCAAATGGATAGGCAAATGAATCATTAGATCAAAAAATGAAGGAGGAAAAATTCGCTTCAACTGATTTATTGTTTCTATGATCTCTACTTCTAAGCAATCCAGTTCCTCCAATGTGATTACTTTTTGACACAAACGATGGAAGAAAGAACTAAGACGAATCAAAGGAATAGCCACATGATCAGGAAGAATGCTTTTAATTGGTATTGGAAGCAAGTAATGTAACATGAAATGAGCATCATGGGTTTTATAATTAGATACTTTTCTTTCATCCAAGTGCACACACCTAGATATATTGGAGGCACTACCATCAGGTAGCTTGGCTGTCTTTAAAACTCTACAAAAAAATGATTTCTCTCCATTTGTCATTGAGAAGCACGCCTTTGCAAACTTTGTTCTCCTACTATCTTCTGTATCTTTTGGACGAAGGTTCTTCCTGATTCCCATATCTTTCAAATCATACCGGGCTTTTGCATGATCCTTTGTTTTGCCAGAAATATCCAAAAGAGTTCCAAGTATGCTATCAACTATGTTCTTCTCTATGTGCATTACATCAAGGTTGTGGAGTAACAAGTTGTGTTGCCAATAAGGTAATTAAAAAAAAATTGACCTTTTTTTCCATGGGCCATCATTTGATATGTTTCTCTTCTTTCCAAACACATTTTCAAAATCATGTAAGCTATTAAGCACATCAGTTCCCTTTAAGAAAGGTGGAGGAGGCCTGAATTCAGTTTTTCCATTGAAAGATCTTTTGTTAGATCTCCATGGATGATCCATGGGCAGAAAAACACGATGATCCATATAACACATTTTCCGACTATGTTTAAGATAGTGAGAATTAGTGTCATAGTTACAACAAGGGAAAGCAAACTTTCCTTTTGTACTCCAACCAAATAACATAGCATATGCAGGAAAGTCATTGATTGTCCACATAAGAGCTGCCCGCATTTGAAAAGTTTGATTTCTTGAAGCATCATATGTTTCAACCCCAGAATCCCACAATAATTTTAACTCATCTATCAATGGTTGTAAGTAAATATCAATGTCATTTCCAGGTGATCGCGGCCCAAGTATAAGTAAATGAAGTATAGAATATTCAGATTTCATGCACATCCAAGGCGGCAGATTATACCCCATCAACATAACTGGCCATGTGCTATGTGATATACTCATGGTTAGAAATGGATTGAATCCATCACTTGACAAGCCAAGTCTCACATTGTGACAATCTAGTGCGAAATCTGGATACAACCTATCAAAATCTTTCCATACTAGACCATCAGTGGGATGCCTTAACTTTCCATCCTTAGAACGTTCCTCGTCATGCCACCTCAAAGAATCTGCCGTCTTTGAGCACATAAATAGCCTTTTGAGTCTAGGAATTAATGGAAAGTGTCTCAAAGTCTTTGCTGAAACTCGATGTTGTTTTTTTGAAGGCATAAGCTCACTATCAACTTCAAGAGATTTAATATACCGTGAAGCTCCACAAGTATGACAAAATTCATCATCCTTATGATCATTCCTGAACAACATTCAATCATTGGGACATGCATCATTTTTCTCATAATCAAGATCAAGATTCTTAACCATAGACTTGGTTTTATTGTAAGACGGAGGAATGTTCAACTCGAGCATCACCTCTTTTAATAACTCTAAAAGAGAAGTGAATGATTCATTGCTCCATCTATGTAGACACTTCAACAAATATAAATGAAGTGTGAATGATAATTTAGAGAATCTTGTACAACCAAGATATAATTCTTGGCTTGCCTCTTTAACTAAGTTACAAAATTTCTTGGCATCTTCATTTGGACCATCATAAACTCCTTCAGCCTGTGCAACATCTCTAAATTGATCATTCAACAACCCATCAATATCATCACGCGAGTAATCCATATCATCGTTAACATTCAACTTGATATCTCATTCCCTGTGATTGATCCATCTAGTATAGCCTTTAACAAATCCATAGCATATTAGATGATCATACACTACATTCCTTCGAGTCCAACGAATATTACAACATTTTGCACATGGACACTGAATTTCCTCGCCTTGAGGATCTCCATAAGAGTAAGCAAAATCTAGAAATGATTCAACACCTTCAATATACTCTTTGCTATACCTTGCTAAATTCATCCAATTCTTTGATGGAATATATGAATTCCTAGAAGAAGATATCAATATTTAATCTGTCACTAAAAATCATTAAATCATTAAATACTTCACAAATAAGTTTTAAAAGTCACGAGTAAGTTATTAGAATCATGTGTTATGAGATGATAAAAGTTTCTTACCTAGTCATGGCAGTTGTGCTATGCCAAATCAAACCTTGAATCCTCCACAAATGTTTTTGAATGTTGATGATACTACCAAGGAAAAATAAGTAAAATTAATAGGATAGAAACAATTAAGAAAGAAAGTAAATAAATAGAATTCAAATGATTAAAAGTTAAAGTTTTGTGAGTGAATTTAGAGCTTTAGAGCTTTTAGAGTTTTTTAAAACTAAGTCCAAAATTTTAAAATCTCATTCTTGTGTACACCCAATCAGAAAAGTATCAAACATCTAATACCATGTTTAAACATTCAAGCAAACATTCCTATGATCCTATAATAGATAGTCAATCAACAGCTTATGAAAGTCGCTTTGTATTAGTAATACAATAATTTTTAAATTTGTTATCTTAGTAATACAACAGTTTCCAAATTTCACATTGTATTAGTGACACAACAGTTTTTTAAATTTTCTCTATATCATTGATACAACAACAAATACAAAGTGAATTGTTGTATCAGTGATATAGAACGAACTTCAGAAACTCTTGTATCACTAATACATAGAGAATTTCAAAACTGTTGTATCAGTGATACATGCAAAAAGGTATTTTTTATCCTTCCCTTTTGTGGTGAATGTTCTTTTCAGCTTCTCCACATTTTGATTCAACTAGTTTTGTAAAGCCCTTAGCGGGTAAGCATATGAGAAATAGAGAACACATGTAAGGTTTTGATTGCTGATTGGGAAAAAAAAAGGAAGAAATGCTAAAAGGCGGGTCTGTTTTGCTATCTATTGAAGTGCAAGAAAAAAAAGTAGAACCAAAGGAGAAAATGAAATGAAGGACTATCAACTTACAAGAGAACTGTAGCAGGTGAATAACACAGTCAAGGATACTTCAAAAATGTAGCAGGGGAAGAAATCACATGACCAAGGGGATCAGTGGCAGACATAGAAGAAGAAGCAAAATAAGCATCAAGAACAGGCCAACCCTAAGACTGTGTGGAAACCTACAGACTTCCAGCATAAAGAAGGCATGGAGAATCAGCAAAATCCAGCTCAGGTAGGTATGACACTCAATGTTCCTACTCACAATAATTTTACTAGTTTAGATGTGCAGGAACAGGTTACAAACAACCTATATGGTCTGGATACCAGCAATAAGACATTAACCAAGGAGGATCAAACATCACAGGATCCAGGTAAGCTAGCTAATTCAACAAGTAGTCAAAATGAACAACACTCCCAAAAGAATCAAAATACAGGAATTTCCAGTAACATGGAACCTGTTATTGATTTAAGGCTCCCCTTACCCCATAACTCCATTGTTGTTTCTGTTGAGACTGTTGAGGTTATTGATGGAGTTTCTGGAGGGATGAGTGGAAGGAAGAAAGACACACAAACTAATATGCAGGAAGGAGAAACCAAAGGGAGGGATTTTCCTAATGTTTTGTAGGAGGGTGAAAGTACAGACCAGCTTCAAGTTCCTATTATACATCATGGAAGTAAGCATCAGGCATCCCACCAGCTTGATATTGGGAAGAGTTTACAGGGCTTAGGTAAGGAAAATCCTTATGTTGGAACCAGTGCTAGACAACAAGAGAAAGAGGGACTGCATAGTCAGATTCCTCAGAAAGATGTAGAGAACACTCATACTCAGCCTAGTAACAATAATCCCAGGCCAGACTGAGTAAAAAAAAGAAGAAATGCTATTAAAAAAAAGGCAACAAAAGGAAATGGAAATTGAAAATAAACATCAGGGACAGAAGGAAGAGGTCGAGGACTATGATGAATATGGGGTTCCAAATTCTAAAGATGAGTATGATGAAGATACTCAATCTTTAGATGATAATGATGATGAAGAGGATGAGATCACTACAACTTTTGGGGCCACTTTTCAAACTGATTATGAGGAGGAAATCCAAGAAATCAAAAGGCAACAAGGACTATCTCCAAGAGGAAGGAAAGAAACAAGGCACAACACCACTAGAGCTAGAAGTAGAGGCTTGTGATTCATTTGACTATGGAAAAGACTCACACTACCAATAATGATATCATATGGCTGTTTTGGATTAGTGATGTTTATTTGTTGATAAAAAGTCTACTAGCTTGTGAGCTGAAACATGTTTTTCTATGTTTTTGTCAAATGCCATTTTTAGAATAGGTCTTTTTTCTTTAATTCTTCTCTTATTGTAAGGGGAGAGTCTCCCTTATTTATGTTTTCCTAGTATAATTGTATTGAGAAGAGTCCTTTCCTTAAGGTGCATAGTGCTAGGTTTACACTTTTATAGTATGAGGATGAGTTGACTAACCTTATTAGGTAGGTCGACTCTTGACTCACCATAGGATCGGAGGTAAGGTTTAAGTCTCCCTCCTTGTATATTTTTTGATTTTTGTTATTAATGATAAGGCATGGGGGTGTTGGTAAGCCCCTGACCCCACCAAGGGTCATTCAACTAAAAATAATAATAAGTACTAGGTTATATCGAGTAAGTCCTGTACTTTTTTTGGTGTACACCTTAGATACTGGAACAAAGCATCTAAGTATGAGCAAACTTCACTTTTCTAAATCGATTACATGAAGTGAAGAATCAAACTTCTAAACTATCATGTAATGTATTGGTTAGCTACTTGTTTGAACTCAAGGCATAGTCACTGTAAGCATTCAAAATCGATTACATGCATGAACTCAAACTTCTGGACGATTTCAGCCCTAATCGGCTTATATGCCTAATAAAAAAGAAATTCTCAAGTGGAGAATCAGCCCACTTATACTTATTTAGTGATTACGAGCTACACTCCCAAAAATCAACTGATGAAGCTAAAATACGAGCTACACTCCCAAAAATTGTATCAAAAACACAAGAATATCAAAACCCTAAAGCTAAAATTTAGACTTTCAAAGATAGAATTTGTTACCTGATAAACCCTACTCCAACAAAATCCTATTTTCAGCGAGAACTATAATGTAAATCTTGTCCTTCAGTGAGAGCTCTTCAGCTATTGAGCTCTTCAACTAGAAATCTGTCTGAAATCGTGTTCTAGCTTCAATTCATCTTGCCAACAACCCCAAAGTAATCACTTCCTTCTTATTCTCCTCTTCTAAACACAAAACAAAAAATCAATCAATAACAAGAAGAGTATTTTTAGTACTTACGGAACAGTGAATCGAACTCACGCTTGACAAAATTGTTATCGGAGAAGAGAATCGAACTCACGCTTGATGAAATCATTATCGTTATTAGTTCTTCAACTTCATTTCTTCAGCTATTCAGTTCTTTCGAGAAAAAGAGAACTCACGCGTGTTTTTCTCACAAATGTTTTATGTATTTTATTAAAATTAATGTTTTTTGAATTTTTTTTTGGCCAATAAAAATGGGAGGGAGAGTTAAAAATGTTGGAGGGAATGTAATATTTTAGTGAAAATTTTAAGGCCACACTTCTAATGTGTTGTTTTTATAATTATAAAAATAGGACACTTTAAAAGTGTGGCCATATATGTTAATAGTTGTTGTCAATTATATCATATTGTAACAACACTTATAAAGTGTAGCTTATACAATTAAAGAGTACACTGTTTAATTGTTGCCAATATAAAGTGTAGCTAAAAGTTAAAAACTTGGGCTACGCTTTGAAAGCGTCCCCAAAAATATTTTAGGCAACACTTTACAAGCGTTGTCCAGAATTAGTGTAGCCGTAGTCCTAAAATGGTGTAGTGTGATGAATGGTTAACTTGAATTGTTGCTATGAGTTGCTTTCCTTGACATGACTTATTAAATGTGAATGTTCCTTGTCTAATGAGTATTAACTAAAGATGAGAATAAAGAATGGTAAATATGATTATGGTGGCCTAAAAGTGGTACTTAGTGTAGATGGGATTATGGGATCTTTTTCTATACATTGCATAAGTATAACTTAGGTTACTTATGAAATGGTTCTATTATGTTATAATGATTTATATGATAGATATGCTTGTGACTTATGCTTTTATACTAATGTTCAAGATGATTCTCAAACTTGGCATATAGCATGGTTTTCAACTAAAATTTCCTTTTTAGCATGTTTTAAAGGTTTTATTGCATGACTATCATACTTCATGCATTTTTGTACTAACCCATATTTTCTACATTTTTCACAAAGTGTAGGTTCCGGTGTTTGAGGTGATCTTCCTTCTTGATTAAGCTTGGATCGACTATTCTCCTAGCTTGTGGTGAGTCCTTAAGATTCGAGGATGTATGATTCATTAGTAGTTTCTTTCTAGTTATTTCCTTTCGGATTGTGCCCCTATTTTTTATTCAAAGATTGTATTAGATGGCTAAATTGAGACAAGTTAGACTTCTGCTTGCATTTATAAAAAACTTCGATTGTATGGATAAAAGTTTTAAATTCCGCATCATTTCTTATATCTTATGTTATGATATGTTAAGGGCTTGTATGAGACCCCTTCGGGGTTAAGTACGCCGTGTTACATCTAGGGTGTATCCCTGGGTCGTGACAAACCTGCAGGCCTTTGATGCTCATACTTTACCTGCTGACAGTTTTGACACTTAGCCACATGGTCAACTATGTCTTTCTTCATGACAGATCACCAATAATGTCGTTTCAAGTCTTAGTACATCTTGGTCACACCCGAATGAATAGAATACCGTGAACCATGAGATTCCATCAACAATTTCTGAATCAAGTCATCTACTCGAGGAACACAATCCTTCCTTTAAAACTGAGCACACCCCCCGCATCAAGAGTTGTATCTTGTGCCTTGTCAGACACTGTTTTCTTTCTGAGCTCATTCAAACTGTCATCCTCAAATTGCTTGGCCTTGATCTCCTCAATGAATGTGGCCCTCAACTTAATGCTAGCTAACATCCCACCTTTTTTTTAGATGCCCAACTGCATGAACTTAGATTCCAAGGTTTGAATTTCCTTAGCCAAAGGTCGCTTGGATACACTCAAGCAAGCTAGACTACCCATACTCACCGTCTTTCGGCTTAACGCGTTTGCCACCACGTTAGCCTTACCTGGATGATACTGAATGGTCACATCATAATCCTTGAGTAACTCCATCCACCCTCGCTGTCTCAGATTTAGGTCCTTTTGAGTGAATACATGGTGTAGGCTACGATGATCAGTAATACCTCACACTTGACACCATAAAGGTAATGCCGCCAGATCTTAAGGGCAAACACTACCGCTGCCAACTCCAAATCATGTGTCGGATAATTTCTCTCATGCACCTTCAACTGCCGCGATGCATAAGTTATGTCATTTTTATCCTACGTCAACACATCACCCAAACCCGAATGTGAAGCATCACAATAAACAATGAAATCTTTACCTTCCACCAGTAGTGCTAGAATATGTGATGTGGTCAAAAGAGTTTTGAGTTTTTGGAAGCTCTCTTCACATTTGTCAATCCACTCGAAAGGTACCTCCTTTTTGGGCAACCTCTTCAAATGTGTGGCAATAGAAGAAAAATTATTCACGAACCTACGATAATAGCTAGCGAGCCCCACAAAACTCCTAACTTCAGGCACAAAGCTGGGCCGGACCCAATTCTCAACCACTTCAATCTTTTGGGGATCTACCATTACCCCTTCCCTTGAAAGTACATGCTCCAAAAAGGCAACTAAATCCAACCAAAACTCACACTTAGAGAATTTAGCATACAACTTTTGTCTCCCAAGAACACCTAGAACAATACGAAGATGGTCGGCATGGTCTTCCTTATTCTTCGAATAAACCAAAATGTCATAAAAAAAACTATAACAAATGAATCCAGGAATGGTTTGAACAAACCACTCATCAAACTCATGAAAGTTGTAGGCGCATTTGTTAACCCAAACGACATCACTAGAAACTCATAGTGCACATGGCGGGTTCTGAACGTCGTCTTTAGTACATCCTCAGGCCTAATCTTTAACTGATGGTAACCAGACCTTAGATCAATCTTAGAGAAAACTGATGCACCTTGCAATTGGTCAAAAAAGATAATCTATTCGTGGCAATGCATACTTATTTCGAATGGTGACCCTATTCAACTGCCGATAGTCTATGCACATCATCATACTACCATCATTTTTCTTAACAAACAAGATAGGAGCACCCCATGGGGAAGCACTAGGACGAATAAAACCTTTCTTTAGAAGTTCCTGAATTTGAGTCTTAAGCTCTTTTAACTCTGTCGAGGCAATACGATAAGGAGGAATGGAGATGGGGCGGGTACTATGTTCCAAATCAATGCACAAATCTATATCCCTATCCGGGGGGATACCAGGCAAATCGGTAGGAAACACTTCTCTAAATTCAGACAGCACAGGAATAGACTCAATAGAGGGAGACTCGACCTCAACATCCCGAAATATTAGCCAAATATGCCAAGCAACCCTACCCCACCAGTTTCCTAGTCTGAATGGAGGATATGACCTTAGCTGGCTTAGGCTTGTACACCCCTTCCCACTCTAAAATTTCCCTACACGGGATCTCTAAAGTCACATACTTGCTATTACAATTTAACACAACATAATAGGAGGACAACCAAGTAATTCCTAAGATTATATCAAAGTCAGTCATATCCAAAATAACCAAATCAACCCAAGTTTGGAAACCCATAAACATAACAGGACAAACACGATAAACATGGGTGACTATGATAGACTCTCCAACTGGGGTAGAAACATGGATGGGGCCATCAAGTACATCACAAACCATATCAAATCCCAAGGAAAACTGAACTGACACATAGGAATAAGTAGAACCCGGATAAAAAAAATAGTAGTCATTTGGTCACAAATAAGAATAATACATGTAATCACTGCATCAGATGCCTCAGCCTCGGTCTTGCCCGGAAAGGCATAACACTGAGCCCTATCATCTTGACGGGCGACAACCTTGCCTGGCTATACTGTCTGCATTACCATTTCCCCGACCTCCACGGCCTCGCTGATTTCCTTTTCGCCCACCTTCTAGACACTCTCTACCATTATTACAGTTACTCGCGGGTACCACTGCTCTAGTCTGCTACTGCGCAGATTCCAACATATGCAGTTGGGGACAATATCTCCTTATGTGCCCAGGTTCCCCACAATTATAACAAGTACGATCAAAAGAAAGTTTGCCGCTAGTCGAAGACGCGGCTGCCTGGCTATCCTAAATAAAATTGTGTGGTGGGGTTCCCGAGTAACTACCTGTAGAAGCGGGCATGGCAGACTGAATTAGTCGGGCTACAAGTATCGCCTACCTGAACCTCTGGAATAAAACCGTGAAAGTTACATGTGCTCTTGGCTTTCTTATCCAAAGCCTTATCTTGCCCATCACATCTAACTCCATCTACTTTATTCACAAAGTCGATTACCTCATTGAAGCCTTTTCCTGCAGAAGTCATGTGAACAGACAATACCTGAAGTTCGGGGTTCAATCCTTTGACAAATAAACGAACCTTCTCCTCCTCAGTAGTTACCAATTGTGTCGCGTATCTAGACAATCCATGGAACATAGCTTCATAAGCAACTACAATCATACCAACTTGCTCCACAGCCATGAACTCATTCTTCTTGCGATCTCTCAAAGTCCGGGGAACATACGTTTCCAAAAATAGAGCATAAAACTATGTCCAAGTGAGTGGAGGTAAAGTTGACGATTTGCATTCCACATATGCTCTCCACTACTGTTTAGCCTCACCCTGAAGCTGGAAAGTCACAAACTCGACTCCATACTGATGAATAATACCCAACTTATGCAGCCTCTCGTAACAATCTAAGATGAACTCATATGCGTCCTCACTCTCAGAACCATGGAACACATGAGGATTTAGTTTCAGAAACTTAGTCAACATCTCATTCTCATTACCAGTCATCACTGGGACCAATAGGAGATGGAAAAAGTCAGCAGTGCCTACAGTTCCACCCACCTTAGGAACAATGACAACAATAGGGGGGTGGTCAGAGTTTGAGTTGCTTGAACTGTGGGAAAAACTCCAGGACCAACCAATCCTTTCAGAAAAGTCATAATCTGTTGAGCTAACATTGGGTGTAAGGGAAGAATACATGTAGTCTCAGCCTGCACCTCTTCCTCTTGTCCAACATCTTCCTCATTCTCAACCTCCACATTCTCCTCTATCTCTTCATGATGCGCATGAGGATCCTCATTTCTGGGAGCATTCTCAATCGGAGCTCCACCCCTAGCGGGTGCTACCCTTTATTAGCCTCTACCCCTTGCTCTTCCTCTACCCCTGCCTCGATCGCGACCTCTTGCTGCAAACTCCTCAGTTGTCTCATTGACGGGAGATACGGGCCTGACACCGTCGAAGCGAGTGTTAACCATCCATGGACAGAAGAGTGAAGGAGGTTAGATACCAATTGGAATCAAGTTATAGCACGAAAGGAGACAAGAGAAAATAGAGAGATTTCCTAAAGTCCAATCTCTCGAAGAAAAGTACATACATCTCCGTACCGTTCCGTAAGACTCTACTAGAATCATTTTGGTACACTGAGATGAATGAACCTAGGGCTTTGATACCAACTTTGTCACGATCCAAACCGTCATGATTGTCACCCACACTAACCCTCCAGTGAGAGAACCATTACTACAACTCATCTACACAACTTAACAAAAACTAGAACATTTAAAAATATAGAAGCATGTTTAAATATCTAAAGGAAAATAAGGAGTTCTGATAAACACCAAAAGTCTATGAAAATAATTGTGGAAATCAACACCTAGAACCTGAAAGTCAATCTACCAAAACTTTAACAACAAGTCTAAGAAAAGGGGGTACAACCCCGAAACTAAACAAACGAATATCTAAAGTACTAATCCAAGTCCGAAGAAAATGGACTAAGTAAAATGAGAACTCATGGCAACTTGGAAGAACTAGCTTACCCTTGAATTCAGTCTCGATCACTGATCTTCTAGCCGAGGTCTATCAATAGCCACCTGAAGATGTCTTGTACTCAACAAAGAACGAACAAGTGCAGTATCAATACACAACCACAGTGTGCTGCTAGGATCACATGGCTATTCCAGTAAGCGAAACATACATAAGAAGTCACAACATAGTGAACATGACATGTACAGAACATATATACACATTGGTTATCATTTCAAGAACAATGTACAATTACACATTCTCAATAACATGTAGATATGCCAATTCAATGGCCCTCTCATGGAATCCATACCCAAACTGTTAGTGTGCCAAAACGTGACACCTGATCCCAATTAGTGTCGGAACGTTACACTCTCTCCAATATAAGTGTCGGAACGTGACACCCGATCCCAGCTAGTATGTTGGAACGTGACACCCGATCCCAGCTAGTATGTTGGAACGTGACACTCGATTCATTCAACACAACTACAATCACCATCACATTCATATGTACATACTCATAGTCATACAATCAAGTGTTGAATCATGACACCCATTTATTCATTCATACTCATTTCATTAGGTTTGATCAACAAGGCATCATTCACATACATACATGCATTACAATGAAGCAATTACCACCATACACCACGAAAAATATGAAATCAAACCATCACCTACCTCAAAACCAAGCTTGAATTCCCTAAGGTTCTACGTCTACAAACAATTAATATACGCAATGATTAATAAATTAAGGTCCAATTATCCGGATTATAACAAACCCAATAACACAAGACCAAACTCATGATCCTAAGGTGCATCTAGGGATTTTTTCCAACATCAACTCATGCCAAAACCGTCCCCCCAATAATAATTACTCATTAATCTAAGTTCTACGGATCGAAAAATTGATTAGGGGAGTAAAATCCTTACCTTTAGCACCAAAAGTTGTGGAAAATTGTCAAGAAATATCCTAGGTTCGTATCTTAGCTCTCAAGAATGAAAATTTCAGAATAATAATGTTTTTGAGGTTTTTTCCCAACTGAATTCGCGAGTGAGCCGCTACGGCGGACCTCATTCCACCATAGCGGGCCTCCCTGGCGGGAATAATCCCACCACAACGGCTTACAAGGAGATAGAGAGTCGGAATTTGAGTTCCAAACCCCCATTTCACAACACACCTTCAACTCACGACATTCAAAACTACCCGTTCACACTAAGGTCAGTTTTGAGAGTTCTACTCGTCCGAATTCGATTTCGTAAAGTTGTACGGGTTCCTTAACGTCTTAGCTATCTAATTATGTGATCAAATTCATAATTAGATCCCCCATGCATTACCAGATTTCCCTAGACCTCACTGACTCAGATTTTGTCCAAATCTGGACTAGGGTAGGAATTTTCAAGTCACTACTCAAAAGTTTTATGTCCCAAATTCTTTTCCCATTGGTTTTTCCATAACGACGGGATCATGGTGTTACACTTTCGAACCCAACAAGTGGTATCAAAGTCCATGATCCGATGGTTCAATGAGGTTGAAGAGAGATTCAAGTGATTTGAAATCAATTTGCAACAAATTTGTCGATAATGAAGATTTATGTCCAACTACACGTGGAGAATAAATTAAACTATATTCTGAACAATCTTGCTGCTTCATCTTTAAAAACAAAATCAATTTTCAACTCATGCTTACTTTTACGCATGGGCTTCAACTTTCAACCCCGGCTAAATTTTAAGGCTTGGGCTCCACTTTTCAACTCATGCATATATATTACTTTTAACGCATGAGTTTTACTCTCAACCCTGCTTATCATAACATTTAAAACATGACTCCAATAGTATTTGTAACACCCCGTATTCAAAATAGACAAAATGCAGATTTTGAGAAGTTGCAGGTGCAACTTACGGTCACCATCCACGGACCGTAGGTCAGACCACGGCCCGTGCTGGTGGTCCGTGGTTCACCACTGCAACCCCTCCCTAGCCAGCTCAGAAAATTGGTTAAGTCTCGACTCACGGACAGACCCACGGTCCGTAGATCAGACCACGGTCCGTGGTCTGTGTCCGTGGATCAAGACCTTCTTTACCCAGCCTCTGACAAGAACTACGGTTGACCAGCACGGACCGTCGTTCGATCCACGGTCTGTAGGTCTGACCGTAGATCGAAGGATAGCAGCCAGTTAACTGAAAATTCTGATGGGTCAACTTCAGATGGTCATAAATTTTAGCACAAAATGAATTATGTGTCCCATCACCTATGGTTAGATAGATAATTTAATTATCTTTCCAACGCCACCGAGTTTGCTAAATTCCGACCTCCGAGTAAAAAGTTATGCCCATTTTAGTGAAGCCCTGTCGGGCAGACTCGAACTACCGACCCAATCTACGGACCGTAGATTGACCTACGGCCCGTAGGTCCAAACCGTCGGTCACTCCGACAGCAGTTAATTCAGGGGTCTTTTGGTCTTTTCCTATTTCGTTTAACCCCTAAGATACGTCGTTTAGACCCTAAATCATGAGGTTTTAATTAGTTTAAACCTAGAAACATAACTAGAACTTACCTAAGTCAAAATCATTAATCAAACTTAGAAGAATTAGAACGCTAAGAGGAGAAAAGAGGTCAAGAACCCTAGTTCAAGAACGCAGCAAGTTTTCTTCAGTTCCAGCCCCGAAATCGAAAGACTTAATTCATTGGGAGTAGCATAATACCGAGTTGGACTAGGGTTTCAGCGTACCCATATAGTCCCAGAACTACGAGCCACGTAGGTGTAAGTCCCCTCTGTGGGCAACATCAGTTTAGTGATCACGCCAGCATGCCTCTATACCTCTGGCAGGGTATATTGGGTCCTCTCGATGGGGCGTATACATCGGACTCCACATTTAGCTCATGTGATTTTATGTCGGTTATTAGTAGCTCCCACAGTTCAGTCAGACTCTATTGCATTGACCATATTTCAGTACAGTCAGTATTCAGTCTCAGCATGTTATAAATTTGGTCATTGCATTCAGTTAGCTCAGTATTCAGTATTTTCAGTATCTATATCATGTTCAGATTATATCATTGCTTTATTGCTTTGTTCAGTTATATGTTCTTTCAGCTTTACTCTATCCTGCATGCTCAGTACCTTTCAAGTACTGACGCATACGTGCGCTACATCTTCTCGTGATGTAGGTTCAGGTTCTCAGCATCCAGATCACGCTTAGATCGATTCTCGATCTTCAGTTCAGCAGAAACAGTTGGTGAGTCCTCATTCTTCGGGGACAATAGTCATGAGTTCTTTTCAGTATTTTAGTCCTTTAGTTTCAGTTTTGCTAGACTTAGCTGGGGCCTGTCCCAGCATTTCTAGTCAGTTTAGAGGCTTATTTCAGACATAGTTAGATTCAGCTTAGTGTTTTGAGTTTGATATTTCTTTTGTATTAAACTCTCAGATTTGATATATTCAGCTATAGTATATGGGTATTCCCCATCTTTTCAGATTTAATTATGAATTAGCTTCCGCATCAGTTTATTTTCTTTAGTATGCTCATGATCATGCCAGCAGGGTTAGCTTGGGATCACTTGTGGTCCTAGGTCCCGTGTCCGCGTCTCGGGGGTAGCTCGGGGCGTGACAGTATTAACCTTTGTTTACTTTAGCGCACATGACTCCAATTTTTAACCCATATCACATTTTAATCATGGTAAATAGAAGTGATATATGAAGATTGAGAGAAGAAAATGGAACAAATTTTGTCAAGAAAATTCAATCAAAATGGGAGATTTGTTAGAGTTTTGCTCCTATTTTTCTTACCATATTCAAGTTTTACTTTTCCCTTGAAGGAAAGTCAAAGCATTACCATAATTGTTTTTAATTTTCTAAAAAAGAAATATAATTCTCTCCATATTTGGTTATTCTTTCCTTAGAGGAAAAATTTGGAACTCTATGAATTGAAGTTTGACCAAAGTCAATAAAATAGGTAAAAGAGTTGAGAATCAAGTTTTGTTGGCTCCATTAGGGTTGCATGGTTATTTTTTACTTAGGTGGATGGTTTGCATGACACTACAAGAAAAAGCTTTATTTAAGACCAATATTTAGAGACGAGTTAATAATCTCGTCTTTAAAGGTGAATGTATTGGGATGAGATTTTTAATCCAGTCTTTAATTTCTTGTGTTATTGTGAAGGTACTAAATGTGGTCTCTAGAGAAAGTATAAATTGGTCCCAATATAAAATTTAGGGGTCTTGAGAAATTTATTAAGGAGGGAAAGTACTGAAATGTTAAAAAATAATCTATTTTCACCAAAACTTGGCGCCAAAAGGTCCGTTACTGATTAAAATTGTAAAAGGAGATAAAAAAATAAAACACCTCTGTTTCTCAAAACTTAACGTGAAATAGAACAACCCTAGCAGCGATTTTTCCTAAGAACGATCTTCACAATACAGCGATCTAAGAGCAGCTCTCTACTAAAAATCTTTGTATTCTCAAAATAGAGAAAGCACTAGTCTGCCTAGAAGCAGACACAGCAGCTTGTTTCAGTCATTCATCTGTATTTTTCAGAACAAAGAAAGTACAGGTCTGTCTAGCACTGATCTCAATCTCTATCTTCTATTCACTCGAATCTGAGGTATTACTCCACTTCTTTCTGTTTATTTGTTTCTTTCTTTTAAGCTGATTTGTTGTTTGTTTTGTTCAAGTTATAACTCTTCTTGTTTAAGTTAGTTTTGTTCGCTGATCACACTAGCTGCTGATCATTATTTGTAAAAAAAAATTCAGTTTTATAGTGCTTTATGATCCCAAAAATGAAGGGGATCTATCGTTAAAGAACTAAGTGTTCCTAAAGGTTAAGAACAATAAACTAAACTTGAAAAGAGGAACTAACAAGTAGAAGAGCTAAAACAATATGATCAATATCGAGAGAGTTGTGTTCAAGTTGAGAAATCCATTATGAATCACAAGTGAATCGTTTTTAAGATTTTAAGCCTAACAGAGCAAGTGAGAAAACTGATTGTTGTATGTTACTATTGGAAAAGTGAAAAATTGGTAGTTTTGTTTGGTTCCAAAAACTAATAAAAGATGTAAAACGAAATAGAACTGATGCAAATGCCTTATGTGGTGATGCACATAGAAGGTTGAAAAAGTGATAGTTTTGTTTGGGTTTGAAACTTGGAAAACTTGATATCTTCCAAGAAGATGCATTCTAACAGTTTGTTAAAACATTATTAATCCATTTTTCTAACATGTTCTCTTATTTCTTTCTAGTTGTATCTTAGTTATTTCTCCTCTTTGCGAGTTGTTTTCTTCTTCTCTAAATCTAAGAGTAGCTCTCAACTGAAAATCTTTGATTTCTCAAAATAGAGAAAGCACGAGTCGGCCTAGAAGCAGTCGCAACAACTTTGTTTCAGTGTTTCATCTGTGTTTTTTCAGGACAAAGAAAGTACAGGTCTGTCTAGCACCGATCTCAACTCAATCTCTATCTTCTATTCACTGGAATCTCAGGTATTACTCCTCTTCTTCCGGTTTATTTGTTTCCTTCGATTAAGCCAATTTGTTGTTTGTTTTGTTCAAGTCATAACTCTTCTTCTTTAAGTTAGTTTTGTTCGCTGATCACACTAGCTAGCTGCTGATCATTATTTGTAAAAAAAGTTTCAGCTTTATAGTGCATGCTTTATGATCCCAAAAATGAAGGGGATCTATCCTTAAAGAACTAAGTGTTCCTAAGGTTAAGAACAATAAACTAAAACTTGAAAAGGGGAACTAACAATTAGACGAGCTTAAAAATATGATCAATATCGAGAGGGTTGTGTTCAAGTTGAGAAATCCATTATGAATTACAAGTGAATCGTTTTTAAGCTTTTAAGCCTAACAGAGCAAGTGAGAAAACTTATTGTTGTATGTTACTATTGGAAAAGTGAAAAAATGAAAGTTTTGTTTGGTTCTAAAACCTAATAAAAGATGTAAAACGAAATAGAAGTGATGCAAATGACCTCATGTGGTGATGCACATAGAAGGTTGAAAAAGTGATAGTTTCGTTTGGGTCTGAAACTTGGAAAACTTGATATCTTTCAAGAAGATGCATTCTAACAGTTTATTAAAGCATTATTAATCCATTTTTTCTAACAGGTTCACTTATTTCTTTCTAGTTGTATCTCAGTTATTTCTCCTCTTTGCGAGTTGTTTCTTTCTTCTCTAAATCTAAGAGTAGCTCTCAACTGAAAATATTTTATTTATCGAAATAGAGAAAGCACAGGTCTGCCTAGAAGCAGTCGCAGCAGCTTGGTTTCAGTGTTTCATCTGTGTTTTTCAGGACAAAGAAAGCACAGGTCTGCCTAGCTCCGATCTCAACTCAATCTCTATCTTCTATTCACTAGAACCTCAGGTATTACTCCACTTCTTCCAATTTATTTGTTTCCTTCGATTAAACCGATTTGTTGTTAGTTTTGTTCAAGTTATAACTATTCATGTTTACGTTACTTTTGTTCGTTGATCATACTAGCTGCTGATCATTATTTCTAAAAAACGATTTAGTTTTATAGTGTGTTATGCTCCTAAAATTGAAGGGGTCTATCCTTAAAGAACTAAGTGTTCTTAAAGGTTAATAATAGTGAACTAAACTTGAAAAGAGGCATTAACAATTAGACGAGCTAAAACAATATGATCAATATCGAGAGAGTTGTGTTCAAGTTGAGAAATCCATTATGAATTACAAGTGAATCGTTTTTAAGCTTTTAAGCCTAACAGAGCAAGTGTGTTATGATCCCAAAAATAAAGGGGATCTATCTTTTATTTCTGTAGACATGTATCTCAGTTATTTCTCTTCTTTTGCGAGTTGTTTCTTTCTTCTCTAAATCTGATTTGTTGATTCTTTCCTTCTTACATAGTAGTGTATAGTGTGTGCCTAAAGAATCGATCATATTTTCACAATGAAATTAAGCAACAAAAATTAGATCACATGTGGGCAGCTATTACGGTACCAATTTTTAATTACATCATCATTGTCTTTATATTCTGGTTTTTTGTGTTGTCTGTTAATTATTACCTAAATCTAATCAACTAATCATAAATATAAAACGAAGGATGTATACTAAGAAGACTACACTAGTGAATTACAACATTAATACATACTTTTGTATATTGACCGACAATGTTCACTCTCCTTTTTTATTTAAACTCACTTTTTAATTATTGTAGGATAAATTTGAGAGTTTTGACTTGAATGATCATCGTGACCATATATTTGGATGGATGAATGAGTTATGGAACAAATGGAGAGGATACTTGCATGCTACTTATGTGAAAAATAAGCCAATTGTTCAAGCTCTTAAGAATATTCCAAAGGGAGTAGAAAAGAAGGAATGTGAGTGGTTAGTTAAGGAACATTTTTGTTCTGAAAGTTTTCAGGTATGCCTAGTGATATAATAGTCTATATTTTTGAAGCATCCATTTTGCAACTCAACGTGATATTTAGAAGTGAAACTTATTTTTTAACTTGGTAAATTTTCTTAGATATTAAAATTTTACATAACAATACAGGCGAGGAGCAATAGAAATGCAGAAAATCGAGCGAAGTTAAAGATGTATCATCATATTGGTAGCAGGCCTATTAGAGAGATTATTTATCAACAGGTATTATCGAAAAATTACTTTCCTAAAGAAAATATTTAAGAAGTATCATTTGACGTGTTTTCTCTTTGATGTAAAGGGCGGAAAAGATGGCAATCCGCCAAATTTGGCAACTATTTTCTTCGAGACTCGTAAGAAAGATAACATGTTTGTTGAACCAGAAGCAATTGAAAAACATGTGTGTTTGGTAAATTCAATATGTAAATTACTTCAGATTATCATGGGATCTATTGAAATGTACTTGTATATATCTTGTAGGCTCAAATAGAAGAAATACTAAAAGTTGAGCCATCTCTGCCTAGCATAGAGATTGTAGAAAAGTGTTGTGGACCTCAAACTCGTAGCCATGTATTTGGCTTTGGTGGTGGAGTAAAGGCAAAGGACATGAGAGGTGACACTTCTTCAAAGACTGAATTACTGTCTCAGCTACGTTCAACTCAAGAGGAAAATAAATCTTTGAATGAGAAAAACAAATCCTTGAATGATCGCTTGTCTACCTTAGAAGATGAGATGAAAGAAATAAGAAAAATGCAAGAATTCTTTGCTACTCAACAATCGCATAACCCACATATGACATCACCCGTATCAACTGAATGACCACTACTCTTTTGCTGATCAAGTAAGTAACAATTTACCAAACTCTATTTACGGATAGTTGTTTAAGCAGTTAGTGTATGGCTGAACTCTTATGAAACTAATGAAGAGAGTAATGAACAAATAGCATATCCTTTTTGAAACTAGAAGACGATAGATTGATAATTGACATGGTTTCCATCAGCTTTTCTATTATTATTGATGTCTATTTAAAGGAATTCTTCACTTGTGATTATCTTCTCTTAGCTGGTGGTTGTTTGACTTATTTGTGTATTCATGATACATATCAGGTTATTATTTGTTTGTTGGATTGATGATGGAAAACTGTATTGCTTTTTGGGGATCTGTCATGAACAAGATAGTAAAACTTTTCCCTGTGAAGTGGAAAATTTGATGTTTCAGCAGAATGATGATCAGTTCCGTTTAGTAGATTCTAGTAAAGATGCTGATTTGGTTGATAAAGCAGGGAAAGATGAACTTTTATATCCACTACAAGTAGTTGAGAGATAAAAATTATTAGCAAGTTTAAAGTGCTCAATTTACAGAACTAACTCTTCATAGTTATACATCCATGATTTGAATTGCAACACCAATATAGGTTCAAGTCCAACAACAGTTGATTTCCCACTTGTAACTCTGCAGATAGGATTTGAATTTCAGGGAAAAGAAGCGTATCATACATAGAGTTTTACTCCTGACAACAATCTTCCAATCGACAACTATTCTCTTCATAAAAGCTATCAGAAAATTAAGTGAAAATGGTACATAGAAACTAGCCTTTAAGATATATTATCTCTGTGATGCCAATTTTTCAGGTGTTGCAATGTTTTCAGTTTTATCCACTGCTGGTCATAGGGGAGGTAAGTCTGGATTGAGTGATCATACACTAATGCACTCGTATCAGCAAGGTCATCTATGAAATTGTAATGCTATGAGATGTCGTAACTGATTTCTCTGATGATTGGATTCAATTCCTTGAGTTTCTTCTCATACAATGCACAAATTTCATCCATTGCTTGACTTATTTACTCGTAATCCATGAAAGTGCGAGTTGCTCAGTTTTGAGATGTCTGTGTGAGAACAATAGTGTGATTGTTTGCCATTTTACGAATGAATAAGGATTGAGCTTGTATTTGCTGAAATTTTGAAACAGTGAATCAGAAACTCTGTTTAGGCAGCTGCAGCGGCGTCTTCGCTGGCAATAGAATTGTTTAAAAGATTACAACCTTCTTAATCTTTGTTTCCATTTTATACAAATACCATAGCATCCACACATCTTTTTCCTCTATTTTTTCAGTTTTGTACAACTGTGTATGCATTTTTTTTATTTTCTGCACAACTATACATAGTGACTGTAGTCTACAACTTTCTGGGATTTCATGCAGCCTATAATGAATGTAATTTGTAGACATTTTATAAGACTTGGGATACACTATCAAAGTTTTCTTACTCTTTTTTTTTAGTTTAAAATTTTCAGCTTTTTTGATATGAAAAGAGAACAATTACATCGTGCCTAATGCTCAAATTCAATTAACAAACTAAACAAGATAGGGCCTCTCTTACCATTATCCCAGATTTGGTGTTACTCTTATGTATAGGATGTTTAATTTGTCATTGTTCACTATCCTTCTTCCTCTTGTATCCAACGTTTTGAGACTCTGTGAATATGCAATTACCATTCTCAATTGCCCTGTTTGCTAGGTGATCTGCTAGCTAATTTCCTTCCCTTAATATGTGCTGAAAAATATGTTGCTTTCCTTCCAAGCATGTCCTTATTTCCTCCACTACATCTGATATGATCCATGGTATCGCCCATTCCCCTGTAAGCACTTTTTTCAGTAGCATCGAATCTGTTTGGATAAGACCTTTATTGAGATTTCTCTGTTTACAGTGCTTGCTAGCTTATAGTATCGTTTTTGCTTCCGTCAATGTGCTTGTTGCATTCTCAATAGTTACCCCTTCGGCATGTATGATATCCACGCTTTCATCCCTCAAGCAAAAAGCATAGGAACTTAATTATGGGTTTCCTCTTGAAGCACCATCTGTATTATATTTATTAATCCATCCTTCTGGGGGACATTCCCATTTAACTTTCTTGGCCACCATTCCTGTGCAATATTCCTCCAACTCTTTGATCATTACTTCCCATCTACCAGACACATTCATCCATGGTCTTCTTACTTTGATTAATCTATACATGCTTCTGGTTACATTGTGGATTATCCTTGATAATGATAGATCCTTCCCTTCATGTATTTTCTTGTTTCTTCTTCTCCATATAATAAAGCTTAGAAGTGCTCTAAAATATGGTTGCATATCAGTTTTGCATTGTGCTCCCCACCATTTCATGATGATTTCTCGCAATGAAAGTCCTACTGCATTGATACCTGTAAAAGAAAAGAAGTATGACCAAGTCCTATTAGCACAATTTTCTTACTCTAAAATACGGTCGCATATCAAAGTTTTCTTACTCAATTTTCTTATATGTTCTTGCAGCTTGTTAATATTTTTGGATAACCCTTGGTGAATTTCGGTGTACTTTTGTGAAGATGGAAGCTACAAGTCAAGATGCAAGTATAGAAGATGCACAAGACTATCATTATTTTGCTCGAGATATTGTTAATTTGCTAACCGTTTTTTTGTTAAAGAAATATTGAAACTAACACCATGGGATGTTTACCTTGTTTTATATATTTATATCAGCCTTTTGTATGGAGATTTACCGTAGAAATCTTATATTTATTGATGAAATTTATATTATTTTTGTGAAATGAAGTTCCAGAAGTACTAATGGTTAGTTAGAGACCAAAATTTTTGCTCGTCTCTAAAAGTTCATCTAAGCTGAGATAGTTTCTTGTCTCTAAATTTCATCTAGGATGAGACAACATCTTGTCCCTAAAAGATCATCTAGGACGAGGTGTTGCTAGTCGCGAAAACAATCTAAGACGACGTGATCTAGGACAAGATAGTTGCTCGTCCCTAAAGAGTAATCTAGGGCAAGTTCGTTGCTAGTCCCTAAAGGGATTTAACGACAAGAAAATGACTAGTTTTCAAAGAAGAAAATCCTCTATTTGGGACGAGATATACGGTCTTCAAAAGTATTTTGGCGACTAGCATTAATCCCGTCTCTAAACTCATTTAGCGACCAGTGAAAGGAACTCGTCCCAATTGACCTTTAGCGAAGAAGCATTCTAGGACGGGTGGCGACCAGCATTTTCCCGTCTCAATAGACTATTTGGGACCAGATTTGAAGTTTTTAGGACCATATTTCCCTTCCTTAGAGGCTGTTTTTCTTGTAGTGTCATTCATGTTTGAAAAATTACCTAATAATATCACTTTTGTTTGTTTTAGGACTACAATATCACCTAACTTTGCATATTTTCCTCAAATTATACTTGACACAAAAAAAATATTTTTCTCTCTCCTGTGTCACATTATTCTTTTTTTTACTAATAATTAAAAAAAATTAACTTTTTAAATCAACCCATATAATATACTCAGTAAAAATAACAATTAGTTAGTGTAAAGTGAACAGTTTTAAACAACTCATATTTGTTTTCTATTATCACGGTTAACACTAATTATTTATTCTAAATCAGTTTTCAAATCATTCATTCTTTAAGTTCTTATAAAATGCGCAAGGTGAACATTAAAAACAAGTAAAAGTGAACAAAAAAAAAGTGACGTTAGAGAACAATTTTCACGTACTAAATAAAATCAAGAATATTATATCAACTAACTCTTTTTACGGATTTTTTTCTAGCAAGTATTCCCTCTGTCCATTTTTATTTATTCATTACGTTATAAATAATTATTCATTTGTTACTTGTTTACTTTAGAAAATCAAGTGATAATTTGTTACTTAATTTCTAATTCACTCTTATTATTAATTATAGTCATTTGCCAATGTATTTTTTAAAATATAAAATTTATTATTTTATAAGATTGATACAGAAAAATTGTTTTTATTATTTCTTAAAAGATATGCCAAATTAATACTGAACAAGTAAAGATGTAAAGATGGACGGAAGGAGTAGAAACTAAATTTTCCAGTTTAAAAGAAAATTAATTTTTTTATTAAAATAAAAAAAAGACATGAAATCCCATTAAAAGTGTGCACTTTGCATATTCTTTAACAAATTAAAAAATGAATGATTTAGAAAAATAATTAATGTTAAATGTAATCATAGAAAAAAATGTCTATCTCTTAATATGCTAAAGTAAAAAACTAAAAATGATAAATAATTAAGAATTTTTTTTACTGAATATAATATATGAGTTATTTTTAAAAGTTAATTTTTTTTTAAGAAAAATGAAAATGTGACATGGCATTCCAATAGGAGAGAGAATTTTTTTTTGTGTCAAGTATATTTTGAGGAAAATATGTAAAGTTAGGTGATATTGTAGTCCTAAAATAAACATAAGTGATATTACTAGGTAATTTCTCAAACATGAGTGACTATCTAGGGAAATTACTCATGTTTTGAGCATTCCATCATGTTCATAGTGTGTTTAAACTATGACTCATTTGTATATATAATTTGTGACTAAGGGGTACCAGGCATCAAAACGTCAAAATGATCAAACTAAATTTTTCCTATTCTTGTGCAACTCTATTTGGTCATCGCAACCGCCATATTTTCAGCGAGGAGGTTCAAAATATGAAAAGTAAACACATGAAAAAGTCAAAGAAAGTTGATTATCTACTATATATATATATATATATATATATATATATTATTATTATTTTCACCATACATAATATTTAAACATTGTAAGTCTTTTCTGCTGAGAAAGATTCGGATAAATACCCTTAGCCCTATCCTAGCTCCAATCACGATCGCGTAGCTAAGAGTTGCTCTATCTCTCTCTCTTAGAAATTAAAATGCCGAAATTCTTCGTTCGTTTTCTCTATTATTAATTCAGCAAATTTGGCACCAACTTGAATTGAGTACTGTTTACTCTTTTAAACTTGTCTGTATAATCACATGAAAACTTCTTCTCACTAATTTCTTTTTTTCCTTTTTTGCCTTGACTCATTTAAAAAAAGATAATGTTTGACGAAAAAGTGACACTACTTTATATTTTGGCATTTTGGTTTCTTTAACTTTAGAATCACAACCGTCAACAAGGGACAAGTAGTGTGAATCAATCGTAAGGATTGTAATGGTAAGAATAGAATCTCTCCACACTTTACCAGAGGTGTTTTTGGAACGGACCCCCTAGGAAGCGTTTTCGTCTTATATGAATTTTACGCGGAATGATTTCACATTAATCAAGATCTCAATACGAATATTAATGGTCCAAAGTCGTGTTTGTGTTGCTAAAATTAAATGATAGGTCCAATACGGTACTTGTCTACTTAGTTGTCAATTAAACAATTAGTTCATGTTCTAAATATTTAATTTCACAAGATCTAGTACTTTTGGTAGTATGATAGACAAAATAAAATGTACATTCAAGTATATGTATTTATTTGTTGATACTTATCTTATACTAAAACGGAAAATATACTAAATGTAAAATTGAATTACTAAAATATGGAAACACTTTGAAAAATAGAACTATAACTTTAGACGCCATGTATTTACAACGATAAATGACGTTAAAGTGTTTCCACTAGATATATTGTTAAAATTAATTCATGATCTAAATGAAGCATCCTTGAATATAACTTAAGGATATTCTTCATTATGTGATTAAGAGTCTAAGTTCTTCTTGACTCTTTCTATTTAAGAGGCAATTGAGATATTAACTAGAGCCTTATTCATTAATACATTCAAATATTTTTCACTGTGCGTTTGGTATGAAGGACGTAAAACTGGAGAGAATATTGAGAAATTTTCCTTGTATTCCTTCATTGTAAGGCAACGTATTTATACAACTATTTGTGCAGAGAAAGAAAATAACAAACTAAGGAAGAAAATAACAATCTATACAGCTGGCTAAATATCATTTGTCCAAGTAAAAACAAAGAATAACTAATTCTATATTCTGTATAAAGAATCATATGCAGGTGTAGGGCTAGGATTTATGACAACATTTTCTGATCCAAAGGATGAGATGGTTCCATCTGTCCTTCTAGAATATATACATCTTCTTGTCTTCGTTTCACTTGAATCAGATTCTACCGCCTCTCTATTCATCTTGAATATCCCTTGTTCTTCATCAACAATGTTACTGCTAAATCCAACACCCCCTTCAAGTTGGAGGGGATCGAAGAGAGACTCATCTTGCAAAGACAACGAGAGTGGGAAGGATTGGACAAGGGTTTAGTAAAGATGTCGGCGAGCTGAGAAGATGAAGGGACAAAGTTTAAGGAAATTAAGTCGGCGGAGAACTGTTGACGGACGAAATCACAGTCAAGTTCAACGTGCTACGTCCGTTCGTGGAAAACAGGGTTGCGGGCGATATGAAGAGCAGCTTGACTATCCTAATGGATGGGGATGGGTAGGGTAGGTGAGATGGAAAGATCTGTGAGAAGACGGTGAAGCCAGGTCAATTCGGCGACAACTCGTCGCATTGAGTGGTATTCCGCTTCGGCGGTGGACAAAGAGACATAGATCTGCTTTTTAGACTTCCAGGAGATGGGAGAACCGCCGATGCTTATGAAAAAACCACTTATAGACCAATGAGTGTCAATACACGATGCCCAATCAGCATCACAAAAAGCAAGGAGAGAAAAAGAAGGAGTTGAAGAAAAGAGCAGACCTTGGGCAGGGGGTCAACGGAGATAGCGAACAACACGAAGGGCAGTATGAGTCAAATATTTCAATTTACCCACAAGTCGGCGATAAGTAAATGGGTCAGCAATGGGTTCACCAGAATTAGAAGAAAGCTTACAAGAAGGATCCAAAGGAGAAGAAGTTGCTAGGAGGCGGTTACAGTCATATTCAGAGAACAAATCAAGAGCGAACTTTCATTGACATAGGATGATACCTTGAGGTTCCCGAATAACCTCTAAACCAAGGAAATAATGTAAGTCTCCCAAATCCTTAATCTTAAATTCCTTATTCAAGAAATATTTCAACTCTGCAAGCTCGGAAGGATTGTTTCCAGTGAGAATGATGTCGTCGACATAGACGACAACTATTGAAATAGAATCTCCCACTCGTTTAAAAAACAGACTACAATCATTTAGGGAAGAACTGAACCCCTTGAAGTTTAAAGCAGTTGTGAGGCGAGAATACTATTCTCGAGAGGCTTGGCGTAAGCCATAAATAGATTTGTTAAGCTTGAGGACATGGGTGGGGCTAGGACTCTGCATACCATGAGGGAACTTCATAAACACTTCCTCATGTAAAATGCCATGCAAAAAGGCATTGTTGACGTCCAGTTGAGTCAAAACCCAACCTTTCTTAACAGCAACAACAAGTAGACACCTGATAGTAGTCATTTTGACTACAGGGGAGTAAGCTTCATTAAAATCTATTCCTTCACGCTAAGTATCCCCTCTGACCACTAAATGAGCTTTTAGTCTTTCCACAGTCCCATCTGAGTAATGCTTAACCTTGTAAACCCACTTACAAGCAAGAACCCTCTTACCAATAGGAAGTTGAACTATTGTCCAGGTCTGATTAGCCTCTAGGGTATCAAACTCGAATGTCATGGCTTGTTGCCAACCAAGATATAGAGAAGCTAAGTGGTTCATTGATGTTAGAAATAGATTCAAGAACTTGTTGATTAAGAATAGAAAGGGCAGAAACATGTAAGGATGATGGAATAACAAGATAAAGAAAATGTGAAGAGAGATCAGTTAGGACAACAAAATTGCATAAGTAATCATCTAAATAACTAGGAACTTTGCTGGTCCTAGTTGATCTCCTAGGGGCAGATGAAATGATAGATGGTGAGGGGTTGTCATTTGAAACAGAAGCATCAGCAGAAATGATAGGCTCAGCAGGAGTGGAAGGAGGACTTGAATAAGAAGGAATAAGCTGATAATTGGGAAGAATAGTACTATCAAATGGGTCTGGAAAAAAGGAAGAAAAGGGAAAAAGAGGAGAAGTGGAAGAATTAGAGGAAAAGGGAAAGATAGACTCATGAAAAGAGATATCTCTAGAGATAAATATTTTTCTGGTAGATAGCTCTAGGAGTTTATAACCTTTCTTGCCTTGAGGTTAGCCAATGAAAACACAAGAAGTGGCTCGATGAGCAAACTTGGGCCTATTTTGTGAAAGAGTGGATGCAAAGCATAGACAACCAAAAGTTCTGAGGAAATCATAGAAAGGAGGCTTCCCAAAAATAACCTGATATGGTGTCATACCTTTAAGAACAGATGAGGGGAATCTATTTATCAAAAAAGTGGCAGTAAGGAGACATTCACCCCAATAGCATATAGGTAACTTAGACTGATGTAAAAGGGCCCTAGATGTTTCCAAAAGATTTCTATGTTTCCTCTCAACAATGCCATTTTGTTGAGGTGTCCCAGTGTAAGAGGTTGGTGAATTATCCCATGTGAAGCAAGGAACTCAGAGGTTACAGTACCACTCCCCAATTCTAGAGCATTGTCTGATCTAATAACCTTAACTTTGCAATTGAACTGCCTATCAACTAGAGAAAGAAAATGTTCGAGCATAAAGAAGGAATTACTCTTTGTGGAAAGAAGATAGGTCCAAGTACATCTACTAAAATCATCAACAATAGTGAGAAAATACCTATACCCATCATGAGTAGATGACTTGTAAGGTCCCTAAGTATCTATGTGAATTATCTCAAACTTCTGAGTAGTTTTAAGGGAACTATTGGGAAAGGGTAATTTAGATTGTCTAGCTATAGGACAAATATCACAAGGACAATCATCTTTAGGTAATGATGAAAAGAAACTCATAGATTTCATTGAAGAGAAGGGTAAATTCCCCAATCTGTTGTGCCATAGTCTTACATTAGAACTGGAATTTGAAGAAACTACATTACTAGAAGAAACTGCATTACATTTTGGAATTGTAAGACTAGAAAGTACTCCTAAGCTATTCTTAGAACTGCATTGCAGAGGAAAGATTGGTGACTGGAGAACATAGATGTCATTTCTAGCTTGACCAAGAACCTGAAGGGTCTTCACTAAAAGGTCTTGCATAAAATAGTGAGTAGAAGAAAAACTTAGTAGGGAGTGATGTTGTTTGCAAAATCTATTGACAGAAATCAAATTTATTTTGAATGAGGGAACAAATAACACATCATGAATAATCAACTTGGACGAAAGGGAAACTGACCCCTCATGAGTAGCCTTGACCTTAAAAGAATTAGGAAAACTGATAGTTAAGGGAGAAGGAAGAAGATGAATACTGGAGAAAAATTTGGTGTCATATGACATCTGTTCAGAGGCACCATAGTCAATGATCCAAGAATAAATACTCACATAATCAACAGGATTATGAAAAACATTACCAGCACATTGAACCATATTAGCTGCTACTTGTGAGATCAACTTCTCTGGGTCTCCAAGATCAGCATGCTTAAGCATCTGAAGTAAGTAATCAAGTCGTTGAGAGGAGAGTGGGTTCCCATCTACTTCAGCAAACACAATGTGATGAGCATTAAGAGTCCCCAAGACTGCATTGCTTTTGATCCCCACCTTGAATTTTGGACTCTTGGTGAACTGAAAATCAGAAGAAAACCCAATTATCCTGTAACACTTGTCAATAAAATGTCTTGGCTTCTTGCAATGAGAGCAAACCAATTTTGTTCTTCTTTCCCTTGTACTCATAAGGTTGGGATTTGTTACCAAGAATAGGCTACTGGACTGCTGAATATGAGGATAAGTCAGCAGGAGACTAAGGATTGTGGTAGGATAAGTCAGCAGGAGACTGAGTATTGTGGTAGATCTCTTTCTGTTTCTCATCTTGGATCAAGAGAGAATAAGCCAAGTTCAGACTAGGTAGTGGAGAAATCATGATGATGTTGCTTCTTATATATCCATAGCTATCATTCAAACCCATTACGAATTGAATGCGCCTCTCATCTTGTAGAGATTTCAACCTCTTACTCTTTCCTCCACAAGTGCAATCACATGCACAGATCACAGAGCAGTGGAGAGCATTAAGTTCATCCCATAATAACTTAATTTTAGTGAAGTAGCCTGCTATATCACTAGTTCCTTGTACTAAATCACTAATCTCTTTTTGCAGATGATAGAGTTTGGCACCATTAGACTGTCCAAATCTATCCTCAAGATTAGCCCAAAGGCTTTCAACACTTTTGAATATTGGACACTAGCTGCTATTTCCTTAGAAAGGGCGTTTAGCAACCAAGATGTCACCATGTCATTACAATGATTCCACAGCCTGAGGTTGGATGAACCAACAACATGTGATTTGCAACTCCCATCTATGAAACCAAGCTTATTCTTGGTCGATAATGCAATGAGGAGAGCCCTTTTCCATCCTGCAAAACCATGACCATGAAAGATAGTGTTAACGAGGATCGTGCCAGGAGAGTCTGAGGGATGAGGGAAAAATGGATCATTAGAGTCCATAGTTGGAGATCCAGAAGCTACAACTGTAGCAGCAATGTGAGCTTCTTCAGTACTGGCACTTTGGGTCAAAGGAGAAGAATAAAAAAGAATGAAGAGGAACAAAATCAAGAATTAACCCAAAAGCTCTGATACCATGTAAAAACTGGAGAGAATATTGAGAAATTTTCCTTGTATTCCTTCATTGTAAGTTAACGTATTTATATAACTATTTGTGCAGAGAAAGAAAATAACAAACTAAGGAAGAAAATAACAAACTATATAGTTGGCTAAATATCATTTGTCCAAGTAAAAACAAAGAATAACTAATTCTATATTCTGTATAAAGAATCCTATGCAAGTGTAAGACTAGGATTTATGACAACACTTTCTGATCCAAAGTATGAGATGGTGCCATCTGTCCTTCTAGAAGATATACGTCTTCTTGTCTTCACTTCACTTGAATCGGATTCTACCGCCTCTCTATTCATCTTGAATATCCCTTGTTCTTCATCAACAATGTTACTGCTAAATCCAACAAAAATATTTTCCACGGGAAATGATTTTCTAGAAAATAATTTTTTTGGAAAATAAGTGAGTCTCTTACTTATTTTTTTAGTATTTGGTAAGTAAGCAAAAAATGTTATCCCAAATGTTATCTAGCAAGCGTTATGTGAAGGCGGGGAGGGATGGGAGTGGGGGTTTTGAGTTGGCAGGGGTGGAATGATCAAGGATTGGGTGGGTGAGAGGAGACAATAAACTTGGAATGTCATTTACGTAACTTATTTTTCCTACTTCCATTAAAGAAGTCATTTTAAGAATTATTTGTTTTCCAAGAGAAAATGTTTTCCAAATTGATCAACCAAACATAGAAAAAATGAAAAATGTATCGAACACATCCTATGTCTAATAACTATTTCAATTTCTCTTAATATGATTTAAAAATTATTTCCTTCCTATCATGCTCATGAAGTAGTAACAAGTGTTGGTTAATTACAAGCATGACAGTATATATCACTTTGACATTAAGAAAATAGAAGATATTAAACTCTTTGTCCAAACACAGTTTTAATTAAGGAAGTGTATATGTTAACCTATTTTGGGGTGTCTTGTATGGTTTGAGATTTTTTTTGAAGAATTCGGATTTCTTAAGAGATATAAATTGTAAATGACTTAAAGATGAGTCATATCTTTCAAAGTCGTTACGTAAAAAGTCAAAGTATCATATTAAATGCTTAAAAGCTATTTTAACTTAAAACATTTATAATAAGCCAATCTAAATTAAACATGTTCTAAATCGATTTTGAAGTTGAATTAATTATTTATTTCAAGGTCTATATTCATATAACTATGCTTTAAACAAAGAAGTTCAAAGTATAAGAGTTGTTTTTTTCATAAGTAGCCAAATTATAAAATTTAATTCACTATTTGAATTAACTCAAACAATTATTAAGTCATTTGGATCCTATCCGAATATTTTGTAAATACACTTTCTAAGGGAAAAACTTTTCAGAACGGATTTCTGAAATTCCAAAACAAAATTAGTTGGCGACTTTATTCATTAAAGCCAAGATATTGAAAATGGATCATATAGAACAAATATCTTTCAACAAGCATTCTTCCCGATAAAATGAAATCTACATGTAGAGGTGATCCCTACACTTGTTTCCAAGCTTCTTACACCACCTCCATATAATCTAAATGGACAGCTTAATAATAAGTATTACTACATATGATGTAGCCAACACACAATTTATTTCTAACATTCATAGGTCCTTATTATTATTCACTTTAACATATATAGGCCACTCAACATGCATACATTAAAGATGATATCTTGCATACTGAAATAAGTAAATAAAACACTAAAATCTCAGGAGTTTGTGATTTTTAAAATGGACCAAAACTAGATTAAAAAAAGTTTTTTTTTTTGGGTCATTGATGGATCAATCTTAATTTCAAAAGTCTTCTCCATTGAAAGCTTCATTGAGGAACATATCCCATTCCCATGCATCATTCTCATGTGTAGTTTCAGCAAAGTATTCATTGTTTCCCATAGCATTCTCCTAATCATTGTGACAAACATTTAAAGTGAGTTTTTTGTGTAAATAATATAAAAAATAAATAAATTTATTCTGGTCAATAATAATAAGAATAAAACTTTGAACTAACCTCCATGGAATAGTTAAATCCATTAACATTAGGAGCTATTGCATCATTTTGAACTGAAGAAGGATCATTATGTTCATTGATGTAATTGTTGTTGTTACTCATGTTATTATTCCAATTTGAATGGGCATTCTCCAAACCAAACGAGGACGGATTATTCAAGTTGTTATTCCAAGTTGCATTGTCATTCTCCAACCCTAATTGGAAGGGGTTGTTCAATTGTGTACCCGTAGTCACGAGTGGACACGAGACAGACCTGAAATAGAAAGAGAACATGTTCTTAGTTATCATATCATGTTAAACAAGAACAATACAAACATCAATAATAAAATATATTGTTTTTGACTCGTTTTATATGATATTATTACTTCGTTATAATTCTAATATCATTATTATATTTTAAATATAATAAATATTATCTTGCGAACAATAATAGATTCTCGAATAAAAAATTATCAAAAGAAACCTTGTAGAATCACAAATATTTTGCCAGAAATTGAAGAGAGAGTTGTTATTACTTTCACCAAAAGTCATTTGTGCCTGCAAAAATGTATGAACTATTTAGTATAGTACAAGAGAGGGGGGGGGGGGGGGGAGTAGGATTTAACAAGGAATAATATTTCATGAATATAAATTTACCTGTGATTGTCCAAATATTTGTGTTGGATTCTGCTGGACATCTACCACCATGTTTTGTAGCTGGCTCTATTGCACAAATGAAAATAATTATATAAAAAAAATTGAGAAAAATAGCTCGAGTGTTTAATGAGATCTTAACAAGGAATAATATTTTAGGAATATGAATGTACCTGTAATTGTCCAAATGTTTGTGTTAGATTCTGCTGGACATCTACCATTATGTTTTGTTGTTGACTCTATTGTGCGAATAAAAAATAATAATATCAAATTTTTTTAAAAAATATCTCTTCTTTGGAGATCCTAGTTATTGCATTTTAAAAAAGTATTACCTGCAATGGGATATAGGGCGATGAGTTTTGACTTTGAAAAAATGGTAGATTCCCACTTTGTGAAGAACTTGCAAAGGAAGGGGTATATGCGTAATTGCTAGAACTATTTGCTATTCCCTTCCCTTTGTTCATCCAATCTTGATATATGCTCTCCTGGATACTTGAACTGTAATAATAACAAAATAATGAAACTAAAAAGAAAATAAAGATATATTTTTTTTGTAAAGAAATATTATTTGTAAAAAAATAATGACCTGTATGGATTAATCCAATTATTAGTATCAAACTGTTGAGGAGCTGTTTGTTGTGCAACAAAGTGAACATCCATCTTTTCTTGTTTCTCCAATTCCATCTAATCAAAATATATTAGACATTAATCAAAATCTTTTTGATTATATATATGAGTTGATTTGATGAATTATTTCTAAGAAAAATAATTATTTTCTTGAAATTTGTGATTCCACATTATTTTTCAATGATAAATCAAGAAAAAATAATTGGTGAAAGAACTAACTTTTCTAGCCTCGACTCTTTCAAGAGAGAGTTGCAAGTTTCTCTCACACCAAATGAGTTGATGAAGAGAAGGCACTTGCCCTGGTCCTGGCTCGAAATCCCTGTGGAATTATATTTAGACAATTGAAATATACTATAATTTAAATGTCTAAATGAAAGTTTATGGTGACATTGTTGTATTCAACCTTGATGTTATAATTAAGATGAACTATAAAGAAAAACACTTGTGATATTAAATCAAATGACCTTATGTTAGCATCCAAAATCTGCAATTCCAATGTGCTCTTCTTGATTTGTAGCTCCAAATTCTGGATTAAAGAATTTCAAGTTCAAAGGATTTGATCAACTTTCCTCATTGGCTCTAGAATGATTAATTAACATTTATTTATTAAAACTATTCTTAATTTTTGTTTCAATCTCTCACTTAATTAACAAACTACTCCATTCATCACATATTAGTTGATCATCCTTATAAAAATAGTTGTCTCATATTAGTTGTCCACTTTACTAAATTAAGAAATTATTTATTAAATTATTCTTATATTACCCTTTCAATTAATTCTTTTTGAAAGTGTTCACATTTGTTTATAAAATTCCCAAGAAATTTTTAAATAGGTGAATTAGTAAAATTATATTCTTATTTATGATTTTTTAATATACGTGTAAAAAGGAAAATGATCAACTAATGTGAGACGGAGGGAGTAGTAATTAGAATAATAAGGATAGATTAAAAAAACAACTTATAAGATATCAAATTAAGTTGTGCTCACCTCAATCCTGTAGAAATTAGAACACCAACAATAGGTTGAAACATCCAAAGGAAGCCATCATGAGATAGTTTAATTCATTAGTGATAGTCAATTTCACTTAATACAAAAGAAATCAAGTATGAGGTACTGGGTAGTAGTATCTAACATTTCGATAAATTAAAAATAGTGTAACACTTATATAACATCACCTGTGTGAGATCGCTCACATTTTCAGTCTGAATCACGAAATAATGGAGGAGGGTTGTCAAGATTCAATCAAAAATAATTTTTCTACCCCATAAAGGTACAAGTAAAATTACATACATCTTACTCTTTCCACACCCTACTTGTGAAATTAAACTTAAGCATGTTATTGTTGGTGGTGTAACGCTTATATATATGCTCTTGTAAGTAAGTATGTTTTTAATGGTTAAAGTAATGGACACTATACTACAAAATAAGTAGCAAGTCTATAATTTTCTCTGGTCAAAAAAGATTTTGTTAATTATGCTTTGACTGATCTTTTGATCTCTTTTCTTTAGTAAGTGTTCTAAAATATAAAATAATAATATATGTATGATTATATGTTTATTAGTTGGTCAAATTAACTTATTTGCATATTTTATAATTATTAGTCAAATCACTTATAAGCTAAGCGTCTAAAATTTAAAATCAGTCAAAAGTAATAAGTTGTCACCCCTCTCCATTAATAGATTTCATTTTATAAGCATTTTTATTTGATTGAATATTTCATTCATTTAGCCCTAATATCTTTTCTAATCCTCAAAGTATTCTTTCAAAATAGAGCTTCTATTTGGTTCCATTTTCACCGTTCGTTAATTTCCTTATACATATTCTTTTTTAATTTATATTTTTAGTAAATAACATTGAACAAAATATAATTAGAGAGAAAATAAATTAATCCAAAAATGAAGGAGTGCGAGGAAGATAAGAGATCCAAACTGTTTATCGAGAAAGTGTAGCTTTCTAGCATCTCCCTTGATGTGGTTCAATTGCCTCAATTTTGCCACCTTTTCCTTCATTAATATACCCAAAAATATATATTAATAATGGTGGGTAAAATTGATCCCGATAATTAAATTTCATTGCAACTCTCTATTAATTACACACTTCTTAACCTGAAAGTAAAAATTGTTGTTTTAACAAATTACAAATCATTTAGTATTTCATTAATATTGATGGATGTCATTTTCAGAACCTTTTAATTATTATTGACTTCATTTTAATTTGTTTGTTTGATTTTGTATTGACATAAAATATAATAAATTAAAAAAATATTTTTTCAATTTAATGGTCTTAAACTATAGATAGATAGAATCTGTGAGAATATCCTTTATTTTGTGGTCATAAACATGTTAGGCAAAAAGTTGAAACAAAAGAGTTGTTGAAAAAGGAAAAAACACTCTGATGGAGGAATTGAATGTTTCACGTCACTGAATAAATGGAATCCAGATCTACTTATTAAACTTATACAATTTTCCGCCCTTTGAATTAACTTTTGAGTGTGAATTAGGCAAATGACCTAACTTGACATGATCAAAGCCAAAACCGATGTGGCCCCTAGGAAATGAAACAGTTGCGGGGTGGAATTCACACTCTAGATCGGATAGTGGAATCCGAGATAAAAGATATATGGATCTGGGTGTGATAGGGGGGGGGGGGGGGAGTAAATGAAATACCGGATAAAGAATGTCCGGATTAAGAGGGGTGATAAATGAAATCCTGAATAAACAATGTCCAGATCTGGGTGTGGAGGGGGGCTGGGGGTGATATATAAGATTTGAGCAATCCTCATTCCTTTGACTTTTGGAGTATGAATTAGACTCACAATCTAACTTGACATATCTTTTAAAACAAACTAAAAAAAGAATAAACAAATTGAAATGAGTGAGTACTAAATTTAAATTCAAACTTTATTAATTTCACATTCATTTAAAGATTATACGAATTAATTCACATTAATAGAAATAAGACATAATTTTAGAAAAATAAAAATTCCTACAAATACATATCGATAATAAATATGTAAAAGAGTAGAGTAAATATGTAAAAGAGTAAAGTACCTGAACATCAGCCATGTGACTAACCTCAACAAAAGAAAAAAAAAAGTAAAAAACTCATAAGTTAGTGCTGCAGTAAAAAAAATCAATTCTAGAAAATTTAGAATTAGTTCATTTACGTCAATCTCCTCTCAACCGGAAGCTCAATATAGCGCTGAAGCATGTCTTCAATTCTACAAAAGTAACAATTTAGTAAGAAAAATCAATCTAGCTAATCGTTTTGTAGATTAATACCTAACACGACGTAACGACAATGTCTATCGGTATCGATAGTAAATGTAATACCTCCTTTGGCTACAAAATTTACTGAGCCGATCAGCAGACGAGAACGCGACAAACAACACGTCCACATCACAACAAATTGCAATCTCTTTCACCTTCTTTAGTAAACAAGTACGCCGCTTAGAAAATGTGACTTGACGTCTTGTCGTCTCTACTATTTTCTTTATCTTAATTCTTCTATCCATCTTGAAGGTTTTTCAAGGGAGTCTCTTCTCTCCCTAGAAAGGAACAATAGCTTAGAGTGTTGTGTGGAGTGTATGAAAGTTACAATGACTGAAAGAGGAGGCTCCAAAGTAGCTAATTTATAAGGGCAAAAAAGCTATTGAGGTGAAATATGAAATAAATAAAAAAAGTTGGTCAACCTAATCCAGATATGGTCGTGTGACTTTGTTGTTAAAAGTTAATTATCATAATTATGAATACACATTCAGATAATATTAGTGAAGTCTACGCGTTTACATGTGAATATTGTATTAATTAATAATAAATGTATAGAACTATAAAATTATTGTGTGTATGTTATATTATGGGAAAAAGGTCTGAAATATATCTGAACTTTGATCGAAATTGTTGTAACAATATCAAAATTTGGAAATGACCCTTTACCCCCTGCACTATTTAATAGGGTATTTTAAAGGTATATATGTGCCACGCGGACATCATAAATATTGCATCATTATAAATAATAATGTGTCCACGTGGGCACATATATACCTTTAAAATACCCTATTAAATAGTGCAGGGGTAAAAGGTTTTCTATAAAGTTTGGAATCGTAACAACAATTTCGACCAAAATTAAAGTATTTTTCAGACCCTTTTCCCTTATATTATTAGTACAAATATTTTTTTAAAATAACGTAAAATTAGTAAAATAAAAAGTGTACTAAAAAAGAACATGATAACCCACAATTACACTAACAATTCAAGAACAAAATTAAATATAGTGAACAAAATTTTCTCATTGATATCAAAAGTTCAAATTATGTTGGTACGAAAACACACTCTAAACAATAAAGCAATAGAAAGGAAAAACTACATTTGTAAATGAGCATAATAATATAACACAACTACTTGTTAAAATTAATAATAACAAAAAGGATTATGGTCATGTAGAAGATGACAATCTAAAATTACAATAGAAGAAACATAAAAGTGATCTACCAAAATGTTTTACATTATACGTATATATCCCTATATATAAATTAATACACTTACCCCAAATTTTACTCTTTCATCCAGTTTGACTTCAGTAAATAATAGTGTCACATAAAAAATACTACTAATAAAAAATAACATTTATTTTTTAAAACAATTGAAAAATAAAAAACGACATAATATATATAGAAAATATTACTATTTCACTACCTTTTTCGTATCATACATCCCTTAATCTGAGTTCTCTATATAGGAATTAGTTAGTGTTTGAATGTGGTTATATATCTTCAAACTTAAAAATTTAAACTTTAAAGGTTAGTGTTCTCTTGCTCAACCTAAGATTATCTTCGTTCTAGCTTCAAAGATTAAGTATGATTTGTCAAACTTTACTTCTTCTCTCATTGACCCTCATCCAAACTTGCTAAATATAGTAATAGTTTTTTTTTTTGGGTAAAAAAAGTATATTATATTAATCGCTAATATGCATCAATACATAGTTGTGACAAACTTGTTTCCATTTTTCGTAGGGTAATTTTGTCCCAACTTAACATATGTAGCTTCCGTTTTGTGGTAGTACTTCCCCAAATGATGTTTCTCTGTACTTGATCGATTTTACTAGTGATGCAACTAGGTAATTTGATGAATTTGCATTATATGGGTAGGGATACTATTATTAAGAACAAATTTATTTAATAATAGTATCCCTAAATATTTCCCAAATGCTTTATCGGATGTATACTTTGGCTTCCTTCAATCCATTTAAATATTTTTCTTTTTTTGGAGAAAATATTTCCAAAGGTATTTTTATTCCATTCAAAAACATATTTTTGTGAAGGCTGGATGTCCCGGAGAATATTATTATTTTCTTCCAAGCTTTTGAAATGATATGGGCTAGGTGCAGATGGTACGTCTACATGATTTCAAATTTAAAGATTTTACAAGGATAGTAAAAGGGGACAATGTGTGCATGACAGTTGATGGACTTGCACGTTAGGGAAATTATATATCCAATCATCATTTGCTAGAAAATGGTCAAGTCTTTCACGAATCAGTTTGGATCTATTTTAAAACCGTTTTTTAACCACGTCTATTGACTACCTTGAAAATCCATATCTGTCAGCTCACAATAATTTATAGTGTCCCAAAATTCGTTAGTTCTAGATATGCCGACAGGTCTACCGCCTTTTTTGTCGACAAGACTCGTCAATTCATTAAATCACCCCCCCCCCCCCCAATTAACCATTTGCCATTATAATTATCCTTAATGGTTTTCAAGTTGTTCTAGAGTATTTTCCTCAAGTATCTATAGTTTCTAGCATAAATACAACTAAAAAGCCAAGAATCCTTAGTAACACGTACCTTAATCATTGCATGAATTTCCTGATTTGTAATAACGATGTCAATTGTCATCCAGCTCAAGCACTGAATCATCCCAAAGGATAACAATCCTCCAGAGTTTCCAACTGTTGGAACCTCAATCATTTTTTGTAAAAGAGAAGTCGTCAAGTAGAGTTTGACGATTATGCATTTTGGTTTCTACTAAGGTGACTAATGTTGGTTTACCAGTCGAGTTATAAGACTTTAAAATCTCTCCTAAATTTGGCTCCAATATTGTAGCATTACAATTCCATATTATTAGGTTCATTGGTCCATTCATTATTGGGGGGGGGACGGTGGAATCACCGGTATTCCCCTCTCCAAGTTGAAGGGTTTCCCATTCATCAAAGTTGGGTGCATCACAACTATATAACTCCCTATTTTCGAGTTACAAAAATTCTTATATCGATTGAGATTTTGGATAGATCGTCAGGGGACAATTAAGGATGTGTTTTTTGACATTTCTTTTTGAATATCATGACCCTTATGTCCTATAAAACTGCCATCTCTGTCAGAGGCGTATCCAGGAGGGGGTCGCCGGGTTCACGTGAACCCATGCTCCCCTCCTGAATTCATATATAGTAGTGTTATATTTTTAAAAATATATGTCAACATAGATGTGTGAACCCACACTTGAAGTATCATATAGTGTTGTGCGATGATGATTGGGTTCACCTATGAGGCTAGAAATTTGAATTTTTCATTTACCTTGTTTTATTTTCTTTCTAAAATTGGGTAACACCTCTCTAAGTGGTTTGGATAGATAAAAAATAATTTTTGACCTATAATTTTAAAATTTGAATGATTTTCAGTGATAAGAACCTAAATGTTAAACTGATCAAAATTTATTTCTTAGTCCATCTTTTCGTAATAGTGCACCCATCATCTCAAAATCCTGGATACGCCTTTGATCTCTGTCCTCTTCTTCCTTAGTAGAACTATAAAATCCTCCATTCTTCTAGATTTACATTTTGTTCTAAGATTGGATTACCTAGGAGGTCGACGCTATGTTATTAGGTACTGTTGGTCCTGGGTTCTCCCCCACGTTGGTCTGATCCTCGTTTGGGTAGCTTGCATGTTCACTTGGTATGGGTCTAGAGTGCTCCGCCGATGCAGTATTGCCTCTAGAACTTATTGTAAAGATATGACACTTGGGTCTAACTCAACCTCAAAAGCTAGCTCATGAGGGGAGGATTGTCCAAGTCCATATAAGGAGACCACTACTCCATTGCCCAACCAATGTAGGACTTTTACCCATTCTAACACCCCCTTCACGCCCAGGCCCAACTTGTGCGTGGATCGAGAGCGCAAACGGGGATGGACCTGGCTCTAATACCTTATAAAGATATGGCACCTGGGCCTATCTCAACCTCAAAAGCTAGCTCATGAGGGAAGGATTGCCCAAGTCCATATAAGGAGACCACTAGTCTATTCCCCACTTTAACACTTATTGGTGGAAAAGAAAGGGTGGGAAAAATGATGAGTGTGGTGTTGAGTTCGATGGTGGGGCTGGAGTTGCATAGAACGTGTTGTCCCCTAAGTTTACTAGAATACATGATGATGGGAAAGAGAGTGGTTGCTCTGGGTGTTTGAGGGAGGAGCGAGTGTCTCATAATAGGTATGCATTATAGGTCTATAAATATGGATTGTATAGAAATAAAAACATCATTTACAAGGAAATTATCTGTTCTTAGTAAATTAGTACGAGTAGGAATAAAATTTAATTTATTAGAGTTGTTTAATACCCTATCCGAGTTTAAAAGGTTACTTGTAATCATTCCCAAAGTTTGCTATTGATTGTTTATGGTCCCCAATTTGGATATGTTTCTTAACTGGAACTCCAATTGGAAGCTCTACGCAAATACGTGCATATTGTCCTCTTAGTGTCGGCGAGGTATATACATCAGTTTTGACCAGCTTCATGTCACGGACTTAGAGTCTTACTAAAGCTCCGTGCGGCACTTGACAACTTACTCACGAATCTTTCACGATCTTGTAAGCTCAAGTAAGCCCTTTGAAACTAAGATCGCTAAGAGAACGAAAAGAAGACTTAGAGAATTTTGGAAGAAGGCTTATATTGCTTGGAGAATGCTTTACAAGTTGCTTGGTTGCTTGCTTGGATGGTTGGATGGTGCCTTGCAAATGAGGGGCACCTCTATTTATACTAACTCTTAGGGACTAAAGTACAATTTTAAATTACTTTCTAAGTCCCTAAACTTATTTACACAAAAACCCCTCTCTAGAATTCTCTACACACTCTAGAGAATGTAGAGAATTCTAAGGCTTTCTTGGAAACTATCTAAATTATTCTAGAGAAATCTAAGGAATTCTCTAGTCTTCTTGAATAATCTAAAGGGTTCTAGAGTCTTTCGGAAACCTCTCCACAACTCTAGACCCTTCCGCCTCTATTTGGACGCAAAATTTAACTGTGATGTGGCGGAACGTGACATTCAGCTAGTATTGAGTGCTCATAAAACTATGTCGGCAGTTCTGGTAATCGTATCCATATTGCAGAGCTTCTTTCTTTAGCCTCAAAGGCAACAAAATTTGGGTGCCATTGCTTAACATATAGGACGTGTATCCATTTATAAATAAACCAAGACCCCTATTGAAGTAGTTTTTTGAGAATTCTCCTCTTTATAAAATTTAGCTATATAATAGTCATTGCCCAAATCAATAAATATGATTTCCTCTCATACTCCACATCATAGTTAATTTCTTCTTAAGGTAGAGATGACTTATTTTCTTCCCAAAAATCATATCATATCATATATACATATAAAAGAGGATCTTTAATCTGCATACGTGGCGCCACAACACGATTGAATTTCCTTTTTCTCAACTTGCCTATTATTTCCATTTATGACAGTCATTCACAACTGACACCCCAAATTTAAGCAGTGGTTTCTCCTCTAAAATACGCATATAAATCTCTTCACCAGATTTCCCACCTGTCAACTTTTTACAGCACTTTCAAGCATTGATTTTAAATGCACTTTCTTTGGAGTTGTTTGGAACGCCACTACAAATCACTACGAAATTGAAAGTTCTCCATCGTTGCCTTTGGAATTTCCTCCTAAACATCAAGGTATGTTGTTCTATTAATCTCCTCCTTATACTCACTATTTCCTATTATTTATTCCAGCGCCTTATATTATTCCCCTTTCTGGAAAGTCGGATGACCTTGCAAAACTCCCCTCCACCGCATTTGAAGTTGCGCTTAACTCCACCCTAAATCCCTATGAACCATTCAGTACTACTAAATCAATCTCCTTCTTCACATAATCTTTAGTCTACGACCTCCTTCTATAATTCTGTACACAGTTTCCTAACTTTGTCCCGAAAAATACCTTCCAATTTGAACACACTTTTGTGTACCTCTGCCTCAAAAAAGAAATAACCATTATCCCTCACTATGGCTTTTACCTTCTTCTTTTCCACTCGCCACACACTACATAGAAAAGCAAACAACATCCTGATCCTTTTACATAAAGCTATTGCATATGCGCTGTATAATCCTTCGTACAGGTTCTCAAGTTTGCCGCTCATGGTTTCCTTGTACCTTAGACCCACCGTGCCCCCAAAAGCTTATACTTCCTCCCACCCTTTGTGAAAAAAGTTAAAGATGATTTTTTGAATAACATAGATTTCTCTAGAATGTCCTAGTGTAGAAACTTAGAAATTTATCTTCAAGAAATATCTAGATATTCTAGAATAGTTACTAGAAGAAAAGTTCACTAGAACTTACTTGTAGATGTATCTAGAAGAATTTCTAGAACCATCCATAGACAAGTATAAATAAGGGATGGTCTTGTACATTTGTATTGAAGAAAAATCAAAACCAATTAGAAAGTCTTCTTCCATTACAAAGTTCTTCTTTCCAATTACTTCCTTTAACTTTGTAGCTTCCTCTTCTTCTTTAGTTGAATCTTCTGATTTTAACTAACGATCTTGGCTAGCAGAAGGTTTCTCGATTATACTTTTCTTCTACTGTTGTTCTACTATTCTCTACACGGTATCAGAGCCACAACCGTTGATTGGCTTCTGGATTTTATTTCAAGATCGGGTTAGTGGAAAATTTAACTAGTTTCTCTATATGGATTTTAGCGGTTGTGTTAATGGACTGTGGATGGAGTTGTTGAATCTTTCCAATTACAAGGTATGAAATATGCATCGAATCATACTTTGTGGAGAGGATTTGTGGGATGTTGTTAATGAGATTAACACAAGTCCTTTTGAAGATAACGGACCGAAAAATAGTGGTGCCATACAAGACATGGAATTAGATTAATGTGAAGACGAAGTTCATTCTGAAGCGGACAATCTCCTCTGGTTTATTCGATCATTTTATAAAGTGCAAATAAACTCATGAAATATTGAGGACCCTCGATCATTTATTCAACAAGAAAAATGAAGCTCGACTACAAATACTAGAGAATGAATTGGCTAACACTACTCAAGGTAATCTTTCTATCGTCGAGTATTTTTTTAAGGTTAAGAACTTATGTTCTGAGATATGTTTATTGAATTTGGGAAGAGGCTATTTCTGAAGCACGAATGAGAAGAATTGTGATTGGTGGTTTGAAACCTGAATATATACCATTTGTGACGTCGATTCAAGGATGGGCTCAACAACCATCTTTGGAGGAATTTGAGAATTTGTTATCATCACAGGAGTTATTAGCCTAAACAATTGGTTGGTGTATTTGTCGAAGGGAGAAAGCAATGATCTTGTAGCCGACAAGAGGAACTTTAAAGAAGAAGCAAGAGATATGTCGCACTCTGGATTATCAGGTGGTTCAAGCTCGACTGTAAAGAAGGAAGAGCCTTCTAACTATTATGGTAACAAACCTCCCAGATGCTATTGATGTGGCAAAGTAGGACACATAAAAAGATATTTCCAAGCCAAGGAGAGTTATATGGCTCAAAAGGTTGCCGAAGAAGAAGGTTGGGAAAAGGTGTTTAGTAGCTGAGGTTCGAGAAATAGATATTATGGTTTCCATCAACCTTGAAAAAGACAGGATCGAGGATTCAGAATATAATGTAGTCGATAATGTCGAGAAGCAAGACGTTGATGTCATCCGTATGAAGCAAGAAACTTTCGAAGATGCTCCTACCAGTGATATGATAGATACTATCGAAGAAATCAAAAAAACAGATTCTGAAATTCACTATAAAAGTTTGGAAGTGAAGGATGTTGAAGTAAATCTTGAACATGCAGTATCTGGAACTATATGTGTTAACTATGAGCATTCCAAAAAAGGCAATAAGGGAGATGTATTGGAAGCGGAAGTATCTGGTCAATCATCTGCAATATCAAGGCCAATTAATGACTAAGAGCGAATTCTGAAATAAAATAGAGAAAGTATAGATCAAATAGAGGAAGAAGCTGATATTAAAGTCTCAGAGACAAATATTAGGATTTTTGAACCTCTAAAGCAGCCAAAAAATCTATCGAGAAGATGATAAGAGAATATGGCAGTGGATCTTATGTTGGTATTGAGACTTTACAGGAAACTGATAGTGTTTCTCTGGATGATATAGTTATCAAGAAACAAAGAGAAAGGGGAAGTTCAAGAAGTCAACAAGGAGATAATTTGCATGGACCATTTGATGATGGAAAATTTTTATCATTTGAAGAAGAAAGAGCAGTCCAGAAGAAACTGCTGAGATTTGCACCAAGACATGGCTCAAAGCTTTGTTTGAGTTCTTCCACAACAAGTGTGGGCTAGTTTTCAAAAACTTACTTTAAGGGGGAGTGTGAAAAAAACTAAAGAAGATTTTTTTGAATAACATAGATTTCTCTAGAATGTCCCAGTGTAGAAACTTAGAAAATTATCTTGAAGAAGTTTCTAAAAAATTAATAGAGAAGTTGCCTTCAAGAAATATCTAGATATGCTAGAGTAGTTGCTAGAAGAAAAGTTCATTAGAACTTACCTGTAGATGTATCTACAAGAATTTCTAGAATCATCCATAGACAAGTATAAATAGGGAATGGTCTTGTATATTTGTATTCAAGAAAAATCAAACCAATTAAAGAGTCTTCTTCCATTTCAAAGTTCTTCTTTCCAAAATTTTCCTTTAACTTTCTAGCTTCCTCTTCTTCTTTAGTTGAATCTTCCAATCTTGGGCTAGCAGAAGGTTTCCCGATTATATTTTCTACTATTCTCTACATCTTTGTACTATGGTTGGTTAGGCATGGTCCTCTACTAACTTTTTGAAAAACTTATGTAGATATATGTGCGGGCCTTTTCTAATACACCATATGAATGAGTGAAAAAGCTTCTGCTGATCCTTATCTTTTTCTCTAAAAGTTTCAAATTCGAACTCCTAGTGTATTAATTGTCGTTTACAAAACTCAACGTCTGTGTCAGCACACTAGATGCCCCCGCAGGATCCAAGTATGTTTTCTCTTTATATTTACAGGACATTATTTTACTCTCTCCCTATATTAGTCGCCACAGCCTTACCCAAACATCTACAACTCCTGCCCCTCATTTGCATGGTCCAGCTTATTAATAGTTGTGTTCATCTCCATATTGTTTATGTACATCCCTATCTTCTACACGATATGTTTAAATTCCCCTCAACATGTTATATTATGTTGTTTTTTTATTCTACACGATAGAATAATGACAGTGATTCTGGTGGTATATGTACAACAATAATGTTATCTCATATATGTTTTTTGGATTACTTTCCCCTGTCTAAACATAATAAAATGTCGTGATTTCCATAATGTTCCTTGTGCACACCCAACTCATGGCAAAGTTTACTTGTATTTTGCAAGTGCTCATGTTTTAATTTTACCAATCTTCATTAGATTTACTTTTCCTTTAATTAAATGAATTTCATACAATAACGAGGTGTCCACAAACACACTCATTATCATTTGGTAATATTTGCGTTTGTTAAGTTGAAACGTTGAATTGTCTGGCATATTTCACCCAAAGAGGAGCTTACTATTTGATAATCCTACACCAAAAATATATTGACTCTAAGTCTTACGACATTTTATAAGTATATGTCTGTTGTGTTGTACCTTCTCATGACCTTGCACATAAAACATCAGATAAATGTCGTCAATCACTTAATCATTCAACCTCTACACTATATTTTCAAAAGTGCCATGAACTTTAATTCACCAATTTTGCGATTTTCCCATGCATCTTAATGTATAGTTTCAAAGTTAGTGAAAGATCAAGAGACATCCCTTGTATTTTGATGACAAAAATGTATGAACAACGAATAATTTGAATAAATTGTTCTCTTAGTCGAAAGCATCCACGACCAATGGCACAAAACTCCAACAGTGTCGTCACCCACTTCTACCTTAACATAGGTTACTAAAAAACCATATACACCACATCCTCCTCTATCTTCATATTGCGATCTAGATTCAAGAAGAAGAAAACTCAATTTATGTAACTTGTAACTGACTTAACTAAGAGATAGAGAGAGAAATATTTGGGAGAGAATTTTTTATTTCTTCAAAATGAAAACTCCAACCAGTCATCTGTACATCAATCTACATATATAAAATAGAGATATTTACAATGTATGTATTGGGTCGGGTATAATTACAACTGAAATCAATCCCAAGAGAAACAAGCCCAATGGTTAAGGAGGCTTAGTCAAGGAATCAAAATTGGGTTAGTCATCATGTTCAACTGCCCCCCGCAAGCCGAAAGGGCTTTCCATTCAAAGCTTGGATATGAAATTCTGTTGTTGAACAACAAGAAGCGACTTGGTAAATATATCAACAAGTTACCCAACAGTGGAAATAGAGTGAAGGGATATGAGACCAGCAGTCAAAGCATTACGAATATAATGGATATCCACCTCTATGTGCTTAGTATGCTCATGAAAAACTGAATTCTTGGCAATGTGAAAAACAACTTGACTATCACAAGATACATCCGCAGGTTGAGGATCAGGAACCTCAAGTTCACCCAATAATCTGACCACCCAAGTAACTTTAGCAACCAACAATCGCAAAGCCCTGTACTCAACCTCAATAGTAGATAGTTGTTTCTTTAAGATGACGGTGAAGAATCGATATCCTTTGCCTAGGATTGATGACCTGTTTGACCAGCTACAGGGAGCTTCAGTGTTCTCTAAGATTGATTTGAGATTCGGTTACCACCAATTGAGGATTAGGGCAGCGGACATCAATAAGACTGCATTTAGGACCCGTTATGGCCATTATGAGTTCTTGGTGATGTCATTTGGGTTGACTAATGCCCCTGCTGCCTTTATGGACTTGATAACGCGCATGTTCAGGCCTTATCTTGATTCTTTCATCATAGTCTTCATTGATGATATTTTGATATACTCGCGGAGTATGGGTGATCATGAGCAGCATTTGAGATTTGTGCTCCAGACTTTGAGAAATCAGCGGCTTTATGCCAAGTTCTCAAAGTGCCAGTTTTGGTTAGACTCTGTAGCGTTCTTGGGGCACGTTGTATCCAAGGAGGGCATTATGGTGGATCCAGCGAAGATTGAGGCTATTAGTGATTGGGCTAAGCCCACCTCAGTTACTGAGATTCGGAGCTTCGTCGGACTAGCAAGCTACTATAGATGATTTGTGGAGGGTTTCTCTACCTTGGTATCACCTCTGACCCCGTTGACTCGTGTTGATGTTCCCTTTGTTTGGTCAAAGGAGTGTGAGGCGAGCTTTTTGAGGCTCAAGGAGTTATTGACCACCTCTCTTATATTGACTCTTCCAGTTAAGAGCGTGGGTTTCATGGTTTATTGTGACACATTCGGCGTTGGTTTGGGTTGTGCATTGATGCAGCAGGGCTGGGTTATTGCTTATGGTCGAAGCAGCTTAAGATCTATGAGCGTAACTACCCCACTCATGACTTGGAGTTGGCGGCTTAGTTTTCGCGCTTAAGTTGGAGGCACTACTTGTATGGGGTTCGATGTGAAATCTATACCGATCAAGGAGTCTTCAGTACATCATGAGCCAGAGGGACCTTAATTCGAGCAGCGTCGTTGGATTGAGCTCCTGAAGAACTACGACCTCTCTATCCATACGGGCAAGGCGAATGTGGTAGGGGACGCCTTGAGTCCGAAAGGCGTGATATGGGTAGTCTAGCCTCCTTATCTGTTGAGGAGCGACCCTTGCTTTGGACATTCAGTTCTTAGCCAATAGCATGGTTCGATTGGATATCTCAGATCCTAGACGGTCTTGGCCCTATATGGGAGTTCAGTCTTCCTTGCTTGATAGGATCTGGGTTGTCAGTTTAAGGATAGGCCTTGGTGGCCCTTAGAGATAGAGTGTTAGCGGGTGATGGTGGTCAGGCTACCTTAGATCCTGATGGAGTGTTGAGATTCGCCGGCCGCATCTGTGTTCCGAGAGTTAGGGATTTGATACGGTTGATACTTTCTGAGGCCCATGAGTCTAGATATCTATCCATCCGGGCACAGCGAAGATGTATCGTGAATTGAGGCAGCATTACTGGTGGAGTGGCATGAGGAGAGATTATTGCAACTTTGTTTCCCGTTGCCTGTGCTGCCAGCAGGTAAAGGCCGAGCAATTGAGGCCTCGTGGTAAGTTCAGAGATTACCCATTCCGGAGTGGAAGTGGGAGCGTATCACTATGGATATTTGAGGCTGGCCTCCGGACTTTAGAGGTGTTGATAGCATTTGGGTCATCGTTGATCGATTGACCAAGTCAGCACATTTCCTTCCGTTCAGTCTTTCATTTAGCACCGAGAGGTTGGCTCGAATCTACATTCGGGAGGTGGTTCGACTTCGTGAGTGCCAGTTTTATTATATCAATGAGGGTTCTCAGTTCACTTCAGTTTTTGGAGGACCTTTCAAGATGAGTTGGGCACTCGGGTTGACCTTAGCACACTTTTCCCCGCAGACGGATGGTCCAGTCAGAGCGTACTATTCAGGTCCTTGAGGACATGCTGCGGGACTGTGTTTGGAGTTTGGGGTTATGGGACCAGTTCTTGCCTTTGGCGGAGTTTGCGTAACAACAATATCATTCTAGCATTCAGATGACCCCGTTCAAGGCATTGTATGGTAGGCGTTGTCGCTCTCCAGTTGGTTGGTTTAAGTCTACAGAGCCTAGGCCGCGGGTATAGATTTGATTCATGAGGCTTTGGACCAGGTGAGAGTGATTCAGGATAGCTCAGGCGGCTGAAAGTAGGCACCAGAGTTATGCAGATCGGAGACGTCGACCTTTGAGATTCTCTTGGTGATCGAGTATTCCTCCGTGTGTCGCCCCTGAAGGGCGTGATGAGGTTGGGAGGCGGGGCAAGCTTAGCCCAGGTACATTAGCCTTTTGAGATACTCCGGACAGTTGGGGATGTTGCTTATGAGTTGGCCCTACCTCTAATTTTAGCCATCCACCCGATTTTCCATATCTCAATGTTGCGCGGTATGTTCCTGATGAGTCTCATGTGCTCCAGTATGATGCAGTCGAGTTGGATGACGTTTGAATTTTAAGAGGAGCCAATTGCCATTCTAGCCAGAGATGTGAGGAGATTGCGCTCGAGAGCCATTCCGTTGTTAAGGTCCTTGGAGGCATCGTCCAGTCGAGAGGCTACCTGGAGACCGAGCAGGAGATGCGAGAGCATTTCTCAGCTTGTTTGAGCTTCAGGTACTTCCTGACCCTTACTTTCACGGACGAAAGTCCTTTTTAGTAGTGGATATTGTAATGACCCTCCAGGTCATTTCAATTGTTTGCCTTTTATGTGTCGTTTAGAGCGTTCCTGTAGCGACCCCAAGTCATTTATGACTTGCTAGGACTGAAGTTCGGTCACTTGGTCGTTCGTTTGGTTATTGGTCTGAGTGTTTAGTGTTTTTGGAGCTTATGAACCTTGAACGATCATTTTCGATCAAAAGTTCAAGAAGATGACATCGGAATCCAATTCTACAATCCATCAGCTCCAAAGGGTCATTTTAGGCTAGTAGCATGTCGACATGACTCCCGAGGTTTTCAATGTGAGTCGGTGTGATTAGGCTTTTAACTTTAAGTTTAAGCTAAGTTTGACTTTAGTCAACATTCTGAGTAAACGCCTCGGATGAATTCCTCAGTGTGGTTACCTCCAGGATGTTGAGTTTGGTCTAGATTGACCCTTCTTTTGTGTCCCGAGGTTTTTGATATTTTCCGAACCCTTTTGTGGGTTTTGACTTAAAATGACATTTGGGTGGGACCCACTTTTTCTCAGTTGACCTCGATGAAATTTCGACTGCGCCATTGAGTCCAAAATATCGAATTTGGTATGGTTGCATATCTCTTTGTGTGCACGGGGTTCCGAACGAGTTCGGATCACCCCATCGTAGTTTTTAAGTTTTGGAAAAATTGCAGCAAATCTGCTATAAATGCAGATTATCAGCAACTTTCCCAAACTTAAAACCCTCATCTCTCATCTCGAATTAGGCGATTCGAAGTGCAGGAGCTTCGTATTTTGGTAGCTTTGTTGTAGGTGTTCGGAAGTTGTCGGTCCATGTAGTTCGAGGTAATTTCGCGATTAACCTGTGTGTACCTTTTTTCGAGTTTTATTTTGGTACATTCTTGTTTTGGTCATATCTCTCTCATTTTAACTCGGTTTTGGGTGATTCAAGTCCCAAATGTTGGAATTATTGTGCTTTGTCGTAGAGTGTTCAATGGTGATGGGACCTTTCGATTCTCGTTTATTCCGAGTTTAGACTGTTGCTATTTTCTTTTAGTTGATTAAAGTGTGGTTTCTTGATTGTTGTTTTTGCTGTGTTTTGAGCCTCGAATTGTGTTCCAAATCACAAGTTCGGGGTACTATTTAGGGTCTCTTAACGGAGTCAAATACGGATAGTTGGTGCGGATCCCACGATTCCCGTTTTGACTCCAAAATTGACCAGTCTCTATTTGTTGTGATTTTGGTGTCTAAACGACCGTACTAACGTTGTGATCCTATATTTGATAGCGGGCAGCGTTTCAGACGTTCGGAAAGGGAAAAGCTCCGGTAAAGTGATTTGGAGAGCGCGCGATCGGCCTTAAGGTAGGCTACGACTTCCTTTCTTTTAGATTGAGCTTAACTGTATAAAAGCATGTCGATTGGAGTGAATTGGGGAGTGAGTACCATTTCTACCTTATTTGATTAGATACCTTATGTTAGGATCGATTGGCCACATTTCGGGTGTAGTATATGTTAACCGGTTTGTAGATTTGCATGCTTATATGCTAAATGCTTTTGTATGTTGTATGTTATGTGTTGTATGCCTTGTTCATCCTTAACCGTAAGCATGATGTCCTTAGTCTAGCTTAGGCTAGCGTTGCCTTAGACTTATGACCCGTATGGGCTGGATAGCCCTTGACTTTCTGTCAACGTCGTTCAGATGACTTAGCTCCTTGTAGACTGGAGTAGTAGACTTGAGTCTAATAGTTTGAGCCTTAGATTAGGCGTTATCGTTCTTGCTGCACTTTGTATCTTCTCCCTCTAGTTTCGACCGTTCTCGAAGGTTTGGTGCATCACTAGGTGTGGGATTGAGATAGTATAGGCTTGGAGCCTTTTCTGTGATTCGTTAGAGTGGACGGCGTTCCACAGTGGTTGTTGTTGGATTGGATCCTATTGGAGATACCGATCACCCCCGAGGTCGTTCTTTCTAGTGGGCTGGGAGCGTATCGCTGGCTTGGGTAGACTTGGTGTTATCGCGATCGCCCCCGGGCCTCTCTTTCTAGCTGGCTGGGAGTGTGCTGTGCTGGGTGTCCCGGGGTCATTTTTCTAGCTGGGCTCAGAGCTGACTGCATGGTAAGACGAGTCGCGATTTCTACCTCACTCACGGTCCCTCTTTCTATCTGGGTGGGAGTGGACTTTTGGTTGGGTGCCCCCTAAGGTCACTCTTTCTAGCCGAGCTGGGAGTGCATTGCTGGCTGGTGGATCTGATGAATTATCTTGGTTACTTTGGGCTGGGAGCCCGATTTCCTTCTTTTCAGTAGACTTAGCTATTCGTGTACCTGTCGGGCTTATGGGGTTGTTCAGGTTTTACTTACTTGCGCACGAGTGTACCTTCTGGGATTTGGGGGTCCAGTTAGTTTAGTTTAGTTGTACTTAGTTTGTTTCTGGTATGCTCGTGTGCTTTCTTTTCATATCCTCTTAGATCTCTCTGTATCTAGATTCTATCATTTCTTATTGTTTTTACCCTTTTTTGCTCAGTCGGCCTGTGATGCCTACTGAGTACCTGTTTTTGGTACTCATGCTACACTCTACATTTACTTCGTGACGCAGGTCCCAGTACCAGTTACCAGCGGTGATTAGTTCTAGCATTCTTTTGTCTGTGATTCGGAGCAGGGCGAGCACTTGGTGTTTTGGGGTTTGTCTTGTCTCCTTCTTTTGTTTTATCTAGTCTTGTTGCCTTTGAGACACACTTGTTATGGTCCACTTTTGGGACTTATACTCTTTATTAGATAGCTCTGTACTAGTGACTTCCAGTTCTGGGAGGGATTTCTATATATATTTATTTTGGTTTGCTTCCACCTTATTGTCCTTGTTTAGATTATTGTTTGTGCTAGTTTCTGCTCTTTCGCTCATTGCTTGATGTTCTGGGTTACGAGTTGGCTTACCTACTGGTAGGGGATAGTAGGTGCCATCATGATTCGAGAAATCGGGTCGTGACATCCTGTTTCCAAAAAATGGGTTTCAGGATAATCTTATATTTGGAAAAGACTTCTTGACTCAAGAACCTTTTGTGAAAAACATATTTTCCGAAAAATTGGTAATGGTAATGTATTATTTTGGTGGGATAACTGGATTGGCTCATGACCCACTGCTCATCATTTTCCTGGAACTTACCATTCTAAAAAGGTCAATGTGCTTAATTTTATCACTAATGATGGTTGGAATTTTGCTAAGCTTAATAGTGTTCTACCTACTTATTTTGTTAGCCATATTGCTACACATTATGAGACACAATAATTACATGCCTATTTGGACTCCAAATCAAAATGGTTTTTTCACCACTAAATCTGTCTGGCAAGTACTGAGAAGCAGTAATACTACTACCCTTACTACTGCCGGAACTTGGCAAAAATAGGTTCCTCACAAGATTTCTTTTTTCATGCCGAGGTTGCTGTCCAATAAACTACCAACTGATGAAGCTTTTCAAAGATTCAAAGTTAATGGACCTTCAAAGTGCATCTGTTGTGAGCAAGGATGCATAGAGAATGTGGATCACCTCTTCAAACAAGGAGAACTTCCTAATGCAGTTTGGAATTTCTTCTCAAATTCTTATGGCATTAACAATAGACCAGACAGAAGAAAAGACACTCGTATTACATGGTGGCTAAGCAACACAAAAAATAGAGTTCACTCAGTAGTCAGTACTAATACACCGCCTTCCTTTATTCATTTGTTGGGAAATTTGGAAAGCCCGATGTAGTCATAAGTACGAGGAGATCAAAAGCCTTCCAAGCAGTTTTATCAATCATGTTATCTGTCAGATCAGAATGTTGCTCCTTTGTCAGTTCCCAAAAGTACATTACAATCAGCAATGGAGCAATATTGTAATACAAATTGAAAGACTGAAACCCAGGATTAACATCAAATGTCTTAGGTGGAGAAACCAAAACTTGGAAGATTCAAATTGAACATTGATGGATGCAGCAAAGGGAACCCAGGCAGCCTAGGTGGAGGAGGCATTCTTAGGGATGATGATAGTAATTTTTCGATCATGGCTTACTCAGACTACTATGGAGACTGTACTAATAATGTTGATGAATCCAACGCTATTCTTTAGGGAATGCAATGGTGCATCACTGATGGATACAAGAATGTTGACATAGAATCTGACTCCATGATCATTATTAACATGATCAATGATCACTCCAATGTCAACTGTCATATCGTTCATCTCATCGGTCAGATTAATTCTCTGAAGAGGAATGGTAATTATAAATTCCAGCATTGCTATAGAGAAGTAAATAACTTGGCAGATTACCTTGCTAATATGAGTGAAAAAAGAAGGAAACATACCTTCTTCACACAAAATTCGACTATTCCCAACGAAGTCAAAAATTGGTTAAAGAATGACATTGAAAGAACACCAAATTTCAGAAGAAGTCCTTTACTTTTGATAATGGTTAATTTCTTTTGTTTTTTGGGACATGGAATCTGTGTATTTAACACTTTGTATCTATGCACTTTAGAGGTTACCATACTCTCATGACCAATCCCACGTACCATTGTATTGGGACTTTTTTGTACAAGGATGAGTTGTTCATCCTTCTTATTTCTCAAGGTGGTTTGGACAAAAATTCAACACACCGATTCTGTATTTTTACTAATTAATATTAATAGACAGATTAGACAATGTCTAATCTCCACCTTTTGTGGTTTTTAATTAAAAAAATCTAATTTCTTATTATCATGATGCATCAAGACTTTAACCTGATGTCTTACCCTTTTTTGGTGCGATATGACTTAAATACATCATCTTACGCTCAATCAATAACATAATAGACCAAGATTCAATAAAAACTCATTCTTGAGCCTTTAAACTATCTATTACTACCATCAGTTATTAACTTTAACATGGATAAGTAATGTGCATCTTGTATAGAATAAATAGGTTTTAAAATGGGGTAAGAACTTCCAGATATCATAAAATACTTTAACATGAAAATCTACATCGAAGCAACTTGTGTAACCTTTATTTGCTGTCAAATTTGGACACATCAGTACATATGAAAAAATTAATACAAGATGACTTACCACCGAAGATTATTCCAATTCTTGCTACTCATCTCGTTTCATGCATTCCTCTAGGACAAATTAGAGTCGTCTCATGTATTCCTTTGGGATAAGTCAGGATAACGTGTTATGAAACTATATAAAACAATGAGAAGAAAATAGAGAGAAGACTTATTATTTCTCTTGAAGAGATGATCTTACCCTCTATATTTATAGGGGAAAATTGACTTGCTCCCAAAGTTAGAGTTCCTAATTTTTCTCTAATAAATAGACATTCACTATATTATAACATTTTCAAATTTCTCATGTTTGGTTGACTTAAATCTGTTATAAACTATTTTTCAAATTAACTTATTATTTTCCTCTTTTTTTAAAAAAAATGACTTCCATACATAAAGTAAGGAAAAAAAATTCAAAACTTTCCTTAAATTAGAAAAATAGTTTTCATAACTTTTCTTAAATGTCACCATCCGAAATAGGTCCAGACCTAGGATCCGACTTCCGACCCCGAACCAAGACCCGAATTTTGACCTCTTGATCTCGATTCTCGACTCAAACCCACTCATTTTACAGAAATATATATTCTCGAAAAACATGAAAATGTTTTCTTTCATACCAGAAAAATATAAGAAAATTGTTTTTTAATGCGGAGGAACTTATTCTGTGTTCACATAATAAGAAGCAATGGATAGTCTGACCCACATTATCCATTGAATTTACCCATTTTAATCCATATCAAATATGGGTTGGATCGAATATTTTATCCATTTTTACCTAACTAATTTTCGATCGGTCCATATCCTACTCAACCAACCCATTTGTCACCCCTAGAACCACTACTTCTGACCAAGTGTGCTACAAAAGTATCAAGGAGTTTTTGCAGCCTATTTTGATTGATAAGAACTCTATTTATTGTCCATTCAAGCACTTAGTAATTGCACCAAGTATATATAGACTCAATGAAACCTTTTTCATTAAGTTCACTCTCTCTTGCAGTCAAGAAATGACATGCTCTTTTCCATCTCATGAGGTTTACCTCCTCTCCTTTCTATAGGATTAGTAATACAATCAAAGTCACCCATAACCTAAATGGACTTTTGACCACTTGGTTTAGTCTTGACATATAGTCTAAAAGGACAACTTAACAATAAGAAGTATTAAAACATATGATGTTTCCAACATACAATTTATATCTAACATTCATAGGTCCTTGTTGTTATTCATTTGAACATATATAGGCAACCATACATACATTTAAGATGAGATGTTGCATACTAAAACAAGTAAATAAAATGCTAAAATATCATGAGTTTATGCTCTTTTAAATGAATCAAAGATAAAGGAACTAGATTTAAAAAAGTTTTTCTTTGTCATTAATTGATCAATCTAAATTTCGAAAGTCTTCTCCATTAAGAGCTTCATTGAGGAAAACATCCCATGCATCATTCTCATATGTTGTGTCAGCAAAGTATTCATTGCTTCCCATTGTATTCTCCTAATCATTGTGATAAAACATTTAAAGTGAGTATTTGAGTGAATAATATAATAAAAAATGAAGTTATAAGCAAACAAATAAAGTTAATTAGTTGATAATAATAAGAATAGAGCTTTGAACTAACCTCCCTAGGATAGTTAAATCCATGAATATTAGGAGTTATTGCATCACTTTGAAATAAAGAATGTTCATTTTGTTGAATGATGTGATTGATGTTGTTGTTATTGCTCAAGTTACTATTCGAATTTGAATGGGCATACTCCAACCCTGATTCAGCGGGATTGTTCAAGTGTGTACCCGTAGTTGCTAGTGGACTCGAGACAGGCCTGAGTGAGAGAGAGAGATCTTAGGAATCATATCATGTTAAACAGGAAAAATACCAACATAAATATAATAATAATTTCATCTTGTATATAGTTTAGGTGCTTCAAATGTTATAATTCTAATGTCGATCATTCTTTTTCGAAACAAATAACTTATTATATGGCGAACAATAATTAAATGCATAAATATCAAAAGAAACCTTGTAGAAGCACAAATATTTCTTTGGAAGTTCATGAGAGAGTTGTTATAATTAGTACTTTCACCAAAAGTCAATTGTGCCTGCAAAATATATGACTTAGCTAGTTTAGTAGCGGGGGGGGGGGGGGGGGGGGGGGATCTAACAAAGAATAATATTTCAAGAATATTAATGTACCTGTGATTGTCCAAATATTTGTGTTGGACCCTGCTGGATATCTACTGTCATGTTTTGTTGTTGGCTCTATTGGGTGGATAAAAATAGTTATATCAAAATTTAAAAAGAAATATCCCATCTCTTTAAGGAGAACTTAACATGAAATAATATTTTTCAAGAATATTAAAGTACCTGTGACTGTTCAAATGTTTGTGGTGGATTTTGTTGGACATCTACCATGGTGTATTGTTGATGCCTCTATTGTGCAGATAAAAATAAAAATAAAAAATAAAAATCTCATTTTCAAGGATATCTTAGTTACTGCATTTTAAAAAAGTGTTACCTGCAATGGGATATAAGGCGATGAGTTTTGATTTTGAGAAAATGGTATATTCCCACTCTGTGAAGAAGTTGCAAAGGAAGGGGCATATGTGTAATGGCTAGAACTGTTTGCTAGTCTCTTTCCTTTGTCCATCCAGTTTTGATACATACTCCCCTGGATACTTGAACTATAATAATAACGAAATAACAATTAAACAAAAAGGTAAAAGGAGAGAGATTTTTTGTAAAGAAATATCATGTGAAAATATTGATGACCTGTATGGATTAATCCAATTATTAGTATCAAACTGCTGAGGAGTTATTTCTTGTGCAGCAAAGTGAACATCCATATTTCCTTGTTTCTCCAATTCCACCTAATCATAATTTATTTGACATTAATTGAGGTTTTACATTATTTCTAAGAAAAATATTTATTTTCTTGAAAATTGTAAATTCGCATTATTCTTCAATGAAAAAAAAAAATTGGTGAAAGAACAAACTTTTCTATTCCTGATTTTTTGGAGAGATAGTTGCAAGTTCTTCTCACACCAACAAAGCTGATGAAGAGGAGCCTCTTCTTCTGGCCCTGGTTCGTAATCCCTACAAAATCATGTTGTTAGGCAAAAATATCGATAACTTTTTTTAATTTATTAGTATATTACATTTAGACAATTGAAATAGACTATACTTCAAATGTCTAAATAAAAATTTAAAGTGACGCCGATGTATTCAATCATGATGTTATAATTAAGAACTACAAAGAAAAACACTTGTGATACTAATCAAATGACCTTATATGAGCATCCACAATCTGCAATTCCAGTGTGCTCTTCGTGATTTGTAGCTCCAAATTCTGTATCATAGAATTTCACGTTAAAATGACTTTACCAACTTTCCTCATAGATACATAATGATTAATTGACATTTATTTATTAAGACTATTCTGAACTTCTATTTCAATGTCTCACTTAACTAACAAACTACTAATTAGAATAGCAAGGATAGATTGAAAATATAAAAATAAATTATAAGAAAGACATCAGATTAAATTATGCTCACCTCAATCCTGTAGAAATTTAAGATACCAGCGGCAGGTTGAAACATCCAAAGGTAGCCATCATGAGACAATGTAATTCATTAGTGAGAGTCAATTTCACTTCATACAAAAGAAATCAAGTATGATGAAGGAACTAAGTAGTATCTAACATTTCGATAAATTAATATTGTACAACACTTATATAACTCTGCTTCTGTGAGCTTATTCAAATTGTCAGTCTCAGCCACAAATAATGAAGGAGGTAATTTGTCAATCGGAAAGAACTTCTCTACCCTATATATAAGGTTGGAGTAAGATTACGTACTTAGTATCCTAGACCCTACTTATGGAAATACACTGAACTTGATTGTGATGGTGATGGTGATGGTGATGATAGTAATGGTCTAACACTTATATATATGGTCTTGTAAATAACATTGAACAGAACAAAACTAGAGAGAGACAATAAATAAATCAAAGAAAGACGTGAGAAAGAAAAGAGATACAAACTGCTTATCAAGAAAGTATAGCTTGCTAATATCTCCCCTGATATGGTTCAATTGCCTCAGTTTTGCCACTTTTTCCTTCATTTATACAACAAAAAATATATATTAATAAATGATGGGTAAAACTGATCCCAATAATTAAAATTATTACAACTCTATCAATTATACACTTTTCGACATAAGTCAAACTTACTGTCTTGAACAAATTATAACTAGTTAAAAATCATTTAGTATTTCATTAATTTTGAGGATGTCAGTTTCATAATTTTAATTATTACGCACTCCATTTTAATTTGTTTGTTTAATTTTTTCTTGACACGATTTAATAAAGTAATTAAGATTTTTGTAACTCATGATCTTAAACTAAAGACATTTGGAAATTAAAAGCTATCAATAATCATTTAATTTTGTGGGAAGAAATATATGATGTTGGAAATTTAAAGTAAAGAGTAGCCAAAGAGGATTAAAAATAATTTTGATGAAGGATTTAATGTCCTACATCGGTGATTAATGGTCTCCGACAAGGTAATCCTCCTCTCTTTGAACTAGAGTAGTATAATTGTTGATCAGTTTAGGAGATTGAACAAGCTATATGGTGTGAGTTAGTTAAAGTTGTTAGAAAGGTTCTAGAAGCTTCTATAGTTAGTTATGAAAGTAGTTACAATACTATAGTCTATAAATAGATATTGAACTGCAATGTAAAAGCTAACTTTCAATGTAACAGAAAATTTATTGATTTCAATACAATGCTCTCTTCTCTTCTCTTCTCCTCTGTTCTTCTCTCTGCAATTCTACATATTCTCAATCTCCATTAATGGAGTTTTCAATTTAGACTCAAGACCTAATTAACTCAGGGTGTTTTGGGTGTTTGTGTTATGCTGCATGTCCTAGAGTATTGGACAAATTCTCCTCTAGGGCCATTTCTGTTGTGTTTATGGAATACTCTTCAACACAGAAAGGTTACATCTTATTTGATCTTCATGCTCATTCTTTTTTTATAAGCAGACATGTGATCTTCCATGAACACATATTTCCTTTCAAGCATGCACAAGAATCCTCTAATCCTATATTTCCAGTTCTAGACATACTGACACCCCCTGCTGACACTGTATGTGTCCCACCAGCTGATGGTTGTGTCCCACCAACTGATAGTTCTGTCCATATTGATCCTTGTCCAGTGTCTCTAGTTCAGTCACCACATGTTGCTCCACCTGTTCCCACCAGAAAGTTTAACAAAACTAGCAAACCTCATCTTTGGCTGCAAGATTTTGTTACTCACCCCAAAGGTAATACATGCTCCTATCCTCTTGTTGATCAGCTTACCTATTCCCATCTCTCTCAGTCCTATCAACATGTCCTTCAAGCTTACCCAGCTTTGTGTGAGCCTGTGTCTTTTCAACAGGCTGCTGCTGATCCTGCTTGGGTCAAGGCAATGCTTTTGGAGATTGATGCATTAGAAAGTAATCACACCTGGAGTATTGTGGATTTACCACCTGGTAAGAAGCCTATTGGGTGTAGATGGATTTACAAAATCAAATACTTATCATCAGGAGCTGTGGAAAGGTTTAAAGCCAGGTTGGTTGCACAGGGGTTTAGTCAGAAGGAAGGTCTTGACTATGGTGAGACTTTGAGTCCTGTTGCTAAGATGGTGACTGTTAGATCTATTGTTGCTCTTGTTGCATCTAGATGTTGGTACATCTATCAAATGGATGTTCATAATGCTTTCCTTAATGGTGACCTTCTTGAGGAGGTCTATATGGTTATTCTTAGTGGGTTTGCTAGACAGGGGAAGACTCACAAGGTCTGCAAACTACATAAGTCCTTATATGGACTTAACCAGGCACCAAGGCAATGGAGTATGAAGCTGACTAAAGCCTTGATAGATATGGGTTTCAAGCAGAGTCATTATAACTATTCATTATATACTAAGCACACTGACAATGATATTGTTGTAGTGTTGGTTTATGTAGATGATCTACTTATAACTGGAAACAATCAACAACTTTTATGCAACACTAGACTAGATATTCAAAAAAAATTCAAAATGAAAGACTTGGGTGAGTTAAAGTTCTTTTTGGGCATTGAGTTCTCAAGGTCCAACAAAGGCATACTCATGTCACAAGAAAGTATGCATTAGAATTGATATCTGAGTCTGGCCTAGGGGGAGAAAAACCAGCCTGTACATCTTTAGAAATGAATCGAAAGCTCACATCAGTTCAATATGATGAGCATATTAATGAAGGGATAGCTGAAGGAGACAGCATACTAACTAACACTACGAAATATCAAAGACTGGTAGGAAGGCTCTTATATCTCACTATGACAAGACCAGATATTTCTTTCTCAGTACAAGTCTTGAGCCAAGTCATGCATTGTCCTAAACAGTCACATATGAATGCAACTCTTAGAGTAGTTAGATACATCAAAGAAGCACCTGGATTAGGCTTGTTAATGCCTGCAGGAGACACTTTTAAACTCACAGCTTACTGTGACTCTGACTGGGGAGCATGTATGGAAACAAGAAGATCAGTTACAGGCTACTTGGTTAAATTTGGTGAAGGACTTATTTCTTGGAAATCAAAGAAATAGGAGACAGTTTCAAGGAGTTCAACTGAAGCTGAGTTCAGAAGCATGGCAGCATGTACAGCTGAGATAACTTGGTTGATAGGACTATACAAAGAGTTGGGGGTCAATATAACAACACCAGTAAATATGATTTGTGATAGCAAGGCAGCCATCCAGATTGCAGCTAACCCCATCTTTCATGAAAGAACAAAATATTTTGACATTGATTGTCATTTTGTTCGAGAAAGAATTTGCCAAGGCCTGTTGAAAACTCAACACATAAACACTAAGGACCAACTAGTTGATCTACTAACTAAAAGTCTGAGCAAGATACAACACACCAGTTTGTTGAGCAAATTTGGAATGAAGAATATGTTTCAACCATAAAGCTTGACGAGGAGTGTTGATTAGTTTAGGAGATTGAACAAGCTATATGGTGTGAGTTAGTTAGAGTTGTTAGAAAGGTTCTAGAAGCTTCTATAGTTAGTTATGAAAGTAGTTACAATACTATTGTCTATAAATAGATATTGAACTACAATGTAAAAGTTAACTTTCAATGTAACAGAAAATTTATTGATTTCAATACAATGCTCTATTCTCTTCTCTTCTCCTTTGTTCTTCTCTCTGCAATTCTGCATATTCTCAATCTCCATTAATGGAGTTTTCAATTTAGACTCAAGACCTAATTAACTTGATATGATATTAGACGCAATCTATATATAGGCCCTACGAAATGGGCAGTTGCGCGGGTAGAACTACCTTTGGTCTGGATCTGGAGTGGGGGCGATAAATGGAATCACACATAAAAAAAAATGTCTGGATAAAAGGTGGGTGTGTGTGATAAATGGAATACTGGATACGAAATGTTTGGATCTGGGTGTGGTGTGTGTGTGTGTGTGATAAATGGAATACTGGATATGAAATGTCTAGATCAGGGTGTGGGGTGTGTGTGTGAGAGATAAATGGAATACTTGATACGAAATGTCAGATCCCCCTCTTCTATTTGAAAGGTAAAGGCCCACTAGAGAGAGGCTAGTGCTTTGATGAATGAATGCGGTAAACCCATCAATCTTGGACCTGGGTGTGGTGTGTGTGTGTAAGGAATGAAATTGTGCTCAGACAATCTTTCTCCGTTTGAGTTAGCATTTGGTGTATGAATTAAGCTCATGACCTAACTTGACACATTTTGTTAAATAAACTAAAACAAATTAAGGCAAACAAATTAAAATGGAGTGACTACTAATTTTCAATTCAAAGTTTAGTTTATTTCATATTCATTTGTAGATTAGACTAATTGATTGATCACATTCATAAAAACAAGATATAAGGTTAGAAAATTACTACAAATATAGATCGACAATAAATATGTAAAAGAGCAAAGTACCTGAACATCGGCCATATAACTAACCCCAACAAAAAAAAAACTCATAAGTTAGTGCTATAGTATATAAGTTACTAATAGCTAAATTAAAAAAATCAATAGAAGAAATTTAGGGTTAGTTCACGTACGTCAATTTCCTCTCAATCGGAAGCTCAATATAGCGTTGAAGAATGTCTTCAATTCTACAAAAGTAGCAATTTAGTAAAAAAAAAAAATTAATCTAGCTAATCGTTTTATATAGATAAATAACAAGCACAACGTAACGGAATTTTTGTTGGTTCGTAAATACAATACCTATTTTGGCTACAAAATTTACTAAGACGGTTAGCAGGGGAGAACGCGACCAACAACACATCCACATCACAGGAAATTGCAATCTCTTTCGCCTTCTTTAGTAAACTACTACGTCGCTTCGAAAATGTGACTTGACGCTTTGTTATATCTTCAATTTTCTTAATCTCAATTTTTCTACCCATCTTGTAGGTCTTTCAAGGGAGTCTCTTCTGTCTCTTGGAAGGAACAATAGCTTAGGGTGTTGCGTGAAGTGTACGAATAATAGAATGACTGGAAAAGAAGGCTCCAAAATAGCTAATTTATAAGGTCAACAAAGCTATTAGAGTCAAAGATGAAATAAATAAAAAGTTGGTCAACCTCAGCCAAACATGGTCGTGTGACTTTGTAATTAAATGCTAAATTATCATAATAATTTTGGTATTTGAATAATATTAGTTAAGTATACGCGTTTTGCACGTGTATTGAATTAATTAATAATAATAGTAATATATATATATTGTGTATGTTATATTCTTTGTATAATTTTTTTAAATAAATAACATAAAAATTGTAAGATAAAAAATGTAATTAAAAAGGAACATTATAACTCAGAATCACACAAACAATTATGGAACAAAATCAAATGTAGTGAATAAAATTTTATCATTAATATTAAAAATCCAAATTATGTAAGTATTGATAAGTGAAAACACACTCTTAAACAATAAGGTAAAGGAAAGACAAAATTACATTATAAATGATCATAGAAATTAACAATAAGAAAAAGGATAATGATAAAATAGAGGATGACAACCTGAAGTTACAATGGAAGAAAAATGAAAGTGATCTACCAAGAGGTTTTACATTATACGTATCCCTATATATAAATTAATACACTTACCTCAGATTTTACTCTTTCAGATCATTAGACTTTTGTAAATAATAGTCCCATAAAAGAATACTAATAAAGAATAACATTTATCTAAGAACAATTGAAAAATAAAAACGACAGAATATAAAGAAAAATATTACTATTTCACAACCTTTTTCGAATCATCCTATCCAATTTATTTTAAAAAAGAATCATTTTTTAAGTATGATAATGTTACAATCCAAACCGTCGGATCGTAAGAACACCTACTCTAACACCTAGATAAGAAAACTCTTACACCCAATCTAAAACATGTAATGCAGAAGTGGACAACTATAAACAAATCACCTTATTTAAATACTTAAACACTCTCAAACTTGATTTAAAATAAAGTACTTTTGAGAAATACAGGGAGGGTGATTTAAAATAAAGTACTTTTGAGAAATACAGGGACCCTCCCAAGGAACTTGTCTAAACAGGGAAAAGAGCTTTTAAGAGTACAAGATTTGAAAGTAATAAGACACAACTCCACCATAAGAAAAAAGGAGTAGAAAATATCGGAGATCATCATCTTCACCAAATAAACATCACAGATCATGTAACCAGACTATGCCAAGTGGCAAAGTAAGAGTAGTATCAATACAAACAAAGTGTATTGGAAGGCGTCACCGATCGACCCGAATTCACCACATAATAATATGAAAAAAATCAAAGAAACATAAAACTTAAATTATCCATCCTGACATTTAAGACATCATCCATACTACCAAGCACCACCATTTTGGACTCACACTATATCCCCAAGTCACTCACCCCATTCCTCTGGCAACTCCCCCACTAAGAGCCATTACACCTTCCCAACTGATCATTGCCTAAGCTTTCTATCACATAATAACTTTCTGAAACCACCACTGTGCTCACACCAGAGTCTTTTGTAACACTTCGAGTTTCGAAAAGAGCTAAAGATAGGTTTGTACGAGTCATCCATCAATTTTAAGTTTTGGATCAATTTTAAATGATCATATTTTTTAACACATAAAGAATTAGGTGGCTCAGACCTATCAAATTAAAGGTTTTTGAGTCTTCTTTCCAACGCCGTCAAGTTTGCCTAATTTCGAGCTTCTAGTAGAAAGTTATGCCAATTTTATAAGTGAAGCCTCTCTTGTAAAGGCATATCAATCATTTTTTGAAGGATAGTTTGGTCTTTTTCCTATTCCTACTAAGCCTAGACACTTTTTTCTTAATCCAATTAAGGGTATAATCAGATGCTAAACCACCTTTTCACGTTCTTTAGCACTTAGAGTGTAATACTCTGTATCCAAAAACAGACATCAATGCAGATTTCCAAAAGTTGCAGGTGCAACCCACGGTTGCCACCTACGGACCGTAGGGTGACCCACGACCCGTGCTGGTGGTCCGTGGTTTGCATCTGCAACCCTCACTAGACTCAGCCCCAAGATTTTGTCTAAGGGTCGACCCACGGTCGGACCCACGGATCGTAGGTCAGACCACATGCCGTGGTACGTGTCCGTGGATCAGACCCTCAGTTTCCAGCCTCCAGTCGCGATTAACGGTTGACCAGCACGGACCGTCAGTCGATCGACGGTCTGTCGGTCCCGCCCGTCGGTGACCCTGATAACAGTTAAGTGAGGGGTCTTTTGGTCTTTTCCTTATGCGTTGGACACCTAAACTACATCATTTAGACCCTAAACTACGTAGTTTTGGTCAATTTTAGCCTAGAAACATAATTAGAACTTAACTAAGTCAGATCATTCTTCAAAACTTAGAAAAATTAGAGTGTAAGAGGAGAAAGAGGTCAAGAGCCCTAGTTCAAGAACGCAACAAGGTTCCATCACTTCCAGCCCCGAAATCGAAAGATTTCTCCGTGGAATTCGTCACCGGGTATGTGGGACTTCACTAGTGGGTTCCTTCCACCCATTAGGTCCCTAGATTTCAGTCAGAATCTTGATTCCCTTAATATTATCTAGACTTTGGGCTTCTTGAATGTTAGAATTGCTGGGTTTTTAGCTGTTAGACTGATCCAAATCATAGTATCATGTTATAGTATTGTTTTTTCCCAGATTTATGCATAAACTTAGAACCCTAGTTATGTAGTTCTTTTAGTTCATGAATTACACATGCTAGGTCAGTTAATTCATATATATATATATCAACATGCCTCAGTTTTCGAATGCATTATTATCAATATATTAATGGTGCATTCTTAGTTTGCATGTCAGTATTTTGAGCTATCCAGTATTACAACATTTCAGTCATAAAGTGTTAATTATTTAATCAATTGGGAGAAGCTTAATACCGAGTGGACTAGGGTCAGTCACCCTCAAGTCCCAGAACTATTTGCCCCATAGGTTGTAAGTCCCCTCTGTGGGCATTATTTTAGTGATCACGCCAGCATACCTCTATACCTCTGGCAGGGTATATTGGGTCATCTCGATGAGGCGTATACATTGGACTCCACATTTAGCTAATGTGATTTTATGTCGGTTATTAGTAGCTCCCTTACAGTTCAGTCATATTCTATTGCATTGACCATGTTATCAGTATTGTTCAGTATTCAGTCTTAGCATGTTCTAAACATGGTCATTGCATTCAGCTTAGCCATGTTCAGTATTTTCAGTATAGTATCATGTTCAGATTATATCATTGTTTTATCGCTTTGTCCAGTTATATGTTTTTTTCATCTCTACTCTATCCTGCATGCTCAATATATACCTTCCAAGTAATGACGCATACTCTGAGCTACATCTTTTCGTGATGTAGGTTCAGGTCCTCAGCAATCAGATCACCCATAGATCGGTTCCCGATCTTCAGTCCAGCAACATCAGTGGTGAGTCCTCATTATTCGCGGACTAGTGACATGATTATCTTTCTTGCTTTTAGCTTTAGTTTCAATTTTGATAGATCTAGCTGGGGCATGTCCCAACATTTCTAATCAGTAGAGGCTTTATTTTAGACATAGTTAGTTTCAGCTTTAGTGTTAGAGTTTGACTTTTCATTTGTATTCAAACTCTCAGTTTCTTTTATTCAGATAGTATATGGGTATTCCCCATCATTTCATTTTACATGATGATTTAGCTTCCGCACAGTATTTCTTTTACTTCAATTTATCTTTAGTATGCTTATGATATGCCAACAGGGTTAGCTTGAGGTCACTTGTGATTCTAGGTCCCGTGTCCGCGTCAAGGGGTAGCCTCGGGGTGTGGCATAGATAAAATTAGAGCAAGATTCCAAGAAGAGAAAAGCTAGGTTTCAAGCGTTCATGGTTTGGATCGTAATATTTGCTATTTTTTATTGTTAAAGGATATAAGGAAGGGTTTCACATGGGTTGTTGGTTAAAGGATAAGCTTGGTAAGCGATTTAGCGAAAGGAACAGGAGTCTCGTATATTAAAAAGTTCAAGGTATTTGGAATTTACAGCATAGGAAGAATCCAAGAAAAGTGAAGGAATATTAATACATCTCGTGTAGACCCTTTGTTTGAAGTTGAAGGTTGTATTGATTTTTGTCTTTGAGTTCAGATATGACTATACAATCTGAACTGGTTTGGCACAGACTTACTAGGGGTTTATCAGCGACCTTTATGAAGATTGGGTTTTGGTTTGGGTAACAAACAATGATATATGGAAGATTCCACGTTCTTATGTTGGTTTGGGTTATTCAAATTATGGTAGATGGCTTATTGGGGTGCTATATATGGTATAGACCTACAGTTCTACATAGTTATTGAGGATTTCAAGGGGTTTGAAACTACTATGTTGATGGGACTACCCAGAATGTTATGATGCATTACATAGATACTTGATGGTAAATAGAGGTTATGTGCTTATGATAAATAGAATTATTGGAGTGACAAAGAATTTCTCTAAGTTTTGGCATGGGGTATATGACGGTTTAAATGGTAGTTGAAACTTGGTATGTGAAAGATTACGTAAAATTTGGCATTGGGCGTGATTCAATAGCTTTATCTTGATTCATCTTTCAATGGTTTTATTAAGTCTAGAACATTGAGTTTAGATGGGTAGCATATTTGGTTTGTGAACTCGGGGTTCCGAATGAATCTCAAAGGTCCATTTGGGAATTTTGTGCCTCCTGCAAATTGTTGATTTGTGTTTTTTGGTGGAGTATGATTTGTTCTTTGCGATCATGGCATCCTCTCTTGCGATCGCATAGGGTTAGTTTTGTGTGCATCGCAATCGGGTGGATGACCGCCGTGATCGCATAGCTTAGTTTTTTCAATCATTGCGATCGTGTGGTTGGACATCGTGATCACAATGGTCAAAATAAATGAGCTGACCTTCTAAGTCATCACGATCTTGAAGCCTTGGTCATCACGATCGTGTAGAGTAATTTTCACCTTGGCAGAATGTTTTCTCAAAATTGGGGTTTCAACCCGATTCACCATTTTTTTTAATATTGAGAGCTCGGCTTTGGCGATTTCAAAAGGATTATTCAACATTCATCAATTGGGTAACTATTTCTAACTCCCCCAACTCGTTTACCCATTGATTTATTCATGATTTTGGTGATTAAGATTGAGTGGTTGGTCCAACCTTTGAAGGTTTTTGAAAATGTTTAAGGCTTTTGATTAATTGATGATTTAAGAATGATTCCAGCTCTATTTTTTATTTGGTTTTCACGGTTGGTTTCCAAATGGTTTGGGTAACAGAATTTTTAATTAAATTTCCAGATTTAGCCTCATTTTTGGAATTGGGTTCTTGGGTCGATTTGACCTCATTTTTCAAAACTCTTGATATGGGTGCTAACAGTCCCAAAATCTTATTGTGATTACTTATTTGAATAGATTGTGTTGAATTGGAGACTCAACAAAAGGGGAAAGCTCAAGTTCCAGAGTGATTGTTTGATTAATTAAGGCAAGTGGACTTCTTGACTTTTCGTTGAGTTTATTGAACCTTGAATGTCATTGTATGATTGGGAGTAATGGGAATTGATGAAGGGATTTCATATGAGAATTTGTGTATTGTAAATTGATGATGTGACCTTGTTAAACAACTTGGGTTATAACTAGAATCTTGTTGATTTGTATGACTTGATTATATTGTAGGCAATTGGTCGAGTGAGATGATTCACTTGACGATATGCTTTGATTGTTTGTTGTTGGATATTGATGTTGAATTATCATCCTCATATTTGATCTTTGCACTATTGTGTTTGCATTGATGTTGTACCACTACTGTGATGATATTGGTGTGGTTGAGATGAAATAGGGAACGGGTCACACATTCATGGTGGATTCATTGAGTGGAAATAGGGAATGGCCCACACATCTGTGGTGGATTCATTGAGATGAAATATAAGGTTCCCTAGTCACTGTTGGGTATATCAAGATGCAACATTATGTATCTCTCATGTTGCAAAAAGAGTAAAGCATAAACCTATACCTCAACTATACCAAGTTCTAGCAAGCATGATGCTTGTTTGGCCAAAGAAAGCAACAAAGTTGCAGCTGCTAAACATGCACCATAAAATGGTCCATCTAACTGCAAGTTGGCTATGCTTCAAAGCCATTTGTATTCATATAAATACATGTTATTATACTGATAGAGCTGTTAATTTTTCATTGGTTTTATGAGACTGTCGATTTTAGGATTGGTCGAAAAATTCAATGTTAATGATTTCACATTGTGCATTGAAGCTGAGATCTCTAATAAGTCTTATCCTCATATATAATTGCTTTCTGAATATAAATGTCCCAAGAGAAGTTGTCAACATCAAGGTAAGCGCGCTGCTGAATTTTATGATTCATTTCCTTTTAATTCTAAATGGACATAAAATCTGGTGTCACAAGTTAGATATATTTGACATCTTATCCCGATCTCTGGTTGTCTATTGATTCATTCAGTAATTAGGTATTTTTACTTTCATATGTTTCTTTGCTTCCTCTTTTAACATTATTTCTTTCATATTGAATATGCTTTGAAAATGTTTTGTGTAGATTGCTCTTGTGGATTCCAAAACCGGTTAAATAGTAGTAATAAGCTTGGTCATTTATTGAAAATTTTGCAGATTAGTGATGGTTGCCGATGGAGAAAATCCAATCAGAAGATGACAAAAGGAAATTTATTTTCACGAGCTTGTTGTTTTTGCAGTAAAGCTTGTGGAAAAAAAAATGAAAACATGTTTGAATGTCTTCAATTTCATTATTGCCGATAAAAATGTATTGAATAAATTATTTTTTTACAAGCGCATTGAGAGTTTGCTTACTTGGAATATTCTTAAGTCAGACAATTTCTATGATTTAATAAAATATTAGTGTTTCAATTATAAAAAATTTCCTAGTGCTTTAGTTATTATTATGAGCATAATGTACAAGTTTACTAACATTTATATTAGTTTGTAATATAATTATATAAAAATTAAATGTTAATTTTTGGTCAAATTATTGCAGAGGTATCCTAAAAAAATACATGTATGAATATATGGCGATCTATAACCCACGAAAAATGAAGTAAATAACCGCCCAAATTATTGTTCAGTCTTCAAAAAAATCCAAACAAATTAATTGCAGCAGACATAACTTGGAGAGTTTTGAAAACCACCGTTACAACAATTAGCGCGGATTAGTAACCCCTCCTATTTGACAGTTTTTTTGAGTGAGTCTTCAACTACATTTTCACATTCTCATAAGAGAAAATGAATCTCAGAATAGGATTTTGGTATTACATAGTTTGGATTAACAACTCTTTAGAATTAACTCTTTGCAAAGAGAAATTTAGATTCCTTAAGATTTATTAGGCCCAAAGGTGTCTTATGTATGCAATTTCAAGACAAACTCATGTATGTTAACTGTGAATGAATTTGCAAGTCCAAACTTGTAAATGACATAAAGATAAGTCATATTTTTCAAAATTGTTGAGCAAGAAGCCAAAGTATCAAAGCTGAAACCTATTTTGAAGTTGAATTAGTTATTTATTTCAATGTCAAAATTCATATAAGGTGAAACCTATTTATTAGGTGATGTCTTTGTTCATTAAAGCAGAAGCATTTTAAACAAGTTTAAATTAAACTGAATTGCACCAGATATCTTTCAACAAGTATTCTTCCAAATCAAAGAAAAAATTCATAGAGGTGATCCCTCCACTTGTTTCCAAGCTTCTTGCACCATCTTCATATAATCTAAATAGACAACTTATAATAATAAAAAGTATATTAAGACAAATGATGTTGCTAACACAGTTTATTTCTAACACTCATAGGTACTTATTGTTATTCACTTTAATATATATAGGTCACCCTACATACATAAAGATGATATCTTGTATACTGAAATAAGTAAATAAAAAGCTAAAACATCAAGTCTGTGGTCTTTAAAATGGATCAAAGATAAAGAAACTAGATTAAAAAAAAAGTTTGTTTGACATTCATTGATCAATCTAAATTTAAAAGTCATCTCCATTGAAACCTTCATTGAGGAAAACATCATCCCATTCCCATGCATCATTCTCATGTGTTGTTTCAGCAAAGTATTCATTGTTTCCCATGGTATTCCCCTGATCATTGTGACAAAATATTTAAAGTGAGTTTTGTGTGAATAATATCACAAATATAAATTTATAAACAAACGAATAAAGTTAATTAATCAATAATAATAATAATAGAGCTTTGAACTAACCTCTATGGGATAGTTAAATCCATTAACAGTAGAAGTTATTGCATTACTTTGAATTGAAGATTGATCAGTTTGTTGAATAATATGATTGATGTCGTTGTTATTGTTCAAGTTGATATTCCAATTTGAATGGGCATACTCCAACCCTAATTGGGAGGGAGTGCTCAATTGTGTACCCGTATTTGCGAGTGGACTCGAGCCATACCTGAGAGAGACAATGTTAAAGAACAACAATACCAACAAAAATAATAAAATGTATTTCGTTGACTTATTGTATATGATATTATTACTATTTATGTGGTTTCTTTTATGATAATAATTTGATCTTGTATAGAGTTTAGATGCATTGATCGTTATAATTCTAATGTCATCATATTTTTTAAGCAGATAAAATATTATCTTGCGAACAATAAGTAAATGTATGAATATCGAAAGAAACCTTGTGAAAGCGCAAATATTGTGCCAGAAATTCGTGAGAGAGTTGTCACTACTTTCACCAAAAGTCAATTGTGCCTGCAAAATATGAGTTAACTAGTTTAGTACAAGGGTGGGGAGGGTGGGGAGGGAGGGGATAGGATTTTTTAGGAATAATATCTCAAGAATATTAATGTACCTGTGACTGTCCAAATGTTTGTGTTGAATTCTGCTGGACATCTACTACCATGTTTTGTTGTTGGTTCTATTGTGCAGATAAGAATAATTATATCAAAATTTAAAAAAATATTTCGCCTGTTTAAGAAGATCTTAACAACAAGGGTGGGGAGGGAGGGGATAAGATTTTTTAGGAATAATATCTCAAGAATATTAATGTACCTGTGACTGTCCAAATGTTTGTGTTGAATTCTGCTGGACATCTACTACCATGTTTTGTTGTTGGTTCTATTGTGCAGATAAGAATAATTATATCAAAATTTAAAAAATATATTTTGCCTCTTTAAGAAGTTCTTAACACTAAATAATATTTCAAGAATATTAATGTACTTGAGATTGTCCAAATGATTGCGTTGAATTATGTTGGACATATACCATCATATTTTGTTGTTGGCTCTATTTTGCAGATAAAAATAATAATATCAAAATTTTTAAAAAAAAAATCCCATCTCTTTAAGGAGATCTTAACAAAGAATTATATTTCAAAAATATTAACTTACATGTAATTGTCCAAATGCTTGTGTTGGATTCTGCTGGACATCCACTATCATGTTTTGTTGCTGGCTCTATTAAACGGATAAAAATAATTATATCAACATTCAAAAAAATATTTATCTTCTTAAGGAGATCTTAACAAAAAAATTATATTTCAAGAATATTAATTTACTTGTGATTGTCCAAATGTGTGTGTTGGATTCTTCTGAACACCTACCACCATGTTTTGTTGTTGGCTCTATTTCACATATAAAAATAATATCAAAATTCAAATAAAAAAAATCATCTCGTTAAGGAGATCTTAACAAGGAATAATATTTCAGGAATATCATGTACTTGTGCTTGTCCCAATATTTGTGTTGGATTCTGTTGGACATCTACCTCCATGTTTTGTTGCTGGCTCTATTGTGAGGATAAAAAATAATTATATAAAATTCAAAAAAAATATAGTCTATTTAAGGAAATCTTAACAATCAAGAATATTAATGTACTTGTAATTGTCCAAATGTTTGTGTTGGATTCTGCTGGACATCTACCGCCATATTTTGTTGTTGGCTCTATTTCGCAGATAAAATAATATATCAAAAAAATTAAAAAATCTCATATCTTCAAGGAGATCTTAATAAGAAATAATATTTCAAAAATATTAATATACTTGTGATTGTCCAAATATTTGTAATGGATTCTGCTGAACATCGACAATCATGTTTTGTTGCTGGCACTATTGTACAAATAAAATAAATAATATCAACTTTTTTAAAAGAAAATATCTCAATTTTTAGGAGATCCTAAAAAGTGTTACCTGCAATGGGGTAAAAGGCAATGAGTTTTGAGGAAATGACATATTCCCTAGATGTGAAGTACTAGCAAAGGAAGGGGTATATGTGTAATTGCTAGAACTGTTTGCTACTCTCTTTCCTTTGTCCATCCAATCTTGATTTTGAATAGTTGAACTGTAATAATAACGAAATAATGAAACCAAAAGGAGAAAGGAGAGAAAAATTTTCAATTATGTGAAAAAAATTAATGACCTGAATGGACTAATCCAATTATTAGTATCAAACTGGTGAGGAGCCATTTGTTGTGCAACAGAGTGAACATCCATATTTCCTTGTTTCTCCAATTCCATCTAATCAAAATTAATTTGACATTAGTTGGGATTTTACATTATTTCTAAGAAAAATAAGTATTTTCTTGAAAATTGTAATTTCGCGTTATTCTTCAATGACAAATCAAGGTGGAAGAACAAACTTTTCTAGCCAAGATTTTTTGGAGAGAGAGTTTCAAGTTACTCTCACACCAACAGAGTTGGTGAAGAGAAGGCTCTTGTTCTGCTCCTGGTTCGTAATCCCTGCATAATCATCTTGTTAGGCAGAATATTACATTTAGACAATTGAAATACTCTATAATATAAATGTCTAAGTGAAAGATCAAGGTGATGTCAATGTATTAAACCATGAGATTATAATTAAGAAGAATTATAAGAAAAACACTTGTGATACTAAATCAAATGACCTTATGTTAGCATCCACAATCTGTAATTCCAATGTGCTCTTCTTGATTTGTAGCTCCAAATTCTACATCAAAAAATTTCAAGTTAAAATGACTTTATCAACCTTCTTCATTGGTACTAGAATGATTTATTAACATTTATTTGGACTAGTCTTAATTTCTACTTCAAGTCACACTTAATTAACACACTACTAATTAGAATAGCAAGGGTAGATTGAAAAGAGAAAAAACAACTCATAATAGAGACATAAAATTAAGTTGTGCTCACCTCAATCCTGTAGAAATTAAAACACCGGCAACAGGTTGAAACATCCAAAGGCAGCCATCATGATAAAGTTTAATTCATTAGTGAGAGAGTCGTGAATTTCACTTAATACAAAAGAAATCAAGTATGAGGTACTAGGTAGTATCTAACATTTTCAATAAATCAAAATATTGTAACGTTTATGTAACTCGACATATTTGAGCTCACTCATATTATCAGTCTTAAGTCTTAAATAATATAATGCAGCAGGTTTGTTGATGTCTGATGGTCAGTCAGAAACAACTTCTCCATCCTGTAAAGGTAAAAATAAGGTTGTGTATATCTTACTCTTCTTAAACCCTACTAATGAGATTATATCGAGCTTCTTGTTGGTGGTGATGATTATGTCAACTTACACATATGCTTGTCTATATTTTCCCCTGGTCAAAATAAATTTTGTTAATTATGCTTTGGCCGAATTTTTTATCTCTTTGATACAATATGGAGAATAATAATATTAGTAACAATAATATCCATATGATTATTCAAGTTTATAAGTTAGTCAAATTAACTTATTTGCGTATTATGTATTAAATTGTCACCCCTATCAATTTATAGATTTTCATTTTATTAGCACATTTAATTTAATTGAAGATTTAATTCATTTATCCGTAATATCTTTTCTAATTTTCAAAATATTCTTTTAAAATAAAGCTCATAATTCTGTTTCATTCCATTTTGTCGTTCGTTAATCTTCTTATACACATACTTTTTAAATTTACATTTGTTGTAAATAATATCAAAAGACAATATAATTAAAGAGAGACAATAAAGTAAACAAAGGAAAATGTGAGAAAGAGAGGAGATCCAAACTGTTTATCAAGAAGGTGTAGCTTGCTAACATCTCCTCTGATGTGATTCAATTGTCTCAATTTTGCCACCTTCTCCTTCATTAATATACCCAAAAGAATGAATTAAAACTAGTTTAAAATGGGTCAAATAGATATCAATAATTTAAAAAAATTATGACAACTCTCTCAATTATACACTTTTTTACTAAAGTCAAACTTGTTTTGTTGAATGAATTAAAACAAGTTAAAAATCACATAGTATTTCGTTGATTTTGAGGATGTCATTTTCATTATCTTTTAATTAATACACACTCAATTTTAATTTATTTGTCTGATTTCATCTTGATACAATTTAATAAATTAATAACACTTTTGTATCGTATGATCTTAAACTAAAGAGAGGTAGAATATGTCAAAATATCCTTTAATTTTGTGGCTATAAACATGTGTTGTGGAAAGTTGAAATTAAAAAATTATCGAAAAAGAAAAAAAATGTTCTGCTGAAAGATCGTTAAATGTCCCAGATTGGTGAATAACTAAACTTCTGGTCTCGTTAAAAAACGTTAGACAATCCTACTCCTATGAACTAGCTTTTGAGGTGTAATTAGTTATGCCTAAAACTTAACTAAACATGGTATAAGAGTCAGACTTGATGTAGGCCTCAGGAAATGGAACAGTTGTGGGGGTGGAACCCCCCCCCCCCCCCATCCATGAATGTCACACTCTGGATCAAACAGTGAAATTTTAAATAAAGAATATCCAAATCTAGGCTTCAGAGGGTGATACCATAGAATCCCAGATAAAAATGTCTAGGTCTAGGTATGAGGGGGTGATATAGTGAAATCATAGATAAAGAATGTTCGGATCTGGGGGTAAAGGGGTGATGAAGGAATGAAGTGTCCCACATCAGTGAATAAATAAATTTTTGGGCTCCTTATAAAGTCTGGACAATCCTCCTATTTTTGAGGTACGGGTTACACTCAAGCCCTAACTTGACACATTCTTTTTAAAATGGAAAAAAAAAAAAATTGAAATGGGTAAGAACGCGAGTACTAATTTTCGTTTCAAACTTTAGCAAATTTCATCATCATATAAAGATTAGACGAATTAATCCACATTAATAGAAACAAAACATAATTTTAGAAAATAGAAAAGTCCTACAAATACGTAGCGATAATAAATATATAAAAGAGTAAAGTACCTTAACATCGGCCATGTGACTAGCCCCAACAAAAGAAAAAAAAAACTCATAAGTTAGTGCTATAAGTTACTAATAGCTAAAAAAAATCAAGAAAATTTAGGAAATGTTCATGCATGTACGTCAATCTCCGCTCAACCGGAAGCTTAAGGTAACGCTGAAGCATGTCTTCAACTCTACAAAAGTGTAAATTTAGTAAAAAAAAAAAAGTTAATCAAGATGATAGTTTTATAGATTAATAACTAGCACGGCATAACGGAAAATTCGTATTTTTTTGTCGGAATCATTAATACAATACCTTTGTTGGCAACAGAATTTATTGAGCCGACCAGAAGGTGAGAACGCGATAAACAGCACGTCCACGTCACAGCAAATCGCAACCTCCTCAGCTTTTTTTAATAAACTACTACGTCGCTTAGAAAATGTGACTTGACGTTTCGTCGTCTCTTCTATTTTCTTTATTTCAATTTTTCTACCCATCTTTAAAAGGAGTATCTTCTCTGCCTTAAAAGGAACAGTAGCTTAGAGTGTTGTGTAAGTGTATGAACAATACAATGACCGAAAGAGAAGGCTCCAAAGTAGCTAATTTATAAGGTCAAAAAGCTATTTGGGTCAATATGAAATAAATAAAAAGTTGGTCAACCTCATCCAAACATGGTCGTGTGACTGTGTTATTAAATGTTGACATTTGGACAATATTAGTTAAGTGTACGTGTTTTGCAAGTGTATTGTATTAATTAATTAATTAATTAATTAATAATAATAAGGGAAAATGGTTTGAAAAATACTTCAACTTTGGTCGAAATTGTTGTTACGATACTAAACTTTATGGATGACCCTTTACCCCCTGCACTATTTAATAGTATATTTTAAAGGTATATATGTGCTCACGTGGACACATTACTATTTATAATGATGTAGTACTTATGATGTCCACGTGGGCACATATATACCTTGAAAATACACTATTAAATAGTGTAGAGGGGTTAAAGGTCATTTCCAAAGTTCGGTATCATAATAGCAATTTCGGTCAAAGTTTAGATATATTTCAGACATTTTTCCCTAATAATAATATTGTAGCTAATTTATAAGGTCAAAAAAGCTATTTGGGTCAAATTTGAAATAAATAAAAATTTGGTCAACCTCATCCAAATATGGTCGTGTGGCTATGTTATTGAATGCTGACATTTGGACAATATTAATTAAGTGTATGTGTTTTGCATGTGTATTGTATTAATTAATTAATATTAACAATAATATATATAGCTAATCTATAAGGTCAAAAAAGCTATTTGGATCAAATATGAAATAAATATAAGGTTGGTCAATCTCATCCAAACATGATCGTGTGCCTATGTTATTAAATGCTAAATTATCATAACCAATTTGACATTTGGACAATATGAGTTAAGTGTATGTGTTTTGCTTGTGTATTGCATTAATAATAATAATAATAATAATAATAATAATAATAATAATATATATATATATATATATATATATATAAAGAATAAATTATTAGTATAATCTCTTTAAAAAAAATAATGAAGAATTTGAAAGATAAAAAATGTACTTAAAAGGAACAATATAACTCACAATTACATTAACAATTAATAAAAGAAATAGCTATTTGGGTCACATATGGAATAAATAAAAAGTTGGTCAACATCATTCAAATATGGTTGTGTGACTATGTTATTAAATGCTAAATTATCATAAAGAATTTATATTTGGACAATTAGTTAAGTATATGCGTTTTGCGCGTCTATTTATAATAATAATAATAATGATAATAATAATAATATATATATATATATATATATATATATATAAAACAAAAAATTAGTATAATTTTCTTTAAAAATTAATGAAGAATTTGAAAGTACTTAAAAAGGGAGCATCATAACTCACAATCACACTAATAATTAATGAATAAAATTTTGTCTTTGATATTAAAAGTCCAAATTATGTTCCTATTGATACACGAAAATACAGTCTAAATAATAAGGTTAAGGAAAGACAAACTACATTATAAATGAGCATAATCACATAATGCAATTACTTGTAAAAGTTAACAAAAACAAAAAGCATTATGGTAAAGCAGAAGATGACAACCTAAAGTTACAATGGAAGAAAACTGAAAGTGATCTACAAAGAGGTTGTATTCATTGTGTTTGTGATTGTGTGATATTTTTGATTCTCGATTGTCTTGGGTATCACATTTTGTATAAATTATCGATTGACACGGATACCGCGCCTAGTATGAAAAATCTATTAGTTGATTCGGGTACCACATCTGTTACAGATTCTCTATTGACTAGTTCGAGTATCATATCTGGTATAGACTATATATTGGTTGGTTCGGATACCACGCCTGGTACATGTTAATTGTTTGTCTTTGTGTTGGAGAGTGAATCAGGCTATTTGATTGTAATGATGTTGGACATATTTTTTGTGGTTGCTAAGACTGATTGGATTATATATGTATGGCTTCTTGTTTAATTAACTTTCCGTTACTTGTTCGCACTTTATATATTTGGAGCTCACTGATGATCCTATCAATACACTGTTGATTTTGAGTATTGATACTACATTTTCTATTCTTTTGTTGAGTACAAAGCATATTTCAGCGATTGCTACGCGACCTCAGTTGAGTTTCACACTTTCTGCATTTAAGGTTGAGTTGTTTTCGGGCTGCCATGATTTCATCTCTATCCCTCTAGTCCATTGTCCGGATTTAGATTTCATTTTTGGGGTTGCATCCCCGTATTCTAGACTATGTTAGATGTTTAGGTACACGACTTTTAGATTCTAGGAAAATTATTTTTGCATATTTACTGTTAATTGTTATGATGGTTTGCTTTAATTAATGAGATTGTTACCTTTAAATGATTTAGTTGAGTTCGTATTGGATTGACGATTGGAACTTCTATGGGGGTAGGGGTGTACAAAACCGAACCGAAAATCAAATCAAATCGCAAATCGAGTCAAACCGGAAAAAAAGTCCGACTAGTGGTTTGTTTTGACTTGGTTTGGTATTGGGAAAAAAACCCGACTATATTTGGGTTGGTTTGGTTTTAACTAAAAAAACCAACCCGAGATCAAATCAACCCGACATTATATATGTAATTTTAAAATTTTATTTTATACATAAAAATATTTACTTTGATATAATTTTAAAATATTTCTTATACTATTTCATAGTTTTTATCTTTTAATAAATTATTTCAAGTTTAAAACTTAGAATTCGGAATGGTCCAATAAATATTATAGTTCATAGGTGTTGATAATTATAATAAAACTTAAATTAAAATCAAATTAATACTAATGCAAAAAGAAAATCAATTCAACACTAAGAATGACAATAATATTGAATATTTATTCTTTAGTTTTACATTGGTTTAGACAATTAAAGTACATAATCTAATTTTAATTTTCCTTAAATATTTAGTAATGTAACTAATACTTATTAAACTTATTTAGCATGATTTAGTACTTTTAAATTAGGGAAAAGGGTCTGAAAAATATTTCAACTTTGGCCGAAATTGTTGTTACGATACCAAACTTTATGGAGGACCTTTTACCCCTTGCACTATTTAATAGTGTATTTTAAAAGTATATATGTGCCCACGTGGACACTGTACTATTTATAATGATGAAATATTTATGATGTCCACGTAGGTACATATATACCTTTAAAATACACTATTAAATAGTGTAGGGGGTTAAAAGGTCCTCTATAAAGTTTGGTATCGTAACAACAATTTCGGTCAAAGTTAAAAGTATTTTTCAAACCTTTTTCCCTTTAAATTATGATCATTTTCATTATGACTTTGCAATATTTATTTTATATGATGATTTCATTATTATTTTTTATTGAATATTTTAGTGTCATCAGTACTCAGCTCATATTTTGTGTTATTTTCTTAAGAAACACCTTAGATAATTGTATTTTGGTTGGACTAAAGAAATATTTGGAGCACAAGTTAATTATATGTTTGTATGCAAATTTTACCGAAAAAATCCAAAAATCTGAAAAAATCCGAGGTTTATTAGTTTGGTTTGATTTATAAATTTAAAAATTTGACACAATGGTTTGGTTTGGTATTTGAAAAACCCGAACCAACCTGAGGTTGAAAAACCCGAAAAAATTCAAATTTTATTAGTTTGGTTTGGTTTATAAATATAAAATTTTTACACAAATAGTTTGGTTTGATATTTGAAAAACCCGAACCAACTCGGTCATGTACACCCCTAATCGGGGTTTAGTGAGGTTGTCTCTTATGGCGATTTAAATTGGGACATCACAAAACGCTCTTCATAAATTTTTAAGCTATAAAAAACTCCACAACAGAGTTTAAATTTTTCACGATAATTGACCTATCAATGTTTGAATTTGTGATGATAAATACGGATATCACTATCAATTAACTTTTAACCATCAAAAGATGAAAACCATAATTGCAAATTAAGAACAAAAAAATCCAAGTATTTCCAAATTTATACAAAATGAGCTGAATAAAGTAAAATCTGAAAATATGTGCTAAATAGATCAAAATCATTTCGAACTTAACAAGTTTTATTTAATCCATACTTAAAGCCTATATATTACTCTAGTTACCCCCTTCAACATTGTAATTTGAAAGCCTCGACTCTTGTAGATGCTAATGTGACAAAGAACGTGAATTGGCTCACTTTTAGGTACGTGGAAGGAAAGAAAAAATGAAAATTTGACTTTTAAGTATATAATATTTTTCAACTATTAATTGCCACATAATTAATATAATAATTTATGTATTCCAATTATATTACTCTTTGTTTTTTAATATACATTGTGCATTTTATCTCAAATGAAAAATTACTTATATGGGTACATTTTAATAAATACTTACTGATTTTAACGATACTTTTTATTAATTATCATTTATAGCGATATATAGCAATATTATGATAAATCTGAAATATGTATTAAAAGTGAATTATGTATGCAATATATATGAATTATAACTGTTTTAAAATATATTACGCTTGTTTGGTAAGAAATTGACACATTGTATTATTAGTGTATTAAAATATATGATAAATATACTATCAACCAATAAAACTTGTATTATATATGTTTTATAAATTGTTCTATGTAATATGTATTAAAATTGTATTATAAATGTATTAAAAGTGATCAAATAAAAAAAAATGTTATTGCTATAAATGATAGATATTTTCTTAGTATAGCATATTTATGTAAGTTTCCCCATACATAACTTAGCTATAACTCTATTTATATTATCCAAATAAAAAATGATTTGACTAAAGTAATGAAGTCAAAACGGTGTAATTTATATATATATATATATATATATATATATATAAAATTTTATTTTTTGCAGTAGGTATTTATTTTAAGTATTTAACTATGCAATTATTATTATTTTCGGGTCAAATTGTTTGAAATTTTATTTTTTTTCTATATAATTTTGTAACGACCCTCTTAGTCGTTTTATGTATTTTAATCATTATTTTTATATTAGCCTTTTTTAGTAGTTTTTCTAAATAATTTATGACCTACAAGAATGAGGAATGATTTTCAGATTTAATAAAAGATTATTTTGTTGCTAATAATAATAGAAAAGGAAAATAAATAAATAAATAAATAAATAAATAAATAATAAAAGAAAAAAGAAATAAAAGGGTAAATGTTGCTGACTGTTGTGAACAACAACAGTTCGCTCGCGCAGCCGAGAAAAAGAAATAGAAAGGGTTGGAATACTCACCTGCGCCGTCGACAAGAGCATTCAGGTGAGAATTGTATCTCCAAATCTAGTGATTTCACAATTAAAGGCTTAGGCGAGAGAACAAACATATTGCATTGACGTTAACGAAGTAATATGATAGTGGGATGGCAGGAGATTGTTGTTGTTGTGTATATTATTAGATAGGATTCAATTTTTAATAGTTAAATAGTGGTTAATAATGATTGGCAAGACCTTAGTCTAATGATTAGGTAATAATGGCCTAAATGATTGGAAGGAATATCGGTGGTGAATTGATGATTTCATGTTGTAACTTCCAGCGAATGAATTGAGGATTCACAAACTTTATTCGTCTTGGATATTTTGTTCTTTATCCGTATACTTATTATATTATAATTCAAGTTTTGCTATACTGAAATAAGTAATTAAATATAATGGTATAAACTTATATGAATACCATTAGGTTGATATATGGAGAAATTGGAACTTAACCCTAGACTTGAACTTTGGAGAAAATTGAAGAGTTGACATGTTATTGGCATCAAGATTAGGAATTTGGTTATAAACTTGGGTGAATTTTTGGGTCAAAGCTAAACACATAGTAATATGAGTTTTGTTAGTTTTGGAATCTTACTGTGGTCATTTATTTGAATAGATTGCTTCGAGTTGGAAGTTCAACGAAAAGGGAAGGCTCAAGTTCCAGAGTGAATTCTTGATTGATTGAGGCAAGTGGATTTCTAAACCCTTGTTAAGTGTATGGAATTCATGTATTTCCGTGTAATATGTGTTTAGGGCAATGAGGCTTGGTGATGGGTTGACTTGTCCACATTGATTAATTTTAATGATGCGAAAGGGATAATAAAAGGCAATGTGATCAATTGTTTGTGTGATGTGTTGAGAATTGTTTGAAAGGCTTGTTGAATCATTGTTGATGTTGTATCCTGATTGTGTTGTTGTGAATTGTGCAATGTTATGAAAATGGTCATCTCTTCATTATTTATGTGAACATGTCATTTGCATTGTTCTGAGACATGGCTGTGACAAGTGTTATGTGCATTGAGAAAGAATAAGAAAATAAAGAGGATGTACCATTTCGAGGGACGTATCGCGCACTGCGATGGATATTATATTTCGAGGGACGTGTCGCGCGCCGCGACGAGGGACGTATCGCACGCCGTGATGGTTACTATTATCGAGGGTCGTATCGCGCGCCGCGATGGATGCATGGACAGATATGTCCCCCATGGGTCCCGGACTGAGAGACAGCGGGTGTGTATCATTAGGTCAGACATGCATCACTACACTTGACATTGCATTGCACTTCTTTATTATTGGTGAACTTGATCTTGTGTGTTGCTGATCTTGTGAGTGCCTTTCTATGGAACTTGTGACTGATGAATTATTGAGCTTGTTGTTGAAGATATGCAATTGTTAGAGTGTTGTTGTTGAGGATATGAAACTATTGTTGTTGTTAAGGATATGAAATTGTTAGAGTGTTGTGTTGAGCTATGTGCTTTGTAAACTTTGAACTGTTAGGTTGGGCTGGTTTTATACATATTGTAGTTGTGAAGGTTCGGTTGGGGTTTAAGGAGTACTTGTATTCTATCCCATTAGCTCGTGTTTAGAGGTTTACTTGTTGAGTACCGTGTGGTTTGGTACTCACCCCTTGCTTCTACAAATTTTTGTAGGTTACAAGCCTGGATTTTTGTGGTACTTGTTATTCTCTTCTTTTTCGAGGCTTCTGGGAGATTTGTGAGGTAGTTGTTTGTCTTCTCAGCGATCCTTCTTACTCATGTTTATGATCTTGTTCTACTCTAGAAACAATGTCATATGAGACTTGTATTTTTCTTTTGATTCAATTGTAATACTTTAGAGGCTTGTACACGGGACAACCAGATTTTGGGGGTATACTTGAGTTTATTATAAAAATTTCCGCATTTTAATGTAATGGTTGAGTTTTAGGCTGACTTGTCTTGGTGGGTTAAGACGAGTGTCATCACATCCATTTTTGGGTCGTGACAAATTTTGCATTAGATGTTTGATTTTTTTTAATAGAAAGGGTGTATTTCTTCTTTCCTGGCCAAATAGGTAAAACGAACTTGATTATATATAATTATTTTTAGAAAAAATAAAAAATTATCATTAAAATGTTTATTCTAATTTATTTTTTCATATTTGGCCAAAAAAGGATAATTTAAATAATTGGTGAGACCTAAAAAAGTTTTAAAAAAATTATTCTAAAAAATGTCACATGGACAGTATGTGGTAGCGTGTGTGTCACACTTTTATGGGTTGTCAGCGTTCAGGGGGAAGTGTGACTATTAAATTGTCAAGTCGATGAGGATAACTAAATCAACGTAAAGTTTAGATATGCACTAAATGAAACTCATCAAGTTTAGGGGATTGATCTATTCAACCTTTGAATTATAAGCTTAAGTCAACTAATAGGGAAAATGCGTAAGTACCCCCCCAACCTATGCCCGAAATCTCAGAGACACACCTAGCATTTACTAAGGTCCTATTAGGCCCTCGAACTTATTTTATATATAATTTTCTACCCCTTTTCGGCCTACGTGGCACTATCTTGTGGGCTCAGCGCGTGTTGACAATTTTTCAAGGATAGTGTCACGTAGGACGAAAAGGGGTAGAAAATTATATATAAAATAAGTTCGGGAGGGGGGGGGGGGAGGGGGGTAATAGGACCTTATTAAAGGTTAGGTGTGTCTCAGGGATCTTGGGCATAGGTTGGGGGTACTTATGCATTTTTTTTTTTCTTCTTTGTCTTTTGTTTAACTTTTTTATACCAAAAATACAAACTCATAACTGTAAAAGAGTTTAAATCTCCAATCTTTAGATGATGACTATCTAATGTTTTTAAAAAAATTGTACAAAAATAATTATGAAAGGACGTGTTTTATATATATAGAGAGAGAATATTACGTAAAAGGTTCTAAACTATGTTTACGTTATTGAGATTTTAAAAATATTGTGTTAAGTTATTTTATCTTAAGTGGATTCATAGTAAATATAGATATATTTCTTGTAGTCCGAGTTTAGAGTTTATTTTATTCTTTTTTTACTTTTTTATGGTATCAGAATCAAAAAGTATCTTGAATTTTGAATTTTCATGGCATGAGTGGAAAAATAACATTGAAAAAGGTTCGATGTTACTAAAAACTACACGCACTCGTGGAAGGCGTAAATATTTTTGTGTTTGTTTCCGATAGTACATGGATAATTGTGTGCTTCAAATTATATGGCATGTGATTCCACATTGATTGCACATTTTAGACTAAACGTGTCAAGTGAGTCGGGCCAGATTAATCCAATCCATCAAAAAAATCAATTAAATTTCAGTAGGATAAGTCATAACTGGACTTTTTCGGTCTGGTCTAAATAGTTACAACCACATGTTCGACCCAAGCCACAACTCATGTACACAATTATTTTGAGCATATCGAGTCGGGCCAAATTTTGGCCCACTGATCCTAACGGGTCGAGTCTTAGGCCGGATCGGATTAATTTTTATTTTAAATTTTTAATAACATTAAATACTTGTTAAACTTATTAATTTGAAAGTTTGAGTCAATTATCAATGTAGTGTATTGCTATCGATTAAATTTTGAAATAAATATAACTTGAAATTTAAAATTTGATTTGTGTAAGTTGACACTTCACTCCCTTATATGTTTTGAAGTTCCCCATTGTTTGTTTCGAAGACACTAGAAGCAGGTAAGACATCAACTATTTTTGCTAGGCTAACTAAGATCTCATCTTGTAATAGAAATACTACAGTCCCCTCCCCTAATATAGTACCATGTAATGAAGCATATTAACTAGTATTAATATAATATCTTTGTTTATAAAAAAAAAAGTTAAAATTATGTAGTATATACTATATATGCACCAAATATTCACATAATATTCTATCTATAATAATAGAATACTTGCATTATATTATATACATTTATACTTATAATATATATATATAAATTAATATTCATGGAATATATATCTATAATAATAGAATATTTATGTGTAACAACCCGAAATTTTTTTGAGCTAAGACTCAAACCATCCTTCGTAGTGAGTAAGTTTTTTCAAGGAATTTAAAATTTCTTAAGTGTTAAGGTCACTAGATGTAGCACCTTGAGTTCCAAAAAGAACTAAATTTGAAATAGCAAAATCTGAAATTTTGCAAGTTATGCTTAAGTTATGAGTTTTGGATCAACTTCAAACGACCACAACTTTCAGTACATGATGAGTTAGGTGGGCTACAAGGTACCCAATAAAAGGTCTTTGAATTATCTTTCCAACTCCACCGTGTTTTCTAAGTTTCGAGTTCGGATGAGTGAGATATGCCCTTTTGAAGTCAGGCTATCCAGTTAAGGAAAGTTATCTTAAAATAGTAAGGGGTATTTTGGTCTTTTCCTTACCCAATCAAATTTAATTCATTTTTAGTAATGTTTTAGGGGTCTAATCCTATTAGGTTCAGTTTTATAATCCTAATGCACGCCTAGGGTTTTAGTTGAGAGTTCAAGAATAGAAAAGAGGAGACGATCAAAGTGTTCGTCAAGAGTCTTGCATTTTGTTGCGGATTTTCGCCATGGGTTCAATCCCTAAGAGGTATGTAAGCTTCCATAGTAGTGGGTTAGTTCACCCATACGCCAATCATGTTATTTTCAGCGAAATTTCATTCTTGAAGTTGAAAGATTAGAGTTCTTGATGAGTTCTTGATAGGTGTTCTTGAAGTTCATTCTAAATCTTGTTGTGTTAGGGATTTGATGATTTCTCGATATGAAATTTAGTGATTTGAGTGTTGTTTTGAGTAGATTATAGTGTAATTATGTTAAGTAATAGAATCCAAGTGATTGGGGAAGAAGTCGTTCGATTCTAGGCGAGTTAGGGTGAGAAAACGAGCAAAGAAAGTCGTTGAAGTTTTTTGGGTTGGGGGGGCGCCCCACGCTAGCCAGAGCCCCCCAACCACTTCTCTGAAGTTTAGGGGCTTGCGCCCCGCGCCACTCAGAGCGCCAGGGTCGCCTTCCCCCACCCGTTCTTCATTGTTTCGTCTGTTTGAGTTCTTTCAAAGAGTACATTTACTCCCCTTTGATTCTAAACACTTTAAACTACTTCTAAACACCTAGAAATCATTCATAACATGAATCATAACCTTGAATTCATAATTCAAATTCAAGGTAGATTTAAGAGTTAAGTTTTGAGAATTCTTTCGAACATCCTAAGAAAGTCCTTTTGAGTCCTTTTGTGGAATCGTCTACAACTTCTAGTAACTTGTTTCAAGACTCAAGTAAGTGAGCATAATAGTGAGGAGAATGTATTCATGAGTCTACATTATCATCACGAGATCATTCATATCATGAACCATAACTCTTGAATTCATAATTCACATTCAAGAGAGAGTTAAGAGTAGAGTCCTAGAAAGTCTTTGAGTTCGATTGTGAATCCTTCGAGATCAACTATTGATTTGAGATAAGTTTTGAGGAAGTAAGTAAGTGAATAAGAAGAGTTGTATACATGAGTTCCATATAGTTATGTAGACCTTCGAGTCGAGTCGTTCATACTCATAAATTCCGCATGGACTCCATAAATTGATTATTATTGAGAGGAGTAGTATCTTTAAGTTCTAAGTCTTGAGTATTGAGTTCCTAATCCCCTTTGAGATTATATTTCTAATCATAGGACTATTACATGTTACCCATGAAGTCCTGGAGTTGAATTGTACATTCTCATAATTCCGCATGAACCCTATAAGTCGAACAGTCTTGAGATGAGAAGTATTTTTGAGTCCTTGAGTTGAGTAGTTCATGCTCATAATTCCGCATGAACCCTCTAAGTTGAGCATTATTTAAATGAATAGTATCATTGAAGTTCTTGAGTTCCAAGTATTGAGTTCTATCTATGGTTATTGAAAACCTTGCATTGAGTCGTTCACGACCATAATTCGGCATGAACCATATTTTAAGAAGTCTTTTACAAATGTTTTAACTTTGTTTTAATACTTAAGCTTTGAGTTGAGTAAAGAGTAAGAGTAAAGTTCATTTCTTCAAAGATTATACGGGAACTAATATAAATATTCCCAAGAGTTAAAATGTTTTCACATTTGATCAAGAAAGGAAACATCAAAATCCAAGAGAGCTTTTAAGCTAAGTTTTGAGTAATTATTTCAAAACAAAGAAAGAGTTTTGTTTTTAAAAACATATGAGTTAAGTATATTTTGGGAGTAGTATTGAGCACCGATATGGGGACGCAAGTTCATAATAACTCAAGTCTTCATAAACCATATAGCCATCATGGGTAGAAAGGATCATATTTTTTAGATGATTCCTTAGTGCTTTTTAGCATAGACTAATTGATCCACTTAGTTAAGGCATTCTATATGACGGCAAAGTATAGGACAGTTCTGGCAGCGTGGGCAAGACGGTGTATCATCACTTAGGCTTATAGTGGTGGTTGTCGGTTAGAGAAACTCCCACAGAGTTATATTGTATTTTTATATACACATTGAGTATTATTATATTTTTCAATACATTGAGTTGCTATCTACAGTTTTACAGCTTTTCATAAATATTGCATCTTTTACTATTGTTTTATCCTTAAGTACCTTCGAGTTGAGTATCTTGAGTTGAATTGTGCTTCATTGAGTCGAGTACCTTATTGTTGAGTTGAGCCCCATTTCACTAAGTTGAAACCTTATTACTAAGTTGAGTATCTTATCCTTGAGTACTTCTGAGTTGAGTAAGTTTGAGTAGTTTTGAGTATCCTTGAGTATTCCTTGAGTTGAGTAAGTTTGAGAAGAGGTAATTATGTTTCCCTTTTTATATAGTTTCAAGCTTATGTTATGCTTTAGAATTCCCCTTACATGCTCGTACATTCCATGTACTATGCCATTTGGCATGCATCATTTCATGATGCAAATTCAGGTATTTGGGATCATCAACAGGAGCTTCGTTGATACCACTTGGAGTTCGAGTTAGCTATGGTGAGCCTCCTTGCTTCCGGAGGATTTCATTTACTTTTCAGTTATATCAGTTGTTAGGATGTCGTGGGTCTTGTCCCGACTTTCATCTTTGTCAATTAGAGGCTTCATAAATAGATAGTAAAGTTTGAGAAGTTTGTTTCATTTATCTTATTAAATGTATTAAACACTTGAGTTGCCTAGTTGAATATTCTATTTTTATTCAGAGTTATTCATTTGAGTTAAAGATTTGTAAGCTTCATGAATTTTATTCAGTTTTTAAGCTTTTGCATGCTTAAGTTAGTCTTCCGCTTGTAGTCAGCCAGGATGAGGGTTCGCTTGGGGACCAGCTATGGTTCTCGAGTGCCGGTCACGTCCATGGTGTAGACTCGGATCGTGACATTATGTTATATACTTACAATATATATCAAATACTCACACAATGTATTATCTATAATTATAGAATATTTACATTATATACTTACAATATATACAAAATATACAAACTATTCACACTGTATATTATCTATAATAATAGAATACTTACATTATATACTAAAAAATTCCGTTCATGAACCTTGAGATGACTTATCTTGATAATCCTAGGTTAGGAGTATAGAATTGTGACACCCCGAAAAATTCTAAGTTAAGACTCAAATCATTCTTCATTTGAGTATAAGGTTGTACCAAGTGATTCTTAATTGTTCTTAGGTGTAAGGTAAATTCTTTAGTGTGTGAATGATTTTGTATATGAATTAAGGTCACTAAAATCCCCTAGCAAAAAACTGAGTTGAAAGCTTTTTCGTCGATTAAGTTTCAATGTGAGATTTTACTTGGGTCAAATTCAAATGCCCATATCTCTCAGAATAAAATAAACTAGGTGTCTCATGACCTATTAAATGAAAGGTCTTTGAGTCTTCTTTCCAACACCACCTAGTTTACCTCATTTCAAATTTGGAGTAAAAAGTTATATTTGTTTTAGTGAGATCTAGTTAGACAGGTGAGGCCTAGTTAGACAGGTGAAGGTTCACGGATGGCTATATGGCCCATGAAGTGTTTCACGGACCGTGGAGCCTTAAACGATCCGTGAAACCTTCTTTTTAAGGCACTCTATCAATTTTTTAAGTTGGGGTCGTTTTGGTCTTTCCCCTATGTGTTTGGTACTTAAACTATGTCTTTTTAATCCTTATTCTAATCATAAATCATGACGTTTTATACCTAATTAAGGGCTTAAAAAGTGTTGATCAATTTTTTTACGTTCATTAACACTTCAAGACATTAGAACAAGGTTTCAAGAGGAGAAAGTTTAGGGTTTTGAGTGTTCTTCGAGTTTCGTTAATTTCGCCGAGAATGTTGTTCTTCCTAGATATGTAAGGCTATCATAGTGTTGGACTAATTCGTCTTCACGCCCTACATCTACTTTCAAATCAATAAAAGAATAATCTAGGGTTCTATCCGTGGATTTGAGTATCCTTGAGGTGAGTTGATATTGAGTTTTGAGTTCTTGAGTTGCTAATTATTTAATTCTTATTTCTAATTATTGAATTGTCGTAAATTGTGTATTTGATTATTGAGTTGATTGTTCATGTTTATTTTTTAGCGTGAACCCTATTCTTAAGTATTCATTGAATTCTTACTGAGAATATTTTAAACAAAACATTATTGTTTAAACTAAGTTTTGAGGAAGTAAAGAGGAGATTGAGAGAGAGTATAAGGGAACTAAGTATTTCCCAAATGTTTTATTTTTACATGAAGGAAAAGAGTAGACTTTTTTTTTGAGAAAAGTTAAAAGAGTTTTTCATAAAGATTAAGTGCAGAGCAGTTACCTATAAAGAGGCCCTTTTTGAGTAATTATCTCAACCCAGAATGTATTTTTACATTGAGCAATGAGAAGTCTTGTTTCCTAAATGAGCAATGAGTCTCAAAGATATTCCAGAGCAGTTACCTCTTTTAAGAGGATAGTTTGAGAAATTATCTCAAACTAGAGAAAGAGTATGTTTTTTTACATGTGAGCAAGAGTATATATAATTGGAAGTGGTATTGAGCACTGATATGGGGGAGAGTTCAAATAACTCACAGCCTCTATAAACCATGTCTTGCCAACATGGGTACAGAATCATACTTTTTAGATGAATCCTTAGTGCCTTCAGGCAGAGCTTAGTGGATCCACTTAGTTGAGAGGTTCTATATCCCGGCACGATATAACTAGGACAATTTTGACAGCGTGGACAAGACATTGTATCATCATATAGCTCATAATGATGGTTGTCGGTTAGATAATATCTCAAATAAAGTTAAAAGCGTAATTTCATTATATCACTTAATTTGTTAAGTTCATATATGAGTAAGTATTTTTGTAAAGTTTTAATGATTTCACTCATTTATTTCTACATTCAGTTGAGTATATACCTATATCCATTCCACTCTTTTTATGTAGTTATTTGTTATTCAGTTATATTGCATACTTGTGCATTCAAATGTGCCGATGTCATTTGACTTGTATCTTTTTATGATGCAGATACAGGTGTCCAGGATCATCAACAGGTGCTCTGTTGAGATCAGTCTACACTCCAGATAGTTTTGGTGAGCCTTCTTGCATTTCGGAGGACTTCACATTTACTTTCAGTCTAGTTGTTTTGAGGTGTCATGGGTCTTGTCCCGATACCTATCTCAAACATTAGAGGCGTCATACATAGATAGAGTTGAAGAGTCTTTCAGTATTCAATTTTTCTTGAGATGTTTTTGCAAACTATTATATTTATGTTATTGAGTATTTTACAAACAGTTTGAGTTCTATATTTACTTTGAGTTTAAATGTTCAAAATTTTGTTTTTAAGCTATTTATTGCTTGAGTAAGTCTTCCGCTAAGTAGTTAGTCAGGCCAACGGTTCACTTGCGGACCAGCAATGGTTCTCGAGTGTCGACCACGTCCAGGATGTAGGTTCGGAGCGTGACAAGAATGTTTTCTTAGAATACATAATTATTTGTTAGCACCACCAGGAAATCATGAGAGAATGCTTACCTTAATTTGGAAAGAAGAATCTTGATGGACTTGCTCAAAATCAAACCTTGTACCCTAGAATTAAGTTCTTGATTTCACTATATATATATATATATGTTATAAGATCATGAAGAATACTTATCTAGACTTAGTAGGGTCTCTTCTTGGGGTTGTTGGGATGGACCGGCGAGTGTAAAGGGGGAAAAGAAACTCAATATTGCTTTTTTTTTAATCTGAAAATTTGATATACCACTGATATACAGTGATATCTGGATCGTATACAGTGCTATACGGGTTGTACATTGATACCATGCGTCATGGTTTGACTCATGGTTGCCTCTGTCGATTTTCGGACTCTATCAAGATTTTACGGGTCATAGTATGGGTCGTCCTATCAAAGTATGAGTCGTACTCTTACTCATACTATCTGGGACTAAATTTTCTAGACTGGAGCATCTCTCCTAAAGCAAATTTTTTACTCTAGAATCGTATTGACAAGCAGTTAGCGGTGTTCAAAAGAAAACTCAAAGACCTTTAATTTGGTGGGTATAATGGGACACATAACTCTTCATATTCTAGGAGATATACTCATTTAAAGTTGACCCTAACATATTATCTTATGCAAAAACTTAATCGGTAGAGAATCTTTGAACTTAACTTAGTGCCAGAGGTTCTTTATGACCTTAATTCACATCCAATACACTTTTCACACTTAGTAATTAATCTTTCACAGTTTGGGCCTATACATACTCAAAGAATAGTTCGAATCTTAGCTTAGAACTTTTTTGTGTTACACTGTGATAGTTCAAAATTTTAAATATATACTAAGTTTCAATTGTTTTCACTTCAACAATAATACTATCAACTAATGGATACGTTCAATACAGATCTGAGTAGCGACATCCAGTGGAGGTTGAGTATGCTCATTTTAGGCTTGCTGAGTTTGGTTGTACTCAATCAAGTTTGATTATTAGTGACGAATAATTTTGTCATTTAAAATTGAGATTTCGTTCATGTTGGTTTGTTGTTGCGGTAGCCTCCTTCGGTTCTTGTTAGTTTCATAAATTGCGTAACCCTATTGACCAACCATCCAAATATTTGACCCTAAATTACATAAGCATAAGTTGTGGCGTTGCATACTTATGCTCTAAAGAGTTAATTGATCGTGTAGAGCATAAGTTGTCGTGTAAATCTAATATACATGTTAAAAACTTTACACCCAATCAATAAAAATGTAAAATAAATTTTAAACCTAATAATTATGATAAAATTCCATATCTATAATGTTCAAATTTTGATTTCGTCTCTTTAAGTATAATATAATCCTCACAACAAGTGTTGGATGAGGAGTGATGGAGGCATTCCACTGTACCAATATATTTTTAGGGACAATTAATTAACAGCAATAGCTTAAATATCGATAAATATGTTTTGAAGGAATCTCACAGAAAGAGTTGTAAATCTTCAAAAAACTATGTTATGATAAGACAAAAAAGGATATAGTATTATGACACATGAGTAGCAGCAAAAGAGTGAATTGTATTGTTTTTTTTTACAGTGTAGAGGTTGTAAAAGAAAAAGGAACACAATTTTTACTGGCCTTTGATTTTTGGCAACTATCAAAAGAATCCAAACAATATCAAACTAAAGTAATCTTTTGGACAATAATGTTAAAGAATTTAAGGCCTGTGGAACCTTTTACTTTCTCCACAGCCCATGATAGAAGTAGGCAATTTGCCAACCTTTTCAATTCCTTCTTCAAATACAACTCCCATTCCCATGAAGAAATGTGACTCAATATGGCAATGGAAGGCCCAAACTCCTGGATTATCGGCCCGAAATCGCAATGCGGTCCATCCATAAGGATGGACTGGAATTGTGTTTTTCATTATTGGGTTCACAAAGTTGTAATTCTTTGGATCAATAGATTGGTTGAACTTTCCATTACCATAGCCCATGACCCAAAAGTCATGTCCATGTAAATGCCAAGGATGTGTCTCACTGTTGTTTAGGTTCATTGTGTTGGCATTTTGCAATATGATGTCCACTGTTGTGTTGAACTTCAATCGATAAATCGAGTTGCTAGTTGTAGCATTCACATTGGGCGCAATATTGAAGATGTCATAATTCTTGTGGTCATAGTTGTCTGGAGGAGGGGTTTGCTCGAAAGTATGTAATAAGTTGTGCTTAAGGGCGATCAGGTAAGGCGTATGAGGCATGTTGAACGAGACGTTGTTGACTGACCAACGTACATACCCATTCACCCTGTTTTGTGTGTTGAGCATTACAATGACCCTGTCTGATGTCAGAGGAGGGGCATGGATGAAATCTTTGTGGGACTTGATCGCAACACTCTGAGCCATCCTGGGGGCAACGTCATCCCAACGTGGCCCCGGGGGTGGTATAGTAGGAGGATATCTCCTAGGATGGTTTGGGTAATAATTGAAAATACCCAAACCATTTGGAGTAGTACTATTCCTGCTGACAACTTTTGTACTAGCCCAATAATTTCTTGTAGGGTCTTGATCAGCTTTAATTAGGACTGAGTATGTTTCTCCAGAATAAATGAAAAGATTTTGTACCACAAATGGCTCCACATAGTGACCATCTGCCTCAACAACTGTCATGCTATGCCCCTGAATCACAAAATTCAATTAATAAAAAACAAACTTATTTATTTAGGTAAATTGTTAGACATCTATGTTGCTCAGACTCTTCAAAAATGTTGATGGCTGCGTGTCAGATCCTCGAAAAGTAGTGCATTTTTGGAGGATCCGACACGAGTGAGGCAGCAATTTTGGAGAGTCCAAGCAACTTAGGTTGACATAGGGGAATTGTGAAAAATACCTCAATTTCAAAACTTAGAGCAGAAAGAGCAGTCAAGCTGCCAATTCTAAGCCTATAAGTCTTGCCAGAAACAACAGTCATTGAATAAGGTGTACATTGAGGATTTGTAGCATTACAAAGAGTAGGATCTATGCTTGGAATAGAACAATTGAATCTTCCTCTTCCATGAATCAAGATTGACTGAAAAAAGCAAATTAAAAATTAGCAAACATTATTGAACAACATTTCAAAAACATTATATTCCCTCTGTTTTACTTTTCTTTTTAGTCTGTTTGAAAAACAAATATCTCTTTCCTTTCTATTCAATTCTTTAATTTCTAGACATAAAAGATCAAAAGTCTTGTATACTTTCTTAAATTTCGTGTCAAGTCAAAATCAGACAAACGAATTGAAGCAGAAAGGAATAAGTTGTATAGTTTTTTTTTACCTGTGGTTCTCCAACCCAAGAAAAAGGCAATGAAGCAAGACCAGTTGCTTGTTCATAAGTGCTCTTGTGGTACCAATCAGTGAGAAGAATACTCTTATCATGATCATATGAAAATGGCTCTAAAACTCCATCAGGTAATGATACTCTGATCATTCCTTGTAGTCCTGCTTGTCTTTGCATACCATAATGAGCATGGTACAAATATGTTCCAGCCTGCACAAAATTTGCAAAAACACATCTCCGTTATAATTGTACTGCAAATATGATTGTTTCTCGCGCTTCGATTAAATAAAACTCAAAGGGGTCATCTATGTATTTCGCCTTTAAGGGGGGGAAAAAAAAACTTACCCTATCAACAACAAATTTGTATACAAAAGTATCCCCTGGCACAATAGGGCATTGTGTCACTCCTTCTGTTCCATCAGCCCATGGTGTTCCAATCTACAATATTCACAAGATATATAAAATCAAAATTATTGATTAAAAAAAAATAATTAAAAGGGATTTTTTTAAAATGTATATTTACCTGTCTAATTCCATGCCAATGAATAGCAAGATTTTCAGTTAACAAACTATTTTTGACTTCAACAACAATAGTGTCACCTTGTTGAGCAACAATAGTAGGTCCTGGAGTTTTACCATTGATACTAATAGAAAGTTTCTTGAAACAATCTGGGGATTTGTATTCATATTTAACCTCCCATTCATAATGACGAATTCGCGCTTCAACTGAAATATTAGCAGATAGAAATAACAAGCATAGAAATATCACCAACTTAACAAAACTATGACTTTGTTGATGAAAATTATGCTCAACCATGTTGGATTGAACTTGAATAACAAAATTATCACTTTGTTATTTTGCTATGTTCTTTTTGTGGTCTAGATGATTTGTTTGTGGATCCAATATATATATAGTAGTTTCTTAATGGCTTGGTCAATCAAATATGGCAGATTATTTTGACCAAGACAACGTGGGAGTTGGTAATATACTCGTTTTTCTTTTTGTTTGTGTTTTTTTCTAATAAAAAAAAGAAGATTTTTTTTTTGGTCTAAGGTCTATTTTAATTGGAAATTTTCTTGGATTGTGAAAGAAAGAGCAACGAAGTTTCATATAGAGGTGACTTAGACTAAAAGAAAAAAATAGTTGCTAGTGGGACACTGACATTTTTATTGAAAAAAATTGACTAAAAATGTGGTGTGTAGGATGGGGTCTACATGATGATCATCAACAGGATATTCCTTATTTCCTTGTCTTTTAATAAAAATGAAATGATTCGTAAGTTTGTCTGACTGAACTTGCTCATGTTTTTTATCGTAAGCAAATATAAATGACGAATGTTATTATTGTTGTGTTATTTCTTTTGTTTCAAAACAAATGACATTTTTTGTTTGAATTTTAGTTTATTTGGTGTTTAGGGTGTGTTTCAATATAATATAAAATAATAATTTGAATGTAATTTAACACTCATAATTATTGTATAGTAACTATTTAAATGGTGGGGAGAAAGGAAGTGTAGAGATTTTATTGGACTTTTAAATAAAAAAATTGAAAAAACAGTTAAATTATTACCCAATTAATATTAATATCCTCTATTATTGTATGATGTCCTCCCTTATTAAAGACTCATAATTATATAAGAAATTTAATTAGTTGAGTATGTTAAGATAATTTTATTTAAAGAAAATGGCCAGAGAGACATTCTAAGAAAATGAAATAAATGATACTCCAACTAAAAACATTCAATTTAGTATATCTTTTATATCTTATATCAATATTTATTTATATTATTTTAAAGTAAAAACTCCAAAAATATAATAATAACTAAGTAATTCACTATGAGGAGGGAGGAGAAAGTATATTTAAGAGGTGTAATTAAGAGATTTTAGAACTAACTAACTTTAGTAGTAATCATAAGAAAATTTACTTTCACTATTCATAGGAACTTATACTTTATCATTCATTTTATAATTGTTTACTTAATTTTTTAATTTAATAATATTTATGTTATTTTTAAAAATAATAGAGTACATGATTTGATATCTCCTTGTAGGAAGAATTATAGTTTAAGGAATGTTTTAAAGGAAGGTTATTAATTGGGTGGTCATTTGAACATTTTAGTTTTTTGAAAATACAAATTAAAAAAAAAGTAGAAAACAAATATAAATTGTCAAAATAGGATATAAAAGATAAATAGAAGAGTTGGTAAAAAATATGTGCCACGTCAAATTATCTATATTCAGCTTTATATATATAAAAATTAATATTACTATTATTATTATTATTATTATTATTAAAAATGTATAAAAATACTTTTAAATAATTTAACGTATGATTTAGGTGAGAGAAGATTTGAGATTATTTTGAATTGAAAAGATTACGTTTTTATTGGTATAATTCCTATTTTAAAGTTTCATAATTATACTTGTTAAATAATTATTTGAAAGTACGTAGTTATGTTACTTTTAATTTACTTTTAAAAAGTTGTAATTCCTCTATAACTTTTCCACCAAAATGTTGTTAGAGAATATTTCTCCACTGTTTAAAGCTTCAACTAGAATTTGCTCTTTTTCTTCTTTTTCCTTTTTAATTTTCAATTTATTATGTACAAAACTTAAAGATCAAACAATCCTGTTTATAAAGACGAGGGACCAACGACCAAAAGAAAAGGATACACGTTACTTGGATGGATCTTTTTTAATTACATGAATAAAAATATTTTACTTTTGAGGCCATTAATTGTTGATAATATACCTCATTCGTCTCATATTAGTTGATCATTATATTAAAAATAATTGTACCATATTAGTTGATCACCTTATAAAATCAAGAAAATATTATTTAATTTTTTTTATATATATTACTCTTGTTAATTCTTTTTGAAATGTTCACATTTGTTTGTAAAATTTTCAAAAAGTCTTTAAGTGGTGAATTAGCAAAATTATCTTTTTTTATTTATGATTTCTTAAATACCGTGTGCGAAATAAAAAGTGATCAACTAATATAGGACAGAGAAAAGTATACAAAAATATATCCTTTTACGTTCTCTATTTGACACACAACGCGGTTTCACATGGAAATCTTCCTTTTAAATCAATTTTACAATTTCCAACCCCCATATGCCATCTCCTATGCTTAATAATAATAATAATAATAATAATAATAATAATAATAATAATAATAATAATAATATATTTTTACCCCTTCCTAAAATGGCTCTATTTTTGTTTGCCCCCTTATAATTTGAAAAACTCTCTTTCATTCAAATTAAAGATTATAGTACCCCCAAATCCCAATTCAAAATAATCTGAAAGTTCCATAATTGTCATTTGTTAATCAAGACTTCGAAAATTTGAAAGGAATAATATGCCCAAAGTCTTCTTATTTTTATAAACGACTTTTCTTTGCCTTTTACTATAAGTGAAAAAAACATTTTTGGGTCCATAATTTCGCGGTCAACTCCACTATTAATATTCATGAAACTTATTTAATTACTCTCTCCGTTTCGATTTACTTGTCAATTTCTTACTTGATATATTTATTAAGAAAATAATAATTAATATAGTGAATTTACCATATATATTTTTTTTTATTAATTAATAGAGTCTCAAACAGGGGCGTCTCTAATAAATTAGTGGCCTAAAGACAAATCTGAATGGAGGTCTTAAATTCGAATATATATTTTTTATGAAGTTTTTATATAGCCAATTATTTAATCTTTCTTGAGACATAGTATTCATAATTTGTCGAACTTCTATTACTTCTTTACTCTTTTATGAAATGTTTTTATTTTCTACAAGTAATACTCGATATTTTTGGGGAAAAAAAACTACTTATAACCTTTTTTTAAAAAAATAAAATGAGGCCCTCAAATTTTGGGGCCTAAGGCAATCGCTTTTTTTTCAAAGCTGTAGAGCCGCTCCTGGTCTAGAATATATTTACTCACTACATTTTTCAAAGATATCAACTCAATGTTAATATGAAGGTATAAGGGCATCTCCAACCCTGCCCTCTATTTTACTCTCCAAATATAGAGTTCTCTATTTTTTTAGACAACCAACTCTAACCCAATTCTCTATTTTACTCTCTAAAAAAGAATCTTTTTCTCTCTCCTCAATATTATATTATTATTTCTGTTTCATTTGCATTTCCTTATTTCATAATATAAATCCTTTCTCCTTTTTTTCTTCTTCAAATAATCACTTTATATAATTTTTATGTAATATAAAATTTTATTTTTTCAAATTCATTATTTAATATAAAATTTTATTTTATTCTAAATTTCTAAATAACATAAATTGCAAGTTTTGATATAATATACAAATTAATGGACAATTCAAGTAAAAGTGAAATCATCAATGAAATACAATTGCATAAAAATTACATAAATCAACGAGCACAACCGCAACAATTCTCTGGATCATACACTAATTTTTTTTCGAATATTGTTAAATCTGAAAATGACCTACCGGATTACTGAATTATTGTTGCGATAAAATTATTATGTACTGTATCTTATATTTAAATTATTATGTTATGTATTATATTTTTAAATTAAAATTTTCATCTTATCATTTTACTTTTGTGCATTCTTCATAGTGAAAATTAATAATAATATCAAATTATATTAAAGTGATGAAAATTTAAAAAAAATTGAAATATTATTAATCCGGGATGAAAGTAGTGTATATCAAATAATATATTTTTAAAAATGTCATATTACATTTAAAAAGAATTACGAATGTTAGATATTTAATTAATGACCTTATATTAAAAATAATGTGTTAATTACAAAATAATAGAAATATAATAAAATAATGAAAAAGTGAAATAAAGAGTGTGTAGTAGTTCTCCAAATTTGGAGAACTACTATTCACCTCTCTATAAATGAAGAATAGAGAGTTAATTAAAGAGTGGTTGGAGAGCCCATTCTCTATTTTACTCTCCAAATATAGAGAATGGAGAGTAAAGTAGAGGTGGGTTGGAGATGTCTAACATAGGAAAAAATTGTTCTTCCTGGAATTTTCAAAAATAACAAATAAATATAGAAATTAAATTAAAAAATATTTAACAAGTAAATCAAGAGAGAAAGTATTAAATTATTTGTTAGACTACACGACCTAGATATTGGATCAAAAAGGTGATTCTGCATGTGATTGCACTCCACTTGTCTGCATTATTTTAATAATCAACTTAGGGATATATATTAGGTAACAACCTAATTGACGTTTATTATATCCAATTAACTTCTTTGTTTTTGGTTTGGATTTCGTGGAGAGGAGGGGATTAGATCTTAAGCTCTACGTTGAGAAATGATATTTTTATTTTTTCCAAAAAAAAGATCTACTTTGAACTTTTATTTTCATTTGGTATTGGAGCCTGTATTGGAATCTATTAAATTCGGATAATGCTCTAAATAGGATTTTCTTCATACCCAGGACTCAAATTCGAAACTTCTGATTAAGAGCGAAGCAATTTCACCAATACACCACCATCCATATTGGTCAACGGTGCACTTAAAATTATCCAAAATAGGATGGTCTTGTACTACATTTTGTTTTTGGCACAATAATAAGCTTGCAAATTGCCAGTTGACTTGAAAAAATATACTCCCACATGCACTAACATTTTTCACTGCATCAAAGATGAATTTTATCATAATTAATTAACAATAATAATTTAATTATCATTAAATATAAATTTTCTTTTTGTAAATGTTCCAAAATCTATAAGATATTAAATCTTATGACAATTAACTCATGGTCACTTGTCATTTTCTTAATTAAATCAATACATGGACATACTATATAGTTTGGAAAAATCGTTCTCAGACATCGGTTTCTAAGTCAAATATTAAACGCATTATTCATTTTTGTCTTATTCTATTATTAAATGCATAGGTATTTTCCCAGAATATACTAATCAGTTGTATGACTGGACTGTATTAGAATGACAATCGAATTGATTAGAGCAAGGGTGGGGTAAGTGGGTTCAAACGAACTAATTAACTATATATATATATATATAAAATAAATTGATTGACAATTGATTGATAAGAAAAGGTGGTAAAAATGTTTTTCACACTACTATTGTGAATTCGAACTTAGAACTCCTAACTCTAGCTCTGCATCTGATATCAAAACAAAGGATTTCTCTATTTTGTTATTTTGAGGCTTCAGTAGAATCCTTTTTTGATCATACTTGTTATCAATTTTAAGAATCACAAAAATTAAGCTAATTAATTTGATGTAATTTAAAGATTTGGTAAAAGCTATTTAATTTATTCAACGATCTAGAAGTCGAATACTTCTAAAAGAACTGTTAGCTTGCTGGCAAGCAATTTGATTTATTCAAAGTAATCTTTATACAGATGTTTAAGCAAACATGAACACTCAAATTAAACACCAAGTCTTCTCTTGAAATTATTGATTTTTCTGTCTATGTAAAGTTTACGGAAAAAGAGATTTAAGTTATATACATCATCAATATAAAAAAAATTGATTTACAATATTAGATCACTTTTAATTATTGTAGCAGATATTACAAATTCCACATATTTTGACAAAGACTAACGCCTAACTTATTTCAGGTCACAATTTTTTGTGAATACTGAATTTCATTTCATGATACAATTAATATAGTAACGTGTCAAATTATTTTAGTAATTGCAATTAAGTCGAGTATAGTAAAATACTAAATTTATTTCCCAGTTGATTTAGAAGAATTTAAGTCTTTGTTTAAAAGTATTGCAATTTGCATTGGTCCTTACAATCCAAGTCATTGTCTAAATAATGTATTATAGGCCTAGCTAAAAAGTCATACTAGAATTTTTTACTAGGACTTTTAGTAAGGTAAAACATATAGTTGATAAGGTTGAGGGACCATATAATTTGAGGATTATTGGATATATCCTAATGTGTGACGTCATCGACAAAGTCGAATTAAAGTGAAGAACTGATAGATTTTTAGGCTGACAAGCTTCATAAATTTTACAGATGTTTTTGGGTTTGATAATGGCATATATAACTTGAGAGAGAAATTTGTGAGATTTATTTGATCAAAACAGAAAATACGTATTAATTATGTGCTTGGATCGTGAGTCGTGACACAATGAACCTGATATGTAGAGCTAGACAGGAAGTCTTCGACAGACACTCATCTATTAATCAAACATTTATGTACATATATATTTCTATTGATAGTATAAGTATAATAATACATTGCGTTCACAGAATTTTAAGTTACTTTATGTCACTCTTAGCTTAGCTTCTTGGATATTTAAGTTTGTTATTGTTATTATTAAAATAAAATTCAATTATACGTTAAAGACTGATTCAACTATGTACTAAGTCAAGTAAATTTATATAGGGAAACTGTAGACAAGTAGTACCAAAGTATGTGTGCATTTAATAAGTTCTAGGTCAAAGAATTTAAATTGGACCAGTATGTATTGTATTATATTATATTAAATTTTATAAGGCAAGTTATTATCTGAAGGGGGAAGAAGAAGTATAAAATAATTAAGTGGGTCTGAAGGGGCATTTGATTATGAGATCATTTATATTTAATTAGTAAATTATTTTATGTTTCTTTAATTAATATATTATTATGGCCTTGTGGGAATGAATAAGCTATATATAAAGCAAATGACTTTTTTTTCTTCTCATTATGAAGACCCGATTTAAATTTGTTACCCATGAATATAGCAAATTATTAATCTAACGCGTTTTCTAGTTCAATTCCCTTTTTTCCAAAAGCAATATTATGATGTTTTAAAGATAAATTGAAAAAATCACTTACCATAAAGTGTTACATACCTTTTTAAAGAACTTTGATTTTTTCAAAACGAAAGATTGTTAGATGGTTTATAGTAATGATGATGGTACTTCTTGCAACAATATTCCCCGGCTCATCTAGCTGGCGGATTCTCTCTTATATCTAAGTGTTGGTGACTCTGAATGGTCGCGGGAGAAAGGTTGGTGGGGTGAACTGGCACGCCAAGTGGTTAAAATAGATGAGGTTAACAAAGGAATGACAAAAATTGTAGTCATTTGTATAACGTTAGGGACATATATGTACTGATGATATTACAACGGAGGATAATATTTTAAAATTTTCAATAGCAGAGGGACAAGTACTGACCCTTCCCCGTTTTAACTAATCATATAAATGAACTAGAGAGACCAAGTAAGGAAAAAAAACAAAATGAAACTCAATACTAACACAGCATAAATGTATTTTTCACAAGCAAATTCAATGGCATCTTGTGCAATCCAGCATGTCACTGTTATCAAGGACTGTGAACTTGGATATCATAAGTAATTAACAAAAGTAAATATATAATACTAACTTGATTGAATCCCTGCATACCAGTCCATACCAAACAACGAAAATTGAATCGAACCCAAGAAACCGATGCAGGCTCGAGTGTGTTTGATTTATATCAACTTATAGTATGCAAAAACCAGCACAGGTATTCCAGCAAAAGTGTCATTCTCAATGGTGACATGGACATAACATATCATAAGAGCTATTGTAATGTTAATTGTCCTCCTGAACGATATCTTTTGGATTAACAGTAGCTGATAAATTATACTCATCTACCCGTAGCAAAGGCCTCTGCCCTTGGAAATGCACTCAGAAGTCATTTCATCAGTGGATTGTCCAGTAAATAAATGTCAAAATCCTGAGGCTCAAAGGTAAAACAGATCTCATCGCTGTCTTCCTTTTTTTCTTCTTTTTAAGTCAGAATTTGAGGGTACAAAGTAACAACAATCTGTTTGTGACATATGATTGATATACATTATGCCGTGATCCTGCATTGCTCCAAACGTTGGATTAGACCATACAAGTTTTACCTTTGAGATTATTAGTGGTGTCTCCCATAGCTGTTCCATAGATATTGGCTGGATCCAACAGTAAAAATCCTATGAAAGCAGCCAGCTTGACTTTTCCTCACGACATGCTGTGAAACAAGATTTCTGGTACTTGGAAAGGACATCCAACATAACATTACATTTTGCCATTTAGCTTGTTCCGTTTGAGGAATAAACCACTTCAGAAATAGACATCCTTATCATTCTTCCATATCACTAATGGTCTTGGAATTCCTTAAGCTCTCACAACCTGGACAATTGTGCAAGCTCTCATGTATATAAATATCACAATCAAGGCAGAAGTGTTGTTTGCAGTTTGGACAAGCAACCTGCGGACCTGGCAAATTTCCTGCATCAAATCAAATAAAGAAGAAAGTGAAACAAGCAAAATGTGAGAATATCCTGATGAATGAAGAGCAAAGTGGAACAAGCAAAAAGTGAGACTCCTGTACATTAAGTTTGCATTAGGCCAAACACATGGACATCCCCCTTAAATCTTCTTGTTGCCACGACTTTTCACTTAGACACCTCGATTGAGGTTATTATCTTTTAGACAACTTAACATATATCCAAATTATGACGTTTGAAGTTTGAACACCTCACATTAATGTGGCAGAATGAGTGACTTTCACAGTTTTGAGCGCATAAATTGTAATGTAATTTTTTTGTTTTATTTCTTTCTTCTTCTTTCTCTTCCAGCTCCTCTCTGCTGCTGCCACCACCTCCCCAAATCAGTTTGGACATGCAACCAATCACCAGAAACCACCGCAGCCTTCATCTCTCCCTCCTAAATAGAATCCCACCAGCAAAAAATACCAACTAGCGATCCTTCAGTTTCCAATAAGAGAAATACCATCAGAAACCAAGACTCATCAATGGAGAGAACACCATTAATAAATAGAACGCCCAGCTTTTACTACTACAGCACATCATCCATTCACTACACCATTCAACAACATACCCAGTGTAGTGAATGGTAATTCACTACACCATTCCAACCTGACAGATTGACGGCCTTCCAATTTCAAGCAAAACCCCTCACACCCACAACTGTATCAACACTTAAATCTAACGAAACTAAGGGGATGGCAACCCATGAACAAGTAGAAGAAAAAGAAGATGATGAACCTCATTTGTTCAGTCTAACAAAGCATCCATTGACAGTCCGTGATTTTGAAGCCGTGAACTGTGGGCTATATAACTTTACCTGAAAAAAGACAACTCTATTGGGCCTATAAAGTAAAACATCAAGATGAATGTCATGGAAATGAAGATGCTAAGATGGATGGGCAGTCATACAAGACTAGACAAGATTAGAAACGACCACATTCACAAGAAGGTTCAAGTAACACACATCGAGGAAAAAATAAGAGAAGGACACTTGAGATGGTATGTTTATGTCTTGCATTGAACTTCAAATCCACCGGTTTGTTGCTATGTGGTGAGAGAAAGTAATAAAAAGGGAAGAGGTACCCCTAAATCACATGGAAGGAAGTTGTCTTGAAAGACTTACAATCTATCGAGGTTCAGGCAAGGCTTAGTGAAAGATAGGGCACAAAGGAAGAGAAAGATCTATGTAGGAGATACCTATTAATTAAGAATATGTTTTAGTCATGCTAACACTTATACTTTACGTCCTATACTTTAATCGGAGTTGTTTACTGTTTCAGAAATTTATGACAGTAGCAAATTATAAAGAACTTCATATACTTTTTATGTTGCTTTATTTTATTACTATTACTTTATATAATGTTGGCCTGAGATGGTTTAACTGGAGTAGTATGGTCAGTGAGGATTCCTATAGCCGACACCAACTTGCTTGGGACTGAGCTTTAGTTGTATTGTTGGGCAGCTGAGTAAGGTAGGGATGACTTGAGTATTTATAGGCATGATATGTGTTTTTTAGAATAGAGTGACATATTTCTATTTTTTCTTGTTTTTTGAGGTATTTGGAGAGCAAATTTATGGAGAGATTTTCATGGGTTAAAGGAGAAAATGGAGGAATGAGCCGGAGAGAAATCAGACAACGGAAGGGTGAGGTTGGGGAAGATAACAAGGTGGGGTCTTTTTTTTTCCTTCTAAAGATAGTGTTTTCTTTTTCCTTTTTTAATTAGTTGGATTCAAAAGCCACATGGCTTTGTTCGATTTACCTTCTTTTTTTTGACGTAGGTAACTGTTTCCATTACTGTAACACAGTACATGGGTTCACTGAAACCATATTTACAAAAGTACTCAAAATCCACTGTCATATCCTTATAATGAGTCAAAGACATCAATGATAGAGACTAGGGGTGTCAAAAATGAACTCAAACATAGGTAACCCGCCAACCCGCCCAAAATTTTAAGGGTTGGGCTCAAGATAATTTGAGTTGGGTTCAATCTCAACCCATTCAAGCCTAACCCATTTTAAGAGAATCCTCAATTGAACCCAATTCAATCTCCAATTTCAACCCGTTTTAAAACTCTATACTAAGATATGTTCCTGTATTAAAGGTATGATTATCTATTTAACATCTTTTAGGATTTATCTATCAATTTGTTACTTTTTTTAAAAAAAAAAACTTGAGCTGAAATTCGAATTGTGATTATAAAAGTTAAATATCACTATGTTAAAATTATTGAGATTAATCGGATCAAATTGGGTGAGTCAAGACCCAACCCGTTTTTTAGCCCATCTGAACCCAACCCATTTGAGCCCAAAGTAAACTTGGGTGGGTCAAGACCCAACCCGATTTCTATTTCAATCCATTTTAATATCTCTAATTTCAACCCAACCCGCCCATTTGACACCCCTAATAGAGACAGTATCATTAGAGTATATCTAGTTACACCAAAAACATAAAGTCAAAATACAATTCATTTTGACTTGTTCTATAGTATTCTCCATATTCTCAAAGACTCTAAGGTTCCTCTCCTTCCATATTGTCCACCATATAGCTGCAGGTACAACTCCAGTTGTTTCTGTTCTTATCGTGAATGCCTGCTTCATCCCAACTGTGTAATGCTTCTGTGATTTTCCCTGGCATGGACGAAGATATGTTTTTGAGACATAGGAATAATCTCCATAGTTGACTTGTGACCTTGCAATGTATAAATAGATGAACCATTGTTTCTGCAGTTTCCCCACAGAAAAAACATCTCGAACATAAAGGGATCCCCTTTTTCATCAAGTTATCTTGTGTTAGCACTACCTCCTTAGCCAATAACCAGACAAAGCAAGCTACTTTGTGTAGGATGATGCTTTCCAAATGTGTTTCCAAGGCCATCGTAGTATCTGCTGGTTTGGTTGGTTCATCTTCATGTAGACTGCATTTACTTTAAAAGTCCCGTTACTATTTCCCTGCCACTGTAGGATGTCTTGTCCGGCCTTCAAACCACTGAAATGGTCGATGGTGCTGAAGAATTTTGTTACTCTTGGTATTTCCCAATCATTGAGGTGTCTCCTGAACACAAAATTCCACCCTTGAGGTGTCCACAATTCTGCTATTGTGCTCTGTTGATGTAAAACTTAGTTATAAATATCTAGGAATAATGTCTCCATGCTGCTTGCTTCATGTCAATCAGCCTTCCAGAAGACAGTTTTAACTCCATCTGCCACTTTGACTATGGTATTAACTTTGAATTCATTCCACAAAATTCTGATAGATTTCCATAAGCTAACACCATAAGGAGTAGTGACCTCCTTTGTCATCCAATTATCGTTCTCCTCATATTTAGCTTTAATGACTCTAACCCATAGACTTCGATTTTCATTTGAATATTTCCATAGCCATCTCATTCTTAAAGCTTTACTCTGATTCTTCAGATTTTTGATCCCCAATCCCCCAAATCTTTTCTCATTGATCACTGCCTTCCATTTGACTAGGTGGTAACCCTTCCTGTCTGTGTTCCCTTGCCATAGAAATTTCCTCCTGATGCTATCCAACCCATTGATGATTCCTAGTGGGATAGGAAATAATGACATCATATACGTTGGAAGTGCATCGAGCACGGAGTTTATCAAGGTCAATTTTCCACCCATGGAGAGATATTGGGACTTCCACCTTGCTAACTTCTTCTCACATTTCTCAAATCTCCTCATTTCATATTTCCATAGACATAGAGCTGGTCCCTGAAGGCAATCCAAGGTAGATAGTTGGTAGAGCACCCACTTCATACCCTAAGATTGTCTTTTAAGATTTTCATGTTTGGCACTTCATTAACCGGGTATAAGAAGCTTTTCCTTTGATTAACATGTAAACCTAACATTCCTTCAAATATTACCAAGATCAGTCTCAGTATTTTGAGATGCTCTTCTTCAGCATCACAAAATATAAGTGTCATCTGCATACTGAAGACGAGTTATCTTCAAGCTATCCCTTCCAGCTCTAGCAACATCAAATCCTCTTAACCAACCTTCCCTGTTTGATATCTTAATCATGTTGTTCAGACCCTCCATGACTAAGAGGAACAAAAAGGGTGATAGAGGATCACCTTGTCTTAGGCCCCTCTGTGAATTAAAATAACCTGCTGGTGAACCATTAATAAGTACAGAGAAGTTCACTGTTGAGATACAAAATTTAATCCAGTGCTTCCATTTGCGTCCAAATCCCATCTTCTCTAGCAGATCCATAAGAAAGCCCCAATTGACATGATCATATGTTTTCTCAATGTCTAATTTGCATAGGATTCCGGGTTTCTTCAAGTTCACCATGGAGTCTATTACTTCATTTGCTTTGAGGGAAGCATCCATAATTTGTCTTCCTTTGATGGATGCCAGTTGTTGTGAGTCCACAAGCTTTAGCCATCACTCTTTTCAACCTTTCAGTAAGCACTTTGCAGAATAGCTTGTAAATACTACCTATCAATGGGTCTGAAGTCTCTTAATTCTTTAGCACCTTTCTTCTTTGGAATAAGAGCTATGAAGGTAGCATTGAAACTTCTTTCAAACCTTCCTTGCTCGTAGAAATTCTGGAAGGTCTTCATGATATCATTTTTTACCACTTCCCAACACTTGATGTAGAACCCCATTGTAAACCCATCTGGACGGTCCAGGCGCTTTAGGCATTTCAGTACCTCCTCCTCATCAAATCCCCTTTCTAAATCTTCCATTTCCTCCACTGTCAGCCTTGGGCAATTTGTGAAGTTGCTGGCAGGTCTTGCCATTTTACCACATCATCGCATGTAAACTCATGCATTTTTTTTACTAACTAGGAATGACGTGTTCAATAGGCACATTTTAGACATACATTAGGTGTTTGATGGGTAACAGCTTCAATTAAGGTGTCTAAATAAAAGGTCGCCGCAACTTTAAGAGGTTGTCTATGTATTTGAACTTGCATAAAGAAGAGATAAATTGCTTCCTTTCCAGGTTTTATGATCCCAAGCATGTTGTCCAAGCACAACTCATTTTACAGAATAATTTCCTAATTCATCACACAAGTTACAAGAAATTTGTCTTCATCATAGAAATTCAGAAGCTTCTGATTTCAGAGAAACTAAAGGTTGATTGAACATGTCAGGTTGTGGAAAGAGAGGAAAAGGTTTGGGAAACGGAGGAGCAAAGCTTTTCACCGTAAGGTCCTCTGTGATAACATTCATTGAATCACAAAGCCAGCCATTAGGCATTTGGCATGTAGAGGGGCAGTGAAGTGTATCAGTAGGCTAATCTATGAAGAGACTCGTGGGGTGCTCAAGATCTTCTTGGAGAATCTGATTCCTGATGCTGTTACTTATACTGAGCATACTCGTAGGAAGACGGTGAGTGCTTTGGAGGTTGAGTATGCTCTCAAGAGACAGGGCAGGACTTTGTATGGTTTTGGGAGTTGAGGGGAGGTTTGGTTCTGACTTTTGTTTTGTCTGCAAAAGTCTTGCTGTCAAGAAAAGAATAGTTATGTTAATGTTGGTAAAGGATATGGGATTCTGCTTGGTGTGGTGGTTTAATTATGGTGTAATTAGTATGGTTCCTGTAGGGTACATATTTCTGCTATAGTAGTAGTACCTGTTCTTTTTTGTAAGTTGGGATGTGGTGGAAGCTTGTTTCAGAACTATTGAAATTTGCTCTAATTCAATGAATACTATTGACTGATTCAAAAATAAGTTAAAAGAAATTTGGCAAAAAAAAGAAGAAAAAAAATTCTCGCTGAATACAAACACTAGTGTTTTCTTTTTCCTTTTTTTATTAGTTGAATTCAAAAGCCACGTGGCTTGGTTCAATTCACTAATTTGCCACACCCTCACATGTGAACTGACACATTTTATTTTTTCCAAGCTAAGCATGAAGTGTTCAATAGGCACATTTTAGACATACATTAGGGGTTTGTTCAGTATGGAAGAACACATTTTCTGGAAAATGTAAATAAGTTACACAAGTGGGATTCCACATTGATAGTGTCCTTCCTACCTTTCAACACACCTCATCTTCAGCCTCACCCCTGCAGCCTCCATCCCCACCACCCCACACACCTTACCCTTCACCTTCACCTCTCATAGTATTGTTCAAAATTCAAATTATCTACAAATGCTTTTCGGATAATATTTTTTGCCTGCGTACCGAACACACTCACTCTTTTGTAACTACTTTGCATCTTTTTGATGCCATGAATGGAATCAATTACTTCATCTAAAAAAAAGTAAGAAATCCACTTATTTTCCTAGAAAATATTTTCCACCGAAAACATTTTCCATCATACCGAACACACCCTAGGTGTTTGCGGGTAACAGCTTCAATTTAGGTGTCTAAATGAAAAGCCGTGGGAACTTTAAGGGGTTGTCTATGTATTAGGAATTGCATTAAGAAGAGACAAATTGCTTCCTTTCCAGCTTTTATGATCCCAAGCCATGTTTGTTCCAAACACAACTCATTTTACAGAATAATTTCCTAGTTTCATCACAAGTTACAAGAAATTTGGCCAAATCAAAAAACAATCTGGCTGAATACAAACACCAGTTTTGTTGTTTTTTTGAAGCTTGTACAGGTCTGAAAGTTAACTGGGGAAAGAGCAGTTTATATCCTATTAAGGATGTGACAAACATCCAAAGTCTAGCTGACATTTTGGGCTACGGAGTGGGGAAATTGCCCACAACTTATTTGGGTTTGCCTTTAGGTAATACACACAAAGACTTGAAGATATGGGACAACATAGTCGAGAGGACTGAAAAGAGACTAGCTAGATGGAAGGCTCAATACATTTCTTTTGGTGGCAGACACATTCTTATCAACTCTGTTCTAGACTCTCTCCCAACATATGTTATGTCTCTTTTCACTATACCGGCAAAAGTGGTTAAGAAATTGGACAAACTTAGGAGAGATTTCCTTTGGCATGGTTGCAAAGAGAACAAGGGATACAATTTGGTCAAGTGGGCGACAGTTTTGCATAGAAAAGATAAAGGTGGCTTGGGCATCAGAGATTTGAGGAAGCATAACAACAGTCTTTTGATGAAATGGTTGTGGAGATACACTGAGGAGAGGCAAGCTTTGTGGAAAGATTTGATTAAATGTAAATATGGGGAGGATGGATTCTGGTGTAGTAACATAAGCACGGATGCTTATGGAGCGGGGGTTTGGAGAGCTATTAGAAACTTATGGCCCAATTTAGAAGCAAATTTACATATCAAGGTGGGGGATGGAAGGAGAACTAGATTCTGGTGGGATGTATGGATCAAACAAACCCCCCTAAAAGACCTGTTTCCTGATCTATTTATTTTGTGAAACCAATTCTGAGGCAATGATCAGTGATTGCTAGACAGTACAAGGTTGGGATCTCTATTTCAGAAGACTTCTATATGATTGGGAAATAGAGAGAGTAGCCAAATTGTTGGAGGAAGTGGGGGATTTTGCAAGCCCCAATACTGGCAATGATGTTGTTAGATGGTCACACAGTAAGGATGGGATCTTCACAGTTGGCAGGGCATATAAAAAGGAGTACAACTCGCAAAGTAGCAGATACCAGAGTTCATGGAAAAATATCTGGAGGACTGCAGCACCAACAAAAGTTAAATGCTTTACTTGGCTGGTCATTAGAAAGGCATGCTTGACACATGAAGTCTTGAGGAAGAAAAGAAAGATCATACTTCCGTGGTGCTCTTTATGTGGAAAGACGGGGGAAACTAAAAGTCACCTATTCTTACATTGTACTTTCACAGAACAAATATGGTCCATGTTTCTCAACTATTTAGAAGTGAAATGGACTATGCCCGAACATACAACTGATTTACTTAGTTGTTGGATCAGGAGAGGAGGTAGCAAGAGACAGAAGACCTGGTGGAATTTGATTCCACATTGCATTTGGTGGACAGTGTGGAAGGAGAGGAATAGTAGGAATTTTGAAGATATATCCAATTCCATTCACAAGGTTAAATGGAATTGCATTGTATCTCTATATTTTTGGTGTAAAGAGATAGGATTAGAGGATTCAGATCAACTTTTAGAACTCTTAGGATCCTTGTAAGTATTATACTTTTTGTTCTTTTCTGATTTTTTAAAGGTCCCCAGCTTATCCTTAATGCTGAAGAATACAATGTTTACCAATTCTCAAAAAAAAAATACAAACACTAGTTCAACAGGCTACTTCCTTAAAAGACCAAATTTCAACATTGCTTGAAATTTAGCCTGAACACAGTCCTCAAAGGACATAATTAAAACAACCAGTGAGAAGCACAGAATTGTAACACAAAAGAACTTACTATCTTGGACATGAATAATTTAAGCTCTAGAAACTAAATATCTTGTTTCTTCTGTAGAACACTAGAGACATTTCTTTTGCTTAAGTTCAACAAAAGCTCAGTTACGATTACTGCTTGTTTTTTTTCTTTCGTTCTTTTTTTAATCGGACAAATGCACATACAAGATATCTCAGATGACAAACAATTATGTAAATGCCTTCTACAATTCTCTGTAGCTATGAACTTAAAGAAAGGAACTTTACTGACATCCTCAGCAACAGTAGATGCTTCAGGTCAGGGTTATGTACCCAGGGTTAATCTGATGAACTACTCCATTTGACAATTATCAAATTATCGATCATTCTAACATGTACATGGATGATGATAATATCTGCGAAACAAATGCAAATCTCAGGTGTTCTATTTTTATTTATTCAATTTGATAAGGAAGACCAGCTCAGGTGCTTCAGTGGGTCCCAGATTCACATTATAGGTTACTTACAATGCAATCTTGAGAGCAAACAGAAAAGACATATTTCCTCATTTTGGCATGAATCTTTTTTACCACTGGAAGTTTCAATTCTGAAAAGACAGATTTCCTTGTTTCTGCGGCATGAATCTTTTACCTCTAGATGGTTTCAATTTTGAAAATAAGCTTAAGAGTACTCTTACCAGGATTTAGAAGACTCAGTTGGCAACCAAAGCAATTCTTTGGTAACTTGTGAAAATCTTTCAGAGCTGAGGGTGACACGTCATCAAATGGCCTTATTGGGAAGAGATGGTGATATGACCTTGCCAAATGTGGAGAAGATACAAGGGTCAGTCCGCAGATGCAACACTCGGTAGGAAGCTCACATATACGTGCTTTGCATCTTGGACAAGTGTATCCACCGCCAACTTTAGCCTCTTTATGACATGAACAAATTGAAATGACACCCTCTGCTGTTCTTTGGGGGAACCCCATCTTGATCAAATTTGCAACAGCAAACTCTGCAATAGCTGGAGGAGGTGGGGCATGCTCCAATACCAACTCTTTTAAATGAGGCTGACAGAGCAATAACAAAGAATCAAATTATAAAAAGTTTTACAATATTATGCTTGCCACATATAGTTAATCATTATTCAATGAGACATTCTAATTTCTACATAGTAGGCAATTAGAACCAAATTTCTCCTAAATTTCCAGAAAAAGATTTCCTTATCTATTAGTTTTTGTTTCTCAAGTTCCCGTATTCCCATTACTTCAGAGCTCAATTATCAATTCCTTACCTCATCCAATGCAACAAAGTGCATTCCACCAGTCTCTTGGCAGAGATTTCCTTATTCTATTAGTTTTTGTTTCACAAGTTCTCGTATTCCCATTACTTCAGAGCTCAATTATCTATTCCTTACCTCATCCAATGCAACAAAATACATTCCACCAGTTTCTTGGCAGAGATGCTTGCATATGTAGAGTTCTGCAGAGAGACCAATTACTGAGCACCTTATCTTGGACGCTTTGCATTTTTGGATGGTTTCCAGTATATCCCCTGGATCACATGTGCTAAGAGCTGAATACAAGATAAGGGCTTCACGATGACCATACGATGGGATTTGATTTAGGAGATCACACACAAGATCTAGGCCATTCTGAAGGGATGCATCACCCGAGGTCCCCAATTTACCCATCAATGCTTTGATATGAGCCTCAGGACTGCCACCAAGATCTGTTAAGCAATGAGCTACTCCATCTTTCAAGATCACCAAGCCAATTTGACTCAGGGGATTCTGGTCAAAAAATTCTCTTATAAAAGCCTCCACTTGTCTAGCAACTACAACCATTCGGCTTGGTTTATAATCCATTTCTGCAGCTGCCTAAAATTCAAAAATCAAGTGAGCAATTATTAACTCAAAAGATGTAAAAGTTCATGATATTATGAGACATTACTGTCTCTCTTTCAAAAGTCATTTTAAAATCATCCAGACTTAATTGATTATGTCTAGATTTCTAGCTTTCCAAGTTTGTGTGGGTGTTGCGGAACTATAAGCATATAGGAAAAGTATCAAGTAGATGCAACCGATGCTCAGAAAAACTTTCAAGCAATGTGAAAAAAAAAACTAGGAAAATGTCACCAAAAAAAGGATGCTGACATCTTGAAAGGAGAACTATCAGCAAGAAGCTTATATGCAAATGTTTAAGATTGTTTATCGCAGCACCTTGTCAATGATGAAAGAAAACGTCTAATGCAGTGATGAGCACAACCCAATTAAAGGACATTTTCAAAAGGCAATAATTGTCTTAGACATACTCAATTCACAATTTTAGAATTTCAAAATGTGGTTTGGAGAAATATGGTGGCATCAAAACTGAAAGTAGGTATTCACTTGAATATTCATTAAATTCACTGATCAAAGACAACCCAATTGCACAGGCATACAGTAGCATGATTTTCTGAAGAAGTTACTAAGTGTTGGTTTCTCAAAGCCATTACAAGAAACGGAAATATACTTGGCTTTTATCAATATCTCATAGCATAATGAACCAGTTACAATCACTAATTCAGCCCTAGATGCAAATAGAAATCCATAAAACAAAGACCTGCTGGTTCTTTAAAAGGACCCTATTGTATTCCTTCTTAAAGAAGTTCAGCAGATTGTCTGGGAAATTGGACCCGATTAACTTCTTCCGGAGATAACTCATTTACAAACAGATAAAGATAGATGCTTAAATATTTTTTTCATATCTTACAATGAAAAACTAAACCTTTAAATGTCAGTAACCAATTACAGTAATGCAGTTATTGGCAATCATATAGGATTTTACGTACCCTGGAGAAATCAATGATAATGTAGAGGTACCGAATCAGACCCTTCTGAATTCGTGCAGCGGTTGCAGTGCGGAGACGTCGTCGATATTGAGCATGGGATAGAGTTGTGTTGTCAATTGGACGAAGGAGACCTGATTCATCCTCTTGCAAAGACTCCCATGATCTTTCATCTGCATAAGTTCTTTCCCATGCTTCTCGACCTCTCCCATTTTCCTCCTCATCCTCCTCTTCTTGATTAAATCGTTTTTCTTCATTGTTCATTTCCCTGTGAGATATAATGCCAACTCTTAATAAGATGACCAGATACTTGAGAAACTGATTGTACAAACTCAATATTAGTACAAGACTCTGTATGTGCGTGTTCTGAGGTCTTTACATTACACATCCTTATTGTATGCACTATTTTCCAATTTGAACCTAGTCCTTTGCTATTTCTATACTTCACTTTTCCCCCTAAAGTGTGTCGCACCCCATTTTCTCACAAAAGAGGGTTTCAACATGTGACAACTCTTTTAATGGGCTAAAAGTGAAGAGTTGTCACCTAATAGGATAAGGTGTGTTAGGACACCTAATTTTCTTTTTTAATTGAGGTGTCCGGGTCAGCTTGCATGCACCTTGATTAATTCCACGGGATACATGTACCTCTTACCAGCAAGAGGTACTAGGTAACATCCACCAAGGCTAGAACAAATGGGATGAAATCACCTTATTTTTTGTCTCTACTAGGATTTGAACATGAGACCTTAGGGTTCTCAACCCACTTCATTTACCACTAGGCAGCACCCTTATTGCGCGTTAGGGCACCTATTTACTACAACTAATTGCAAATAATTCCATTTACTAGTCTCCGCGACATGAGATCATTAAGAGTTCAGATTACCTCAAAAGAAAAGTGTTAGGCACCATTCAAGGTCCACAACTAGGTGGGATTTAAGTGCTTAAGGTAAATAATTCTAAATGACCTAGATGATTAAAGATTCAAATAATTATATTAACCAAAAGTGATATAAGTAAATGTTAATGCTATAGACAAAGCCCCTGGCCCTGATGGTTACACAATGGGGTTTTATCTAAAATGTTGGGACATCATTAAACAAGACATTATGGGGGCATTCCATAATTTTCACTTAACTAGGATGTTTGAAAAAAGCTATAATGCAACTTACATAGCACTGATTCCTAAGAAGACAGGAGCAAAGGAACTCAAAGACTTCAGACCCATCAGCTTAATTGGAAGCTTTTACAAGCTGATTTCCAAGGTACTGACAGAAAGACTCAAGAGAGTTGTGGATAAATTGGTAGACAAGCAACAAATGGCTTTTATCAAAGGCAGGCAAATAATAGATGCAGTGCTCATAGCTAATGAAGCAATTGATTCCAGAGTGACCCAGAAATATCCCGGTATATTATGCAAACTTGATATTGAGAAAGCATATGACCATGTGAACTGGGAATTCATTTTAAGTATGCTGAGTCAAATGGGTTTTGGTGGGAGCTGGACCAGCTGGATCAAGTTCTGTATCTCAACTGTGAAGTTTTCAATACTCATTAATGAGTCACCTGAAGGATTTTTCAATGCACATAGAGGGATCAGGCAAGGGGATCCCCTATCCCCTTTCCTGTTCATCATAGCCATGGAGGGACTCAACAACATGCTAAATATAGCTAAGATAACAGGAAGAATTCAGGGATTTGAAGTTAGCAAGGTTGCTGAAAACAGTGTAGAGATCACACATCTGCAGTATGTTGATGATACACTAATTTTTTGTGGGGCTGAGGAGGAGCAACTCTTGATAATAAGACTTATATTGGTGTACTTTGAAGCCATTTTTGGGCTCCATATAAATTGGAACAAAAGCCACTTGTATCCAATTAATGTGGTTCTAGAAATGGATCACCTTTCTCAGATCCTGGGAGGTGCGATAGGCACTTTTTTTTTTTGAAAAGGTAACTTGTATTATAAACACAGGAATACTCAGGATGTATTCCAGTAATACTTACAATCAGAAATACAAAAGTGTAGCTGTTTTCCTATGAACTCCTTAAGGACTCTAACATACTAGTGATATCCTCATCTTCATGAGGATATTCATGTTTACACCAAAAATAGAAAAGAGCTAAACATTTCAGCTTCATCTTCTCCATAGAGCAGCTCTTGTTCTCAAAACATCTTTGATTCCTTTCCAGCCAAATAGTCCACCAAATGCAGGCTGGGACAAACTTCCATCTCTCCCTGTGCCCCGACTGATTTCCATCCCGATTCCAACATGCCAAAGCTTCCTTTATGTTTCCTGGCATAGACCAACTGATGCCCCTTTTGTTGATGAAAATTTGCCAAAGTTTCACTGTCTCCTTACAGTGTAAAAAGAGATGATTTATTGTCTCTGTCTCACATTCACAAAAAAAACATCTGGAGCACAAATCGAGGCCCTTCTTCATACGGTTATCCTGCGTGAGAACAACCTGTTTTGCTAAGAGCCAAGTAAAACAGGCCACCTTGAAGGGCACCTTAACTTTCCAGATCATTTTCCATGGCCAGTAGCTTGATTGAGTGTGTGTCCTCTGTGAGTTTCTGTAAGCTGTTCCAACTGAGAATCTCCCCTGTGTATCTGGAGCCCATAACAGTTTGTCTTCTTCTCTGTTACTGAGTTCCTTGTATCGTTCCAGGATATTTAGAAATTCAACCATTCTATTCACCTCCCAATCATTTAAAGGTCTTCTGAACTTTAAATTCCAACCTTGAGCATCTCTCATTTCTTTGAGAGTGGCCACTTTCTGTAGACTCAAGCTGAATAGGTCAGGGAAACTAGCTTTAAGTGAAGCTTGTCCCGCCCATACTTCCTCCCAAAATAGAGTTTTTCCACCATCTCCTATCTTAATTGTGCACTTGTTTATAAGTTTTGGCCATAGATTCCTGATTGTCCTCCACACTCCGGTGCCATATGGTTGTGTTGCTATGTTGCTGATCCACCTTGTCTCCATTCCATATCTAGCCTTAATGGTGTCTTTCCACAGCGACTGTTCTTGTGATGCAAATCTCCACAGCCATTTCATTAGCAGGCTGTGGTTTTGTATTTTCAGATTCCTTGTTCCTAGTCCCCCTTCTTTCTTGCTGACTAAAACTTCATTCCACTTGACCAAGTGAAACTTGTGCTTATTTGGATCGCAGTTTCCTTGCCAAAGAAAATTTCTTCTAATGGCATCTAATCTGTCTCTTACACTTGCTGGCATAGGGTACACCGACATCATCTAGGTAGGCAAAGCAGCAAGAACACTGTTGATGAGAGTAGCTCTGCCACCCAGGGATAAATACTGACTTTTCCAATTGGCAAGCTTCTTCTCGCTTTTCTCCAGTACATTGTTCCATATGCCTTTTGATTTGCTCTTATCTCCTAGAGGCATTCCCAAATATATTGTGGGCAGCTCCCCTATCTTTCCTCCCAGAATATTTGCCAGACTGTCAATTCTAGGTACCTCATTGACTGGATAGATGTAACTTTTGCCCCAGTTAATGTGTAGACCTGAAGTTGCCTCAAACAATATCAATATTATTCTTAAAAACTTCAGTTGACTGATGTCTGCATCACAAAATATTAGTGTGTCATCTGCATAATGGAGATGTGAGATAGCTAGACTCTGTCTATCCCCCATGTTTGCATTGAAACCCCTTATCCAGCTGTTTGTCTGGGCTGTTCTTAGCATTTCATTGAGACCCTCCATTGCTAAGATAAAGAGAAAAGGAGATAATGGATCCCCTTGTCTCAAGCCTCTCTCAGATGAGAAGAAACCTGTGGGAGAGCCATTAATCAAAACTGAAAATTTCACTGTAGTGGTGCAAAATTTGATCCAGTTTATCCATCTTTCCCCAAAACCCATGTTTTCCAAAGTCTTCCATAGGAAACCCCAATTTAAGTGGTCATAGGCTTTCTCTATATCCAGCTTACAAAGAATGCCTGGGACCTTGCTAATTTGCCTCACATTTACACATTCGTTGGCAATCACAATAGCATCCATGATCTGCCTGCCCTTAATAAATGCCATCTGATGTGTATCTACCAGTTTTGAAACAACTTTTTTCAGCCTCTCAGTCAACACTTTTGAGATGATCTTATATTATATGCTACCTATTAAGCTAATGGGTCTAAAGTCTTTTAGTTCTTTGGCCCCCAATTTTTTTGGGATCAAGGCTACGAAGGTGGCATTGAAGCTTCTTTCAAAAATGTTCTGATTATGAAAGTTCTGAACTGCTGCCACTACTTCTTTGCTTACTATTTCCCAGCAATTGGTGAAGAATGCCATAGTGAATCCATCCGGCCCAGGTGCCTTGTCCCTCGCACATGCCATCACACATTCTTTGATCTCAGCCTCACTAAATTGACTTTCTAGCATTAAGTTATCTTCTTCGCTGATAACAACACCTGATCTATGGTTGAATTGAGGTCTCCATATCTCTGATTCTGTATACAACTTCTGATAAAATTTGACAATCTCCTCCCTGATCACTAATGAGTCCCTTGTACACTCACCATCCACCAGAAGTTTGTCTATATTATTATATCTTTTGTGACAGTTTGCAGTTCTGTGAAAAAACTTTGTGTTTTTGTCACCTTCTTTCAACCATATAGCTCTGGACCTTTGTCTCCACGCGACCTCCTCCTTTTTTGCATTTTCCTCAAACTCCACAGTGAGAGTTGTTCTTAGATAGATCTCATCATCAGATAACTGTCTCTGGTCTTGTATTACCTCAAGCTCTGTCACATGACTTAGGATACTCTGTTTTTGTAGTCCCAGGTTGCCTTGGCTAGTCCTACTCCACTCTTTTAGCTTGCCTTTCAAATATTTTAGTTTGTCAGCTAAAATATAATCTGGTCTGCCTCTGCAATGGTGAGATTCCCACCATAACTTTACTTTCTCCTTGAAATTTTCTGTCTGCAGCCACCAGTTCTCGAATTTGAAGAAAGAAATTGATCTCTCCCAATTTCCACATTCAAGAATTAGGGGACAGTGATCCGATGTTACTCTATGTAGGACTGATTGCTTGATGTTCCTAAAAGAGTTTTCCCATGCTTCAGAAATCAGAAATCTGTCTAGTCTGGCTGCAACATCATGGCCTTCCCCTTTCTTCCAAGTATACTTGTTCCCTGCTAATTGTAAGTCCACTAGCTCCATATCCTCGATGAACTCTGAAAAATCCCTCATGGCTTTATTATATCTTGAACAGTTCTTCTTTTCTGAAGGAAATCTAACGGTGTTAAAATCTCCCGCCACCACCCAAAGACCTGTGAAAAGTCCTCTTACAGCCCCTAGTTCCCACCAGACCTCCTCCCTTTCTAATGTACAATTTGGAGCGTAAACTCCTGTCATATGCCAACTGAGGTCCTGAGTTTTGCCCACAAATTTACAAGTTATACAGTATGTACCTGTCTCGCATATTTCCCCATCCCACAGTCTGTTATCCCACATTAGAATTATGCCCCCTCTTGTGCCACTAGCTTCTAGTTGCACGTACTTCACCCATCTGTTCGACCATAAATCTTTAATGATCTCCCTTATATCCCCTTGTAATTTCGTCTCCTGAAAGCAGAAGACATCAGCTTTCCAATTGTGTAACAAACTTTTAATCAGGAGTCTCTTCCTGGCATCATTGAGACCCCTCACGTTCCAAGATATGATGTTAACCTTCATTAAATTGGACAATGGTATGTCCCCCCCCTGCTTCTCGTGCCGTAGCTGAAAAAATTGTTTCCAAATTCCAACCTTTTCAGTTCCTTTGATCCATTACTTTTGGGAGTCAACGGAATCAGAGCCTTCACTACTTCAATGGGGTTTTGCCTCTTCCCATCTATCTTCATGAACAATTCCTCAGCTAACTCCTCGGAGCCGTTAAAATGTACCCCAAATTCTTCAGCCAATTTGAGAACATTCTGTCTAACCCAAAAGGAGACAGCTGCGTGATTATCTGCATCCATGCTGTCAGTTAAATCTGTTGAATTCAGTGGGATAGCTTCTTCTATATTTAGTGCCCCAATTTCTTTTCTTCCTCTATCTACCTGTTTGATTAAATCTCCTCTGTCATCAATATGTATTATTGACATGGCATCTTCGTCAATTTGGCCCTCAAATTGAAATTCCTCCTCACCACCTTCTTCGCTTGTGTCGAGGTTGATTGAGGGAAGGATCTGCTTTTCTGCACTATTTTGTTGAGGAAAAGTATCGATGATAATCTGATTTGCTTCAGTTTCATCATTTAAAGGGTCTCCTAGGCTTTTAATTACAAAAGCCTTTTCAAACCTATTTGCCCATTGGGCCATCGGATCCTGGCCCAAAATTTTCAAACCCTTTCTTTTGACCTTGCCTTCATTTAAGTTGAGATCATGTGAAGCCCCATGTGCTTCTGTCCCCACTACTTCTTCACGTGTGGATTCACAAGTTTGGACAGCTGTGTAATTCAAATTTCCTTGGGACTCAGAGGTTCCCACGTGCCCAGTCACATCTGTGCAGACTAAATCTCCCCCTCCTCTTTTGTTGTAGGGTTTCTCTATAAACCGTTGTACAAACATTTGGTTTTCTCTTGGACCTTCAGTTAAAACTCTCGCCGGAGCTTCGATCCAAACTTGGATCCTAAAAATCTTTCCGTCATGTTTCAGCTCCACCACCTTCGGTACTGATATCTCATCTCCTTTTACCTTCAGTCTTGCCCATTTAAGATGATTCCGAAGCTCAGTTTCCTCCTCTGTCTGAATCCATCCACCGCAAAGATCACCTATTTCTTGGAGAATCTTTTGGGACCAGAACTGTAATGGTAATCCTACCAACCTGATCCACACTTGCTTCAGATTCTCTGTTATCGCATTTGACGTCGACGACCACCAGTTGAGTAGGAATTTGTGGTTCTTCCAAAACCAGGTTCCTTTCACGATATGGTGGGCATCCTTCTTTGTGGGTAGTTCAAAGAGAAACTGATTCCGACCCATCTCATAGATGTTGACACCATGAAGATGCTTACAAGTACTCGTTGACCATTGGCGGATCTCCGACAAGATGACATTTGGGATTTCCTCTGGTAGACTGCCAACCACACACCTAGCCAGTAACTCATTCTGGGTTCTGCCTGCCTCGTCAGAGATCACCAAAGAATTTCCTTGTCTGTGGGTTTTAGCCGCATTCATTTCTCTTGTGGTCCATTTGTTGTTTCTGACTGCATCGGCATATAGTAACCCCTTTTCTGTATTTCGATGTATTAATGTCTCTGTCCTTTTCCTCTTAGCATTAATGAAATTTGTTATTTTGAAAGCAATGTCTAGCCACCCTGAGTTGAATGACCATTCAGGAATGATGATTACTGCTTTCCTTTTCCCTTGCATATTGATAATACTAATGTAACGACCGGATTTGTTGAAATTTCTAGAGCAAAAGAATTCTGAGGCATGATCATGAAATTTCCATCTTTTGACTGAATTTCCTTTGGTTTTTGAAGCTTCTCTGAGGACAAAACCTACCCACTCCATCGTCTTTTGGCTGAAACTCGCTCTTGTCATCATCTTACGTCCTCTTTCCACCCATTCGTACCACGTCTCAGCTCTTGATATCGTTCTGGTGATATCGTATGATTTAAAACCCATCACGAAATATATGACATCTTCATCCATATTTGAAAAGAAAAAAAGAGGTTCCTGGGAAAGGAGAAAAAAAAAAAAAAGGGAGGGGGGGGGTCAGTAGGTTGATTCCGGTGATCGAATACCACCGGAAAAGGACTCTAAAGGTCCAGAAGGGACCTTAGAGGTGGACCTCGGGAGAAGTGCCTGGGAGCATATTCCAAAGATATAGGAATGTTTATTTGCTGCACATGATTTTTTTGTGCCAGCTTTTTGGTAATATTCAAGCAGCTAACATGTGTAATAAAACCTCATGCACCAAGTCTGTAATAAGTCCTTCACAATTAGGAGACCTAAGTCATGCTAATCCTGTAGTCACGTGAAGAAGAGCCGAACACGTTCACGATAAATATTTCAGATGAGGCAAGTTTTTTTATAAGGTAAATAATTTGTTTGATGTTGTAGAAAGTAGAGAACCTTGTTCTCTGCAAAAGTCACTGAATCATCTAGACAAATGGGCCATCATGGGTGCACCAAAAAAAACAGTGGACAACAAGACATTCCTCGACTGTACAAAGTCGGTCTCAGCAACCCTCAAACAGTCTCCTGCTTCTCCCTTTTCATAACACACATAAGAACTAGGGAACCAATTTCCCATATCATGAGTCTTCTCTTTCTTCTTCTGAAACCTCAACCAAATAGGATCTCCTTTAGTGTGTTTGACACTTCAAATAATTCAAAGCCACCCACTACAAGCGTGCTGCTATTTGATAGTGCAACAGGAGGTGATTCACATTTTTTTCTCAAGCCTCTACAAAAGTGGCACCTGCTACTATGATCCTCCTCTTCCTAAAACCTTCAGCTGTCAGTTTATCATGTCTGAGGCCACCACAGATGGATTTTGGAATTCACATAGTTGGAATCTATCTTTTAGAAGATTGCTTAATGATTGGGAGGTTGATAGAGTGGCTGAAATGCTGAAGATTTTTGAAGTCTTCCAAGGAACAAGGGAAGATTTAATCTCTTGGAAGGGGGAAGAAATCAAAATTTTCACAGTCAGATTTGCCTTCTCCAAGCTCACACGTCCATATCAAGTGATGGAATGGTCCTGAAAATCGATCTGAAAATCAAATGCCCCTTACAAAATGATTTGTTTCACCTGGCTGATTGCATGAAAGGCTTGCCTAAGCCATGAAGTTCTCCAGAAAAAGGGAATCCAGCTAACCTCTAGATATTTCTTATGTCATGACAAGGATGAGGCCAACACCCGTCTTTTTCTTCATTGTAAGGTTACTGAGTGACATTTTGTGGCAGCTCTTCCTTGCATTAACTGAACACAATGAGTGATGCCAAAGGAAACCAAGAACCTTTGTGGTGCTAGAACAACATTAAGACTAAGAATAGACAGAAGAAGTAGTGGCGGCGCAAGGCTTGTGTCTGGTGAACCATTTGGGGGGAGAGGAACAGAAGATGTTTTAAAAACACTAGTAACTCTATACAGAGAATCAAGCTAAATTGTTTTGTGTCATTTCAATTCTGCTGTAAAGAGAATAATGTAGTAGATTTTTTTGCTTCTCTATAGGGTCTTAAGCCTTCTGTAATTTCATACTGCCAGTATCTTCTTGGTACTGAGAAATACAAAGTTACCTTTATCAAAAAGAAACAATAATAATAACTTTCAGCTGTCAGCATCATTTCCCAGGCTGCTAACCACACAAAGAAGCAAACTCTACCAAGCACCATTGGGATCCAAGAAGATGCGGAAATTCATATATGAGGTAACTATTCTAACCCAAGAAACCAAAGATGATTCTAGGCTATCATTACCAATTAAAGTTTGGTAGATGTGTGGAAGTAGAATTACTAATGATTTGGTCGGCTAACTCTTATATAATAACCTGTTCCACATAGCTTAAATCTTTGTTCTCGAACAATGCAGATAAACTCCTTTGCCAGATAATTTACCTAAACAGGGACAGGTGGGATTAAGAAAAGAACTTAGTAACGCTATTAGCTACTCATATGTTTCAAGATAAAGTAAAACCTATTGATAAATCTATGTAAGCTAAACTTTTATTAAATAAACCTGAAGTCTTATTAGCAATAGCTGAAATTATTAGTGAAAATTTTCCATTGTATGTGCAAAAGAGGTTATGTACAGATAGATAAATAACTGCAAATCTAAAAAGGGCATCCCGGTGCACTATGCGCAGGGTACAGACAAGGGCCGGACCAGAAGAGTCTATTGTACGCAGCCTTACCGTGCAATTCTGTAAGAATCTGTTTACACAGCTTGAACCCGTGACTTGGTCACATGGAACCTACTTTACCAGTTAAGCTAAGGCTGTAACTCTATACTAGAGAATATAACATCCTTGCATACATAATAATTTTATTAATACTTCTCAAAAATGTAAAAGCTAATTTCTTATAAGTAAAAATATAGGTTTGGTAACCCAAGGGTGTGGCCTAGACGTGGATTAAGAACCGTGAGATTTTACATTCAAATACCAACAGAGACAAAAAAAAACACTAGGTGATTTCTTCCCATTTGTGCTAGCCTTGGTGAACAGAGTTACCTGGTACATGTTGGCGGGAGGAGGCAAGTATCTAGTGGTACTTGCACAGATTATCCTTTCACACCATAAATACACAAGCAACGTTAGCTTGAAAAATTCGTAGCCAGTACCCCCCATGATTTTTACACGTGGCGGGCGTGCTTATCCCCAACATTTCTAGCATGTAAACAGTTAAAAAATGAAAAAATCCAAGATAAACTTAATGTTCCATGACTCCAGATTTGATCAGATGATCCAACGGTCTAAACCCTTTGTTTTCTCTTCTTTTTTTTCTTTTCTTTTATAAATCCTTGTTTTCCACCACCAGCACCTCCACTCAAACCAGCACCACCGAAGCTACCACCAAATCCACCACCCTCTGAGATCTCCTCCACCACCATCGTCCAAACCACCACCTCTCCCACTACTCTACCTCCTCCAAGTCACCAGCCACAAACCATCGTAGACCGACCACCATTCATCAATGACACCCGTCACCTTTAGTGATTCTTTATTTGCTTCTCTTCAACTACTTGCTCCACCACCACAACCATCGCATCCCAACTCAGCCGGCAATTTCCAACAAGTCTTTTTGCATTAAAAGAGGAAGACGTGTAAATAGAAGAAAACTTACTTCCTTGTAAAAAAAAATTATAGATAACTCTTTTCAAATCTCCTTCTAACTCAGCTTCCCTGGTGAATTAAGGTTTATGTCTAATGTACTGTGAAAGTTCAACTAGTAGCACTCTGTTCGACGACGGAATTGAAATTACAAGCACTCAAAAGTTTTGAGTAATATAACTGCTCCATTTTGAGCAAGGAATGAAAGTGAGGAAGAACTAACACCAAAATGCAACCTGATAGAGTTCTACCAAGACTGGCTTTTGGGAAGAAGCGGTGAAGTAACTATTGTCTGACTATGTTTCTCTTTTTTTCCCATTATGCTAGTTATTTTTGTCATCTGATATTTTCCTTCAAATCTTTCCTAAAGGTAACTGTTTTACTTTACATGCCAAAACAAAAAACACTAAACAGATAATAGCTACCACAGACTATGGTTATCTGAAGTGGATGAGTGGAGTAGGAGGGGAGAACTTCTCTAGTGGTGACCCTGAACTGGATTCTCCACCATGGCTACCCGAACTCCTTCGAATAAGTCCCGCGACACCCTTTACAATGTTCATTCTTCCCCCGAAGTGCACAATCAATACTTGAAAAGACAACAATCAATGCAAGACAGACTGTTCCAGCTCACCATCACTTCATCAAACTCAATACTTGCACCTATTTTCCCACACCCAAATGAACAGCTTTGAAAACTGTTTAAGTAACTAAACAATAACAAAAAAACAAAAAATGAAATCATCTTCTATAAGATCATCAATTCCGAATTCATCATTAATAACAAATTCGTATAACAATTGAAAAAAAGGATCAATGATGAAATGAATTTGTTATTCAATAAGTCAATACAGGCCAATGATTGAAGAGAGAAATACAGAATTGAAAATTTACCTTTTAGGATGAAATCAATTGGAAGAACCGATCAAAGTTGGGGAAATATTTCTAGGGTTTTACGAAATGAAGAATCAAGATCTATGATTGTCTTTCAAAAGAGAATTTTGTAATAATAATAATAGCATCAAAAAATTAAAAGCCAAGGAGATTATGGAAATCGCCTGTAGAAAAAGATAATTTTATATAATGACGAAAATGCCCCTGATTTACGGCTTCAGGAAGTTTAGCATATTTATAACGTCGTTAACTACTGTTACATTTGACAGTTAAGCAGATCGGTGCTGTTTTTTTTTTATTATTATTTTTTTGTTTTTCTGTCGGTTGGTGTTCGATTTCGTATTGGAGTCCGACTATTGTGGTTCCTTATCAAAGATTTTTTTCATACTTAGAACCAGTGGCGGATCCAGGATTTAGAGTCCGTGGGTGCCAAATGGGATTCGAACCGCAACATCAACCTTCTAAAGTTGTCCTCCTACCGTGGCACCACAAGCCAATTTTGTTCTGTGGGTGGCACGCTTTATATTTATCTCAATATTATATATATATACCTATGTATATATAGAATTTCCGTCGAAGTTCGGGGGTGGCGTGGCACCCCCACAGCCCTCATAGATCCGCCACTGCTTAGAACTCGCATCTGAAACTTCCGGTTGCAGAAGGAGCAGCTCAATTCGTTGGAACAAACTATGCGGAGTCCTATTACCCCACTATCATTGTTTGATCGAAAAATGATATAATAATATCAGTTCATAATTGTTTAGTGGGGTAGTAGGACGGTTGCAAAGTTAAGGTATCTTTTTGAAAATTTGGGACAACTTCAGTTGTGACTTTATGTCTTTTCTCTTTTTCTTTTACAAAATATTACTTACGTATGCAATATTTTTATCACAAAATATCAAATTTTGTGAGGACAAATAAGCATTTCTTTCAAATACCATTTAAGAAAAAATCTTTGAGGGGCCTTATTGAAAGTTAAAAAAAATTATAACAACGTGAAACAAATTTCTTATTTTTATGTTGCAATCATATTTTGTATTGCGTAGTAAAAACACACGCTTGATATGAGTATTTTATTACTTTTAAAAATGCACTTTTTTCCTTGTCTTCTTCTTTCTCTCGCTAATTAATCTTTCTTTATTTATTCATTATCTTATCCACTACTAAATAGGAGTAATTAATATGAGAGTCTCCTTCTTTTTCCTTGAAATCATCACTTCACCACATAAATTGTACAACTAATCAAGAATATGTGTATCACATATTTATTATTAACTAAAAATATTCATGTTGATAAGAAATACTACTTAATAAATAATCAACATACATGCAAACTAATTCTAACACGAAAAATGAGTAACTAGGAGAATCAATTTCAAACACAATATATGGAAAACTTCACATGCAAAAATTTCGAACTCTATATATTTGTGTTGGCTAAAGTCGATAGAGATAAGAAAACACACTATGTTGTGACTATATGTGCAAAACTCATTTGAATATTCAATTTTATATGCTATTTTTTTCTTACATCCAATATAATTTGAATTGAAGTTAGAAGTCAAGTAAAATATTTAGTACTATATTATATTTTTCAATTTTGCATTATTTCCATTATTAGAGAGTTCAAGATTTGGTCATCCAAACCTTTAGGTACACACTTTCCTTAAGAAGGGATCAAACTAATGTCAACTTGTCACTTATAAAATACATATATAATATAATATATCATCTTCATACGTACGTTTACTTATTAATTTTCAGACACCATGTAACATCTTGTCAATATATTATTGTTATATAGTATATAATAATTTAATTAATGGATCATAATTTCTCCTATCTACTTCCTACTTTCCAATGATAGATCAGTAAGGAATCTAATTGTCTCTGGTTTGGTCCATCTGTGCATGCTAGGCAAGCTAATATATAAAATATAAAAACTTATTATTAATTAATTAGTGAAACACAAAATAAGTCGGTAGATTGATAATGTATAAAATTGTATATATTAGAGTAAAACTATGACTTAAATTTCAAAGTTTTAGTTGTTAGGAGTGTTATCTTATGAATAATTCGTGTATCCAGTTGCTTCTTTGACAAATCTTATTTAATTACTAGTTTCTTAATTCACTTGCAGTATTTTAATTGTAAATTATTTTAGGAGATTTACATATTTCCTTTATAGGAAAGTGGATCTAAAAATCATGCTTTTAATATATATTGGTAGCTAGGAAGTATTACATAAGCGAAGGAATTTTTTTTATTTCCACACTTAGATATCCTCAGAAAATGCAGAGCATTTTTTTGTTTTTGTTTTGAATAAATTAATCCTAGTCGACAACCGCTATACTAATATGGAAAAATCTTATTATTTCAACATTCATAATGATGTGTCTATATATATATATATATATATATATATATATATATATATATAAAACACATGCTAAGATTTAAAAAGAGGACAAGCTAATGAACTAACGAACTAATAATTAACATTCTTTATGAATGGACTCGACCTAATAGATATTTTCAACAAATTTCTTTAGGTAATGAGATTGTTCCATACTTAATCAAAGGTCTCGGTTTGAGTCTTGGGTATGGAGAAAATTTTGTTGGGAGCATCACTCCCGAATAGGCCATACAGTGTGTGATCTGAATTTTAATCAGAGTTTTTGATTTGAATCCTGGATATGAAGAAAATTTTAATGGAAGCATCACTCCCGAATGGACCCTAGTGCGTGACTTGAATTTTAATCAGAGGTCTCAGTTTGAGTCCTGAATATGGAGAAAATTGTGTTAGGAGCGTCACTCTTGAATTTAGTCGGAGCTCCAATACAGCTCCAAACACCTAATCTTTTTGTATCTAGTCTTTATAGAAATAAAAAGAAAACAAGGGATTGGTGTTAATAGGGAATAGCGCTACTCCCATTTGTCAACTTTATCACTACAGTCTAAACCGTATGTGCTTACTTTTTTTTCATTAATTTTATTAGTTATTCTTAATTAAATATTGCTAATGTTGTAATTTGTAGCCCACCAACCTAGTAATATATGTAGTAGAATCTTAATCATCTCCCACTTTTGGGTTTTTAATTGTTGAAAACAATATCAAAGTCTCCGTTTTGGTTGAAAGTTCCAGAAAATGTACTGTTTTTTTAAAAATAATACTAATAATATTATTATTATAGTTATCATATTTATTTAATTATTATTGCTCTGCAATTATTTTAGATCTTATGTTGCCTCATCGTACGCATATGCTCCATACAAAAAATTTTAAAGTTTTTGAATCATATAGATATATATATATATATATATATATATATATATATATATATATATATATATATATATATATAAAGGGGAACCCTCAGCCCGGTGACGTGGCGCCATCACAAGCCTTAATTCTCCTTCAATTTTTTAAATACCAAAACCCACCGTAATTCTCCTACAATTTTTAAAATACAAAAACAACCCTTCGCCTCCAAACAGTCGTATCCATAACTAAACAACATCCCCCTTGCATTGCCAACACGCCTCTTCCATACCGTCACCACGTTTTATATATTACTCCTAAACCAAAACTCCCTCCTTACATTGTTGCAACTCAGCATACACACAACCTCCAATTTCCTCCATTGCTTCCAACTGCTACACTTATTTCCCCCCGCTGCAAGTATGAGCAACTGAACACATGGGTAACTAAAGAGGTCAACACCCCTTATGGTATTAGCCTCTGGAAATCCATTAGAATATTCTAGCAGTTTCTCAGTAATCAATTAACTGTCAAAGTTCAAAATGGCAGAAAAACAAGTTTTTGGATTGATAAATGGATGGGTACTGTGAGCCTTAAAGAACTCTTTCCTGACATCTTTGTTTTGGCTCAACACCAAGAGAAAACTGTTGCTGAAATGTGGTCACCACAAGGATGGAATATGATCTTTAGAAGAAACTTGAATGACTGGGAAATTCCCCAAATGATTGAACTCTTCACACTTCTGGAGAGTTTCCAAGGAATCCAAACAGGTGAAGACTATTTATGGTGGCATGGGCACAGCAAAGGAAGATACAGGGTGAAGGAAGGATATAAACAAACAAATCTTAGGGAGAATCAAGACTTCAAATGGCCTTGGAAGCAAATCTGGAGAGTCAAAATGCCACAAAAAGTGGCATGCTTCACCTGGCTGCTAGCCAATGAAGCAGTTCTGACATTGGACAATGTGGCCAAGAGAGGTATATCTCTATGCAACAGATGCTCCTTATGTGGTAAGGATACAAACACAGTAAAACACCTCTTTCTACACTGCAATTTCACTGACCAACTGTGGCAGATTTTCCTTAATCTCAGAGGCATTTCCTAGAGTATGCCTAGCAAGATTGATGAGACTTTTTTCAGTTGGGAGGAGGCTGGAGTTGGGGCTACAAACAGAGAAAGATGGAGGATGATCCCTGCTTGTATATGGTGGACTATATGGAGAGAGAGAAATGATAGATGTTTTGAAAATAGGGACAACACCCTGCAGGAAGTCAAGCTTAAATGTATTTTGTTGTTCTGTTTTTGGTGTATAAATGTCTACTCCAATGAGACTGAGTCAATCATAGATGTTTTAGGGTCCATCTAGTTCCTGGTTTAGCATTGGAAAGACTAATCTTTTTCTTCTTTTTTGTAAATATGGTTTTTCAGTACTACCTAAGTACTGACTGAAATACAAATGTTACTAGTGTCAAAAAAAAAATGCTAGAATGAAGCTAGGTGTTAAAGTAGAAATAAAGTTTGGAAAAATAAAGAGAGGAAGCTTCATTGATAAAGAAAATACATATAATATTTGTAGAAGGAAAATAGACATAAAAAGAAGAAGAAACAATTGAGACTGCAACAGACAAAGGTTTTCGTTGACAAAGGGAATTTGAATACAACATCTTTACAAAGGTAAGTCTACAGATTAAAAAATAAAAACAATAAAATGTGAATAAAATAACGCTTAGCTACAAACAACAACGACAAGCCCAATGTAAAATCCACAAGTGGGGCCTGGAGAGAGTGGTGTGTTATGTGTACATAGTCTTACCCCTACCTTGTGAAGGTAGAGAAGTTGTTTCCAATTCAAGTAAAGCATATCAAAATTAGTAAGAAAAGGAAATACAATAGTGAAGAAACCATATAGAAAATAATGGAGAAAGGAACAAAAGCAATAACAAGTAGTACACTAACTGAAGCGGAGGAAACAATAGGTAACAATAAAATCGAAGAATAAGCTAATAGGAGCGTACTAATGATAATACTGATAAGGAAAACTCGACAACACTAGACTACTCAAGAACATAAGCACATATACAAGAACATAAACACATACACAAAAATTACAATCAATATGTAAAATTTCTACTAATACATAAGAAAAATATTTGAGATTTTGTTGACAATGATGAAATTAGTAAGTAAAAAAAGAGAAATAGGAAAAAAAATGAACATGAGGGAGATGAATGTGAAGTCTAAAATAGCAAGTAAAAAGGAGAAATAGAGAGAAATGAACAGGAGGGGGGAGGGCCGAACACAATCCTCTTCTCAATAGGAAAAATACGTATGAATTTGGAATAAGAGTAAGTCCACTATGAGTATACTATCGAGAGCAACAAGGTAACATGTTACCACAATTGTGTGTAATATGGAAATTAATGTGATAAAGATGAAGACATAATTACATGTTTAGGGCTAAATTTAGTTTGAGGCTTTTGGCTTCACACCAAAACTAAAGTATTCAAGATGAGATACAAAATAGAAACAAATAGAATCAAATAGAAATAACAATGTTTTTTATGAAGAAAAAAAATAACAATGTTTACACCTCTACACATGAGGGTGTAAGCTACTAGATTATAAAAGTGCGGAGAGCGAAGATCTACAATAAAATGAATTAAAAGATCATAATTTCTGCTTCATACTGCCGAAAACGTTAATGCCTCGCATAATCAACATTTTAATGGGAAAAAAACACGAGAAATCTAAGCTTTGTCCAAAGGTTGATTATCAAAATGCATATTCCTTAATTATGTAAAGAATTGAAAAACTCCCAGTAAAACTAAAACTTCAGTCATTCATCTAGTTGTCTCCCGCTCAAAAATTAAGTTGAAACGGACGAAGTAGAAATTCTTCATTGAAATGCAAAAGAATCTTCAAGCTTCTCAAGTAACAAATAAATAATACCCAAAATAAAGACAAAAAAGGAGAATATGCATTGAGATTATTATAGTTCGCAAGAAGCTTTCCTATCTCAACTTCTACCAATACTTTTGCATGGGCCAAATCCTTGTGGAAGATAGGCATAGAAGTATGTTCCCCCTATCTCTTTTTTATATAAGTAAATGTTTCCCCCTATCTCTTATTCCTATTTGTTACTCCTCTTATTTCTCCAAGGAACATATCTCCCTGCATGCCTAGAGGGAATTAGAGCAATTTATTGCATATAAGCCAGTTCCTTTTCTTGTTTCTTGGCTTATCTACAAAAGATATTTCTATTTATTATGATTGGACTGAGGAATACATCGAATTCTACAACTAGGGAATTTCTTAATTGCATTCAAGCAGCAAGTATTCACCAGATCAACACATAAAATCAAATCAAAATAGTCAGTTTGGATGACTTAGGTGGGGCTTCAACTAGATTAATAATTTTATTTCTCAAACATGGAGATCTAGAAAGATTCCTCAACAATAATTTCTTTAGTGGTAGAAGTGGGAGATGGTTCAAAGATATCCTTTGGGAAGACAAGTGGAATGGGTCTATTCCTATGAAACAGTTGCATCCTAAATTGTTCATTTTATGCCAACATCAACAGGCCAATGTGGACTGGACAAGGACGCATGACTGGGAGATAGACAAAGTGGGAGAAATAAAAGTTTCTGTTAGCTATTAACAACCAAGAAACGACTTCATTAAAGCTGCTGCTTAAAGAGCAGAAACAATTAACGTTGATCTACATAAAAATATCAAACTTTCTTCGCAAATTATTTTTCACTCTTAGCACTTTCTCTCCCTCAAGCCTAATTCCTCAATGCTACAACTCTGCAGCAAATGCTAGAGGAGTTGCACCAATCTTTTTAAGTACCGTCCTGGTTTAGTTTTCATGATCACCCATTCTCTCTCATTTTATACACTAGGATATTTCTACCTCCAGCAACAGATCTTTCAACAACGTCGGAATAAATCCTCTAGTTGGAGAACCTGCTTAATTACTTTCCACATCCTATGATAAACATTCTTTCTCCCAGAAAAGTAGAGACGATATATTCACTCCAACTCCGAAGCAATTGACGTTATTATGGGGATTGAACACGCTTTTGAAAAGGAGATGCATATAAGATAAAAA